>NC_133581.1:31819389-32134000 GCF_964106895.1 Numenius arquata
CCTTTATCTTCTGTGTCTCGTCTTAGAAAGGATGCTAATAGAAGTGGTCCTTTTTGTAATGGGTGAAGGCTAATGAGTTTCTGTGACTCCCTGGCTTATTTTAGGTTTCAGCACTGCCTGCTGTAGGGCATTTGAATGTGTGTGAGTGACCCGGCCAGTGAAACAGCTTTAGGGTGACCTGGTTTTGAGACCTTCAGTTTTCCAGAGGTGTTCTCCCACGTAGCTCTTCTTGTTGGGGTTCTGCAGTACCACATCTCTTGCATCTTCTCTGCCACAGATGAATGGGATGCAAATGATACAAAGCGTGGGGTCATGACTATACCACTTTGTGTCCCCGCAATTTCCTTCAGACAAAGGTGTGGTAGAGCTTACCCAAGGCTAATGAATGTGAGATTGGGGTGTGCAGTCTGGTATCAATTAAACTTCACCGAGATCTTGGTGGTTCTTTGTGGGATGCAGTTTGCTAACCTGTTGAATCCTGTCACTACCACAGTGCTGTAAGCAAAAAAAAGGTTGACTAAACCGTTGTGCTTTACCATGTCAGGTGAGAAAGTGTGTAGCATCTTTATTTGTGCTGCAATCCGTATTTATTCTTTTCAGTGTTTAAGCAGTGTAGAGTTGATGTGGAGTGCCATAGGGTCCTTGCATCTCTATCAGTACTTTTTAAAACTATGCAGCTATATACTGTCACCTTGTAATATTCCATAGATCTTTTGAACTTGAAAATAGTAAGTGTTGTGTATGTGGTTTTAATTAAAACAGATTCATGGTACTTTGTCCTTAAAACTTCTGTGTGGTTACTACCAGCTTCCAGTGGTTACCAAGTATTCCTTAACTTGACATACTCATGTCAACAAGAAGTTGTTTCATCTTAGGTTGGCTTTTTACTTGTATGTCCAATTTTTAAGAAATAAACATCAGTTCTTTACTATTAAATTTTTTTTTAGTTGAAATCAGCAAAATTTTTCAATACATGTTATATTGTGGCTTGGAAGGTCATTTGCTGGATTCTGGTGCTGCCAGATGTGCCTTCAAAAAAAAAAAAAAAAGTAGATCAAAGGAAGTGCAGTGCCCTCTAGTCTTAAGGCATACTTTCAGAGTAAAAATACGTATTTAATTCCTGCAACTTTCTCCTATTGTTAGCCTGTTGTGTACGTGAATATCGGATAAGCTAAGCTTTCTGTACACTCTTTTGATGTGCTTGGCAAACTAACAAACCACTAAGAAGTTGACATTTCTTTTATTATTTTACTACATCTTTTATCTGCTGACAATTAAGAAAGCAGAGCAAAAGTAGTACATTCTGCTTACTTTATTGGTCAAGCACATACTGTTATTTTGTGTGAAAATGTTCCTATTAATGCATTTTGTGAGTTCATAGTACAGAAAAAGATCCTCACTGGTTTTCAGTAAAACTGCTTTTGCTATGGAAAGTGTCAACATGGGGGTAATGATTGAATCTGAAACTTGTCTGTAGACTTAGTCTTGCTGTGTATTTATATACCTATTCATGTATATTCATATAGAGTTCTAAGTGACACAGTGTTTTTAGAAATACAAGTTAATCAAGCTTGATCTATTTGACAGTTCCTCCATCCTTCTTTGGAGCATAAGTTAATGGTGGGGAAGGTCAGTCTCTGGCAAAAGCGGTGGTATACTGTGGAATCAAGTCTTGAATGCTGTTGTATTTGCATTCTCCACTTCAGCTTGGACTTCTTTTGGTGAATGTTATTTTCTTAATAGCAGGTGATGATTCAATTCCTTCTACAATGTGTTGTTCAAGATCCCAAACACAAAATAGTAATACAGTTTCTATAAGGGGTTCGTTTGTTCATCTGAGCGCTGTTTTGCAAATACTGTATGAATGTTGCTTTCCTTTGAAATTGATCTTCAAAAAGAAATCTGTTTTGTATAATAAGATGCCAGACTCACAAAGATTTCCTTTCTTGTTTCATAGACGTTCCATCTTCAGAGCAGCCTGAACTGTTCCTAAAGAAACTTCAACAGTGCTGTGTCATTTTTGACTTCATGGACACGCTTTCAGACCTTAAAATGAAAGAATACAAGCGCTCCACTCTTAATGAACTGGTGGACTACATTACAATAAGCAGAGGCTGTTTGACAGAGCAGACTTACCCTGAAGTAGTTAGAATGGTGAGTTCCTTCTTTCTCATGGTCTCTTTAAATCCACTTGCAATTCCAGTTACGCATTGTGGGCGAAATTGAACCCAGGAGTAGGTGGATTAAATGAGGCCTGTGGTTTGTATTTTCTACTAGACATCACTTGAGAATAAATCTCCAAAGACAAAAATATCATTTTTTTTTTATATGCTTAATTAAAGTCATGTAGATGATGGTGGTGATTATAGTGTCACAAATGTATGAAAGGAAACCTGGATTGTTTCCTGGTGGAGAAAGGCAGCAGCCATAAAATCAGAGTCCTTTACGCTTCCCCCCACCTACTCCCTCTCCCTACCAGTATAAATAATGGAATAATTTTTGCAAGTTTCTTATCTTTCTTTGAACTTTATCCAAGCTTTTAAGCATGTACTTTAGGCGGAGATAGCTTAAAGTATGCATGGATAATGATTTTTAAATAATAAATGCTAAAAATGTTGTATAGGATCAGTGCGAAGATTTCCTGGTTGTGTTATGTGGATTCAGAGCAGCTGCTGTTAAGCAGGATTACTCAACAATAAAGCCATACCTTGTATATATAAATTGTCAAATCATAGTGTTTTCAGTGTAAAAATGGAAACAGTACCAGATTCTATATGGTGAGGAATGTGCATTGTGATTTGCAAAATCAGTCACTCCTTTAAAATGTTTATTATGTACTGGCATCTGGAACCCTTATAACCTGTTATCTAAAGGAGAAAGCAATTAGTAAAATACAGATTTGATGATGTTGGTTTCCTAATGGTACTGTATGATAATGGAACCCACTGGCTATGTGCTGTAAGAAGAAAAACATGAGTAGATTTTACATCGCATTATATATGCTCCTTATTTCTTTTCTGACACACAGATACACGCTGTGTTGCTTGTCTGTAATATTTAAAAATAGCTGTAAATTGTGAGACAGAATCATCGAGCAGTTAATAGTGAAGAAAACCACCAGAATTAAGGGTGTATGGAAAAATCTTAATATGGCTTCTTTGTGTGTATGCATTGTCTGTCAGAAAGCCTATAATTATGTGATCAGATTCTTCCCCTTCTCCCCCACCCTCCCTTTCTCCCTCCTGTACTGGACTCTGAATGAACAGCTTTTCAGTCTGCTGTGTTGTTGCTTGTTCAGGATGTGGTCTAATGCACCATTCAAATCCCAGTCGGAATACAGAATTACTAGCTCTTTGCCGAGTTCTTTTGCTGGTGCCGCACTGTAGTATCGAAATGGTTTGCAAATGTTAATCTGCCTTGTACCCTTTTGAGATGAACAAATTATATCATACTCTTTGTATAAACAGGACAGTGGTGCACAGGTAACGTCAGTAAAATTGGTTGCTTTTTCTGTGTGTAGAAGACACCTCCAAACTCACCTCCTGGGAGAATCTGGCTGGGTTTGTCATTTTATTTTTTTAGTGTTTCTGTTATTGAGGTTGTAGTCTTACATTGACTTTGGTTATGGTTTTTTACTGTGGCAATGTTTGTAGAGTAACGACTCTGCAAGTTAGTGTTGTCTTAGGTTGGGCCCCAAGAAACAAGAAGAATTTGATCTATAACTGCTCATAAAATTCAATTTGAATCATAGATCATAACCTATGAAACAATCAATTTAAACTGTAGAAGAGATGCAAACCCTGTTTACTGGCATGTCCTGCTGTCCCTGCAGTCACTTACGTTGATTCACAGAACTGGTTTTATCTTAAGGGACTGATTGCCTAAATAGTTAGAAAAGCTTGGTTTTAAATACTTAGATATAGTCTATAACTACAATATGAAGGAGCCACCGGAAGTAAAGATATAGGATGAATTTTTCCAGTGGATATCACAGATATTTATTTGCTAACGGAGCTTCAGGAACTCCAATTTCAGCTTAGCTCATTTTTGGTGGAAAACAGTTGTCTTCTTTTCTCCAGTATTCCCTGTATCCTTTCATTGCATCGTGCCCTTCTTCATCTTACTTTCTTCTGCCTTGTGGTTGAGCTCCAGTACTGAACTCGACCTGTGTTTTCTCTTCAGTGCCAAGGTACCTAAGCAGGGGAAGACTAAGAATGTTCTCAAGTCCTATATCTGGCTACTCAGTGGTTCCTGACTGCCCAAACCTGGATTTTTTTAAATAAAAAGACACATAAGTAATTAGGGAAGATTTTGGACATATTTTTTCCTGGAGACTTTCCTGAGAAAGTTGTAATATTTACATTTTGTGGGAAATTCTAGCCTACAACAGACCCCTGTGCAGTGCTGACAGTGTAAGCCCTTAGAAAGTTTCAAAATTGGAAAGCTGGTGTACCCTAATTGTGCCTGTTGGAACCAGCAGTGTGCTTGGTGGATGCGCTCTTGGGAAAAAAAACTTTGGTGGTAGAATTCCCATGTGAGCAGGATGCTGTGCTCTGCTATTGAATTTATGCGAGTGAATCCATGGCAAATGCATGAATGATTTTTGTTGATCGTCCCGGTGAATGCTAATGTGGTGTTTCTACAAAACCACATCATCAGGCCCTTTGTGCGTTGCAGGTATTTTGTATTTTACAGGTAGGCCATGTGGTAAAAGTCCTATTTTTCCTCCTGGTCTTTGCCTATAAAAGCAAGACATCTCCATCGCTTTGAGTGCAGGTATACAGGCCCTAGAGGGGAAAGTTAGGAGTCTTAAAATTATATAAAATAAGTTTTCAGCACATAGTGCTTGGTCATTGCTTTGTCACTTTGTGCTGAAGCATCACGTTTGATGTATCTTGTTCTTTGCAGTAAGTGTATGTTTGTGTTTCACACAGAATCATGCTCATAATCCTATGCCGAGACAGACTTAACTCTACCCAGTTGGCTTCATGAGTGCAACTGCCACCTTTTCCTGCTTTTGAGGATTTTTATGTAGGTCTCCAACTGTGTTCACAAAGCAGCTGTCAAGTTGACAATCTCTGACCTGTCATGATAGTGAAGAAAACAGCAGTATCTATGTCCTGACCGAATTAGCGTCCCCATGGACTGCCTGCCACAGTTGTCACCGGAGCACATGATTGAAAGACCAGTATGTTAAAACTGGTCAAAATGGTGCAGAAGTGTTTTTTGTCTCTTAGAATCATAGAATCGTCTAGGTTAGAAGGGACCTTTAAGATCATCTGGTCCAACCATCAACCTAACTCTGATAAAAAAAAAAAAAAGAAAACCATACAAAAAAACCCCACACATCACTAAACCATGTCTCTAAGCACTACATCAACCCGTCTTTTGAAAACCTCCAGGGATGGTGCCTCAACCACTTTGCTGGGCAGCCCATTCCAAGGCTTAATAACCCTTTCAGTGTAAAAATTTTTCCTAATATCCAATCTGAACCTCCCCTGGGGCAACTTGAGGCCATTTCCTCTTGTCCCATCGCCTGTGACTTCGGAGAAGAGACCGACCACCCCTGGCTACACCCTCCTTTCAGGGAGTTGTAGAGAGCGAGAAGGTCTCCCCTCAGCCTCCTCTTCTCCAGGCTGAACACCCCCAGCTCCCTCAGCCTCTCCTCATAAGACTTGTTCTCCAGACCCCTCACCAGCTCCGTTGCCCTTCTCTGGACGCGCTCCAGCCCCTCAATATCTTTTTTGTGGTGAGGGGCCCAAAACTGGACACAGCACTCGAGGTGGGGCCTCACCAGTGCCCAGTACAGGGGGACGGTCACCTCCTGAGTCCTACTCACCACGCTGTTCCTGACACAGGCCAGGATGCTGGTGGCCTTCTTGGCCACTTCTTGGCCTTCTGGGCACACTGCTGGCTCATGTTCAGCCGACAGTCGACCAACACCCCCAGGTCCTTTTCTGCCAGGCAGCTCCCCAGCCACCAGACCTTCTTTGGGATGTCTCCTCCCCGTTATGTTTAGTGTTTATGGATCCAGGATTTAATATTTTCCACTTGGCCCTTTGGGCTACTGTGATTTGGAGGTGAAGCGAAGTATTCCAAAGAGGGAAAAAAGAAAAGCTGTTTTGTAAGTTTGGGCATCATTTAAAACCAGAAAAAAAGGTGCAGCAGTCTGAAGCTGATACTTAAAAAGTTGCTGATATTTATAGAGAAGGATTAACGGCTAAAATGCTTTTGTAAATCTAAAATGTCCAAAAAAAGTGATACCTGTTAAAGAGCTTTTTTTTTGTTTTAAAGTTTTATGACGTACATGCGGATTAAAGTTCTCTGTTCGTGACCCAAAAGGAGTTTGGCTTTATAGGTGCTAGGACAGAAAAAGGTTGCCAGTAAAATTCTTCAGAAACTCTTGGTATTTTTAATTACTTCTAAAATGTGGTGGTGTTGTGATGTAAGAGTTTGAAAAACAGTCATTTGTGTAGCCAGCGTAACAACTCCTGGCTGTTTTTACTGCCACTCATCCTAAATTCATGCCATTAAAACCTTAATCCCCAATCATAATATCACATATTTTCATCTCGTTCTCTTGAGCATATGATGTGTTGCTGTGTAGAGCTAAATGTGAAATCACGTGGCTATTTGTCAAGCCCGCTTCTTTAAACCACTCTCTTTAGCTTGATATATACAGAAGCATTTGGCATGTTATTGGTTATTTAAAAAAAAAAAAAAAAAAAAATTGGATTTACTAATGGCCACCAAAGCAAGCCCGCAGTCACCTCGTCATCGTCATCAATGTCAGTTGATGGGAAGAGAGCGGTTGGGATTTGTGTTAATGTCCATAAGCTGGACAGATTTATTCAGGAGGGTATTGCTCGGTGTGCTTCCCCTGCAGCGGGATGTGTTGTTCGGAAGGGCATATGACATCCTTTAGAATAGGCCAGTTTTAGGAAAAAAAGGCCCTTGCCAATTAAACTACGCTCTGCTCAGAAGGAAATGCCAGTAATATGGCTTTATGAGCCAATAATTGGACATTTAATCTAAAATTTGTTCCTGTCTGAGCAAAATGGGGAAACTTAAACTAATGATGCTGATATTCCTGGTAGATTAAGCAGTAGTAGTTGAATGAAATGAATGTTTGTTATTATCCGTTGTATCCTAAAGGGTATATGTAGTAGAGCTTTTTGTGTTTTCTGGGTATTAAGACATAGACTGAGGAAACTGATTTCTTTAATTTAAAAAATTGGATGAGAAAAATTGACAAGCTGTTAAACTGAGAAGTCTGGATGAAGCTCTTTGTTGGTGGGCAACATCATGATGTTTATGCAACATCATGGATGGTTGCCAGCTGATAAGGGATGGCTAATGAAACTTAATTTCGAGATACGCCTTTTAGAATGAAATAGTATTACTTTGTTCTCCTCTCTTGTAAGTGAAGAAATGCCTTTGGCTTCCTGTTGTCGTGTTTATCTTTTCTGTAATGACGAATCAAGTTAAATCAGAGTGTAACTTCTACAGCCAAAATGAAACATCATATTAAATGTCTTGTGGCTAAGAAGCTGTGTTGAGCAACAGAGTGAAAGAGACTTGGGTAAATGAATATCCAAATAAATACCAAAAATTGCATTTGAAAGGTCAGATTCTGATATTTTTTTTCTTTCTTCTTTCTACTGACAAATCTCAAGGGATTGCATTCCTTTTTCTTCAGGTTTGTGAGGGCAGAGTCTCATCAGGAGTTTGTTTGCTACAGACCTTTTAAACATAAAGAATGTCTTGTTTAAGCCATGAATTTTTTAGCATGTTAAAGAACCTATTTTTAGGACATTTGCTAGCTGTTAGACTTTATAGGCTTTATGAATTTCTTATTTTCTATAGCTTTAGCTATAGCTTATGACTAAGTATGCCACCCTGCTTGCGAAATGTTCATCCTGTTTAGGGTTTTCTGTGTTAAAATGTTCTTGGATAGAGATTTTTATGCAAGTGTCCCTATATTCAGTCTTACCTTTTTGATTTAGCAAAAACCCTGTGCATATGTTCCTGTTGATTCTTGTATTATAGATATAAATATATAACACTGAATGTCATTTTGAATTTGAGGAATAAATGAAATCATATACTCTTACAAGAATTGACAAATAATGTCTCTTCTGAATTTTATTTAACTTCGGGAATTCTGTAAAATATTAGGAATTAATCTTAACTTGAATCAGTACAAGTTCAACCACAGTTTTGAAACCATCTGAAATGCTGAAAGGAAGATGCAGTGTCCTTTGACACCACCACCCCTCACCCCCAAAATGGACTTTGATTAAAAATTGTCATGTACGTGCAGCCATGATGGAACAAGTATGCTATCAAAGTTTAAAAAAAAATATATAAAAGTCACATTGTATTTTAAATTTTGTTCTCGTTTCTTTAGTATGAATCAATTTAGAGTTATCAATGCTGTAGAAGCAAGAAAAGAATTTAACTTTGGTTTCTTAGAGGCATTATTTCTGAATTCCTCTGTTAGATGCTTCTTATTATTCACATTCTTTATACACCTTGTTTGTACAAAACCCACAATGCTTATTAACAGAAGAGGCTCCAATGTTCTGTACTCCTCTCAAAAAATCAGTTGGAGGCAGCTCCTCTTGCAGTAGTTGTCCCTAATAATTTTTCCCGACAGTATGTAATTACATTTACCCATATCCATTATTCCTCCTGTTGGTTACGTGGGCCTTTCATTCGTCAGACTTTATCTGCATAATAGTACAGTGACTCTAAAGCAAAGAAATAAACTGGGAAAACGTATTTTTTACAAGAAGTATTTGTGTTGACTGCAGGTTTTTTTGTTTTTTGTTTTTTTTTAAAAGGAGTGTACATCCCGCCGCCCCCCATTTTGGCTGTGTCATCTTCTGAAATACCCTTCAAGCATTATGTCTGTAAATACGCATAATGTGAATCTTCTGGGGGACTGTTTTCTTGGGGTTTGAATTTTTTGTTTTATTCTTCAGTATGGAGCCCGAGACAGTATGAGTTTTGTAATGCTGTCTAGAGTTCAAGTTCATGTATTGGCAGGCTTTCACTTGATCCGATGCCTGCTCTAGAGATGAGAGGCTCTTTCTGCTGGTATTGTGCTTTAATTTGTCCAAGATACTTGAGTTACTGCTATACTGCCATGATTTTTTTTTTTAGATTGTATTGTATAGAATTAGCTGGGCGCACATTAAATAAATACCTGTTCCACTGGATCATCTCAAAACATAGTTCCATGGAGATAGCGATGAACAGGGTTCTTAGCAATAGGGTACCCTGTTGTGGTTCAGGTCTAGGGGACCTAAAATCATGGAATCATAGAATTGTCTAGGCTGGAAGGGACCTTGGAGATCATTTAGTCCAACCGTCAACCTAACTCTGATAAAAAAAAAAAAAAAAAAAAGACAAAACAACAACCCATCACTAAACCATGTCACTGAGCACTTTGTCAACCGATCTTTTAAATACCTCCAGGGATGGTGCCTCAATCACTTCCCTGGGCAGCCCATTCCAAGGCTTAATAACCCTTTCAGTGTAAAAATTTTTCCTAATATCCAATCTGAACCTCCCCTGGGGCAACTTGAGGCCGTTTCCTCTTGTCCCATCGCCTGTGACTTGGGAGAAAAGACCGACACCCCTGTGGCTACACCCTCCTTTCAGGGAGTTGTAGAGGGCAATAAGGGGAATGTCAGAGCTCCGGTTTCTGGCAGTGAGAAGGTGTTACCCCGGGGGGCTGCCTGGGGATGGGGCTGTGCTCCCAGTTCTGACTCATGGTAAGATTGTGGTCTGGAAGCAGATCTCCCATTTGTTCTCACACCATTTCGATGCTTCTGAAGTCTTAGGGTTTATAAATTCGGTTCCTTTTGGACAAAATGTCTACCCCAGGAGCGTACCTAATTCTTTCCAACTTGCTAATGGGCTTCAGTGCAAGAGATCACTAGAAGGGAACTCCTCTCTCCAAACATACATGGTGTGGACATTGCAGCTGAGCACTACCCCTTTTGCCTTCAAACTTTCTCCTGTTGCCCTTCTCTGCCAACGGGAGCATGGCCTAACGATCTCAATTTTGCTGCTTGCTCATATGTATTTTATGGAAGCCTCCACCACCGCTGAAGTGGGTGATGGTAAGCTAAGAAGTTTAGGAGCCCTGATCAAGAGCTAAATTCTTGCAGGTTATTGATGGAATTTTTAGAAGACTTAAAGGTCAGAAAAGATGAGAAAAGCCTAATTTCCATCCGTCCTGTGATCTGGATTGTTGACTGTGTTCACAGTCCAACATAGTTCATTTTAATGCAGTCAAGTCAAATGTAGTGCTGCCGGGGAAAAAGAAGGCATATAATGTTGAGCCCTGAAAGACTGTATTCATGCAAGCAGTGGTGCAGAAAAGGACCCGAGCATTGTACCTTGACTGTCTTCATAGGAGTTTCTGATACAGGGCAATGTTCAAATAAGTGAACGTTGATAAATTCAAAAGGCAACGTGCAGAAGAAAAGGGGGAGATGGTCTGGCTTTTTAAACTTGCCCCAGTACACTTCTGCCCAGGTGAGAGCTCAAGGTAAGGAAGCAAAAATAATCACAGGATTAAAAACAAACAAAGAAACCAACAGTTGCCTGGGTTCAGAAACTCTTGTCTTTCCATTTAGCAACACAGAGGTTGAGAGGTGTCATATCTATATAAAAATACCTATATATAGATAGGTACATACTGCCTATGCAAATATATATACAGATTTAGAAGAGATCTGGTGGTTTAATGAGTACCATCAGGGAATCAGGCAGATTCAACTTTGAAATCAGAAGCAGTGCTGTACTTAAATTAGCAGTAAAACTTTAGGAGAGGAGAGCTGGTGGAATCACTTATAATCTTTGAAGATAAAATCGGATATTTCTTTTTGTGAGATTTACTTTAGTCAAACTTCTGGGAACAATTCAATGGGTTATATAGAGAGATGATGGCTGAGTGACTGCAGTAGTCATTTCAGGCTCTAAAATATGTAAAGCCATAAACAATATTAAGAAAACCACATACGCAGATGTATTTCAGAAGGAGAAGCACAGTGTCTGTTCTAGGGGCCATTATTGTCTCCCAGGTAGCACGGCTTCATGTTATGGCTTAATTGCATTTTAATGCTACTGTATGTTGTTAATATGCAGGTAGTTTAAGTATTGTGTATACGTTATTGTGTATACATTGATACTGGGTTTCAATTTCATATGTACATGGGGTTTATTCAGATGGTTCCTCGTACCGGTAATAGAAGAGCAGGTGTTCCCTGTGAGCTAATTCTGTATCCCCTTAGCCTGTTTTTATATATAGCTAAAGTATTAAGCACCCCTGCGTGTATGTTTGTTTTCATTTCAGGCTCCATTTGGGAAAACTATTACTGATAAAAATCTTTGTTTCAAACAGCACAGAGTAGGAGTGCTGGGCTGAAATTGAATTGGTGAACGTTTCTTTACAGCGTTGTCATTTTTATAGGGCTCCACTGAGGGACAAAGAGAGGACTTCTCAAAATATTTATTCCTGACCTCAGACTTAAGCCTCTTAGTACTTTCTCTTCTAAAAAGTTATTTCAATCATAAATGTGGCGATAAAATCAGAACTTTCTTGAAGTTTGTTACTTTAAACTGTATGTACGTAGTTTCGTAGTTCTGGATTGCCAGGTACCAGTCTTCAGATCTGTTCAGAACTTGCAGCTCATTCATAGAACCATAGAATCATTCAGGTTGGAAAAGACCCTTGGGATCATTGAGTCCAACCATCTACCCTACTCTACAAAGTTCTCCCCTACACCATATCCCCCAACACCACATCTAAGCGACTCTTAAACTCATCCAAGGATGGTGACTCAACCACCTCCCTGGTTCCAGTGTCTGACCACTCTTTCTGTGAAGAATTTCTTCCTAATGTCCAGTCTAAACCTACCCTATTGCAGCTTGAATCCATTCCCTCTTGTTCTATCGCTAATTACCTGTGAGAAGAGACCAGCACCAACCTCTCTACAATGTCCTTTCAAGTAGTTATAGAGAGTGATGAGGTCTCCCCCCAGCCTCCTCTTCCTGAAACTGAACAGTCCCAGCTCCTTCAATCACTCTTCATAAGCTTTATTCTCCAGGCCCTTCACCAGCTTCGTTGCCCTCCTCTGCACCGGCTCCAGCACCTCAATATCTCTCTTGTATTGAGGTGCCCAAAACTGGACACAATACTCGAGGTGTGGCCTCACCAGTGCTGAGTACAGGGGGACAATCACCTCCCTACTTCTGCTGGTCACACTATTTCTAATACAAGCCAGGATGCCATTGGCTTTCTTGGCCACCTGGGCACACTGCTGGCTCATATTCAGCCACTTGTCAGTCAGAACCCCCAGGTCGTTTTCCACCAGGCAGCTCCAGCCGCACTTCCCCAAGCCTGTACTGATGCTTGGGGTTGGTGTGGCCCAAGTGCAGGACCTGACACTTAGTCTTATTGAAGTTCATACCATTAATGTTGGCCCATCGATCCAACCTATCTAAGTCTCTCTGTAGAGCCTCCCTGTCCTCACGCAGATCAACGCTCCCGCTTAACTTGGTGTCATCTGCAAACTTACAGATGATACACTCTATGTCATTATCAAGATCGTCAATGAAGATGTTAAACAGAAATGGTCCCAGCACTGAGCCCTGGGGAACACCACTTGTGACCGGTCACCAGCCGGATTTAACTCCATTGAGCACCACTCTTTGGGACCGTTCAGACAGCCAGTGCTTGATCCAGCACTGATCCCAGATTCTTTGTGGGAGTATCAGAGCAGCCCTCCCTAGGCTTCTTTTTTTTTTTTTTTTTTTTTTCAATGAATCAACGGTGACTTTTAATTGCCTGGAAAAGTTTTTTTTTTTTTATTGCTTCTAGTTGGAGTTGTGCCTGACTGACACGGAGCCTCGAGATGTCTGGGCATCTCCAATTTAAAAATCTGTCATTTCAGCATTTCCAGCTTGATCATTGAAAATTTTAGGCTTAATGCTGATGGGTAGATTTTACTGATTTGTTAAACTGGTCTCTTCTGGCACCCAGGTGTTCAAATTCTGCATAGCGAGGGAGCAGTGATGTGCTTTTCTACACCCAGTTTGGTGCCTGGTTCTGAAAGGGACAGTTGTGAAGGACAGCGTGCAGGTGTCTTTGAGGACATCGTAGGGCAGATCTGTCAGGATACAACTTTCTAGAACACTAGAGTTTTGGAGTTCTTTACAACAATATCATCTGGGCTTGGAGGCGTTCCTAATCAGTGGAAAACCGAAGTCAGTATTGATCTCTAGTCATTCGTGTTTGCTCTGGGAGAGGAATCATCAGGGACTGTAGACGCAGGCTGGCAGGGCTGGCCTTTGGCTGGATGGTCCAACAGAGATCAGAAGAGAAGTGATTCAGCTGAAGGAATTCTGGCACGATGCTTGAGCCCAGGGATAAATACTGAATAGCTACTTTATGCCTATCTGAGAAAAATGATTCTTTCTGTATTTGCTGTAGCGTATTCCCGTCTTTGTGTGGTGGCTGTCAAAGTCTCTAATGTACAGCTGGGCAGTTCATGCATGGAAGAACTTGTTGCCTTCAGTACTCCCTTAGAGGCTTATAAACCTGAGCCACCCAGAGGCTACTGATTTAGATAAGCATGCTATAAATTGTCACCACATGTAAATGAGCTATCATGCTGTGTTGTGGTGATTAATGTAACTGTAATGGTGCACATTATCTTTTAAAATTATGACAACCTGGGGAAATCACTTAAAGATAACCTGTTCTGTCTGTTTTTCTCAAGAGAATATCTGCATTTTGGCTCCATAAAGCTTATCTTTAATCCTAATGCAAAAAAGAAAATTAAAGAGAGTAAACTGGATACTAGGACCTTATTCTAACTCACATTGCATTTACTCCTGCATGTTAATTTTCTTATGCAAAAAAACTTGCTTTTGAGTTGCCTTGGGACTGGCCTTTTTTTAATAGGCAGTCTCCAGAAATCGTACTGGTTTTGTTACAAGCGCAAGATTCAGGTGTCAGTGTTGGCATTTAACTAATTGTTGCTGAACACTTCATATTTCTGTCACGCTGTTAAGGCCCTGGCACTAACTGCTTGAGGCTTGGTTTGACTTAATTTAAGTCTTACAGGAATTTGTCTTAGTTCAGCTTTTCGTTCTGAAAGTATGTACTTTTCCTTGCAGGTTTTGCTCGTGCCATAATTCAGTATTTGTTCTAGTTTCTAAACACAACAGTTGATGAATACTTATGTTTTCTCTGAGCTGTTGGTATAAGCTCCATTAATTTATGTATGGTTAAATTTGCAGAAAAATTTCTTTTTTGTTTCACATGAAGTTTAAAGCAGAGAAAAAGAATAGCTGCGGAATGCCTTGGATTTTGTAAATTCCCTATTTTGGTCCAAATCCTGAGAAAGCTGGGATTACAGTAAGTATTGCAGAATCCCAGATGTTCGCATCCAAGGCACCAATAGGTGCATCTCCCCCTTTTACTTGGGAATCCTTTGGGCTGTCTACCCTCTTCTGCCCTGTGCTCTATCACAGAAACAACTCTGTCCTGGCAATTCTCATCTCTCCCTGCTTTTCCGTATCAGGGATAGCAGAAGGAGGAGCTCAGGAATCCTCGAGGAAAGACAAACAATAATCTGTGTATTTCTGGAATAGTTATTTGACTTCTCCTCATGAGACTTAGAAAAGTCTTTTCATGCAGGGGCTCTTGAGAGAAGTGGGAAGTCAGGGGAAGAGATGGAGAAGGGAGAAAAAGAGTATCATCTCCTTCTGAAAATGGTAGGAATCAGTGAGCAGGTATGCATAGAGGGGAAGCAGAGTTCAGCATCTATCAGCACAGGTTATAATAAACGCTGTATCTGTTAAGGTTGAAAGCCATGCAACTTGAAAACACGAGATTTACATATACAGTGACGGCTTCTGTAAAAGCGTTTTACTGTAACTGTAGTGAAATACACCCTCTTGTGGCAAGAAGGAATAAGTGCAAGCAGAAATACATGTGACCTTTTTTTTTTTTTCTGTGCTCACTGGTTTGCCTGCCTTATTCTCCTTTTGTCTTTTCCCTTGTGTTGGGTGAACATTCCTCACTGGTGTGCACCACATGTGCGCTTTCCTACAGTTTTCTGTTGTTTCACCTTTCTTTTTATGCAGTACCTGAGTCTGTTCTGTTTGTCTTGCAAATTCTAACACTTCATACTATCTGTTTCAATTTGGTTTTATCAGTACTTGGATTGTATTTAAATTCTTGGCTTTAAAATACCCTTTCTTACTAAGTCACCAACATATTGAAAATATGCCTTACAGACTAACTTTAAAACTTTTACAGGAGTAAAAGGCTGGAAAAATAAATAAGGACGTTGAAGAACATACTAGTTTTGTTTCTTAAATAGCTTAGTTTGTCTGAACTGCTATGAAGGGGTCAGGTATAGGTGGGATTTTAGCTGCTTTTCCCAGCTGTTTGATTAACCAGCTTAGAGATGGGTCAAATAAAGTAGCAGAGCGCAAAGAAGGGACATCACCTTCAAAGTGGAGAAAAAGCCCTACACCGTGTTTGCAGTTTATCAGATTTGCTGCGTAATAAGCTCTACACTCCGTTCAGCACTATAATTAACCCGGGAAAGCACTCCAGTTCAATCGTTGCTGATAGCATAAACCTCACAAAGCCAAGCAGTCTCAGCAAAATACCTCTAAATAAGATTAAGCAAAGTGAACAAACCATGAAATAAAATGTAGGCTAAGTGTCAAGCAAATACTATTTGTTGCTTGCATTTAGTACCAAGTTCTGTACTTGGCACGGGGTGTCCTGGCATATAATGTGTGAATAGCACTGGCAACTCTGAACAAGTACTTAGAGATGAGACCTTAAGCAGATATTATTAATGTTTTCCCTGTGCAAAGGAAAATAACCAAGTGTTATATGAAAACACATGTAAACGCATGTTGATGGCATTTCCTATAATTCCTAAACAGTCGTGGATCTCAGCCCATTGATGCCCAGCAGGATTGGGAATTATGTGTTGGTGGGCTCATCTGGAATGTGGTGGACAGAAATGGTGGCAGACTGGGTAATGCTCGGATATCAGTGGAAAGAAGAAACAAAAAGACTTGGAGAGGGAAAGCCAAGGCTGGTGGCAGGTTTGTAAAGTGACAGGTTCCTTAGAGCTGTGCTGTTGCTAAAGATCTTTGTCAGACGGCAGGCAAAAGAAACACTGCTTATGTGATGGAGGATGGAGTAGGTAGATAGACATACAGAGTCCAGAAATCTAGTCCCCAGCTGAAAAACAGATCTCATCGTTCTTTGCTTTGCTTTTCAGGTATCCTGCAATATCTTCAGAACCCTTCCACCTAGTGACAGCAATGAATTTGATCCAGAGGAAGATGAGCCCACCTTGGAGGCATCATGGCCACATTTACAGGTTTCTGATCATTTATCTCAGAAGAAATGCTTATCATTGCTTAATGTATCTAATCATTTTCTCAGCTGTTTTTTTAACCTGTGAATCAGAACTAGTCCCTGAGACACTAATGTGTATTAATATTGTTCATGGCTAAAATATAGTACTTACAAACACAGGAAAGTACTTTGTGAAATTTGCAAAATGTTAATGCTTTCTTCCAAAGTTGTTTTAATGATGCCCCTCATATTCCTGTTTTCCTTCATTGATTTTGTCCCGGTTTGAAGTAAAACCGAACCAACTTTCTGTTCTGTAATTTTACATCTTAGCCAGGCCTCTTCTAACTGTCTGAAATTAATGGTATATTGTGGAAAAAACTGCTCATTCTCAGAATGATAAGACCGATGTTTGTGCTCCATGCCAAGGGATGGTGTGCAGAGGTGCCCTTGCTTATACTTATTGCTGTAACAACCAAGGTCAGCTAATTTCCTTATTTGCCCCGTTAGAGGGTTGGAAGCGAAAAAAACGTAAAGGGGTCACATCTGTGGGGAGGAGTGGACAGGACAGGTGACCCAAACCTGACCAACTGGGGTATTCCATCCCATCTGCCCCATGCTCGGTGTAAAAGCTGAGGGATCAAAGGGTCATCTCTCTTCCTGCGATGGCTGACGTCCAGAGAGGACTCTGTTCATCTGCCTTTGATCCCGATCCGTGTGTTCCTGACTCCAGAGCTGAAACCCAGTTCCCATCCCTCTCTGAGTCCAGTCTGGGACTTCCCCAGTGCCTGCCGGTGACGTGACTGTCATCCTGGGAGCTTGACATGGTTTTGTATGTATTGTATCTATTTCATTATTTTCTTCTTTTTTTTTTTATTTTAATATTAATTCTTCATTAAAGTAGTTTAGTTCATTCTAAACTTCTGAATCTCCTTATCTCTCCCTCTCCTCTCTTTCTGAGGGGGGGGATAGGGGGGAAGGGCCATCTGTCACTCTGGTTTTGGTAAATTCGGCCGAAACCACGACAGATTTAAAAATTGTTTTGTTTTCCAAACTGCTCTGATGTACAAGTGTTTCTCAGCAACTTCAGCAAGAGCATTGTGGGGATGATACTGCTAGCAGTTTTGCTTTGCCAAGGGCAGTTAATTGTCATACAAAAGTACACAGGTGTTGGCAGCTGATCAGAAAAGTGAATTGAGAAGCTACATCCCTAAGTTTTCTTCCTCTCCCCGGGTCAAGGTTTGCTTTCAGGTGTTTGTAGCAGGGGGCATGCTCATCGCCGTGTATCATCCCTTCCTCTGTACCTCAAAAGTGTCAACACAAGGTATTTCGAACAAAGAACATAAACTAATTTCGGAGAAAGCATTTTTGATGCTAATGCAGTATATTCCTTTATAGAAAATACTGATGCAGATCCCGTCTGTGTTAGTCAGGACTACACCACTAGTAAATTTAGGAGAAGCTGGCCTGAGTAAGAGTTTGGGGAGTCTGGGAATTTCTGTGAGCAAAGGAGCATAATTGATCTTGGCTTGAAATGAGGATTTTATCTGACAGTTGTGTGCACGATCCTTGCCTGTGAGCAGTTTGTTTGGCTCTTTTGTGCTCTCAAAATCTGTTGAAATGTAGGTTTCGCCTGTCGTTTACATTTAAATTTCACAAAACCCAAGAATCTTAAAAGCTTCAAGGTAGCTCTGAAGAGCTCTGCCTGCCTGGAAACAGCAGAGGCATACGTCTGTTATCTTGTGTTCATTGACACTAGTTCTGTAGTTTTAAAAGTCATTACTTACGTGGAAATGATGGAATTTCTTAGCCAGTGGATAATTTACCATTGTCAGGAAGAAATGCACTGAAGTATTTGTCAGGAGTTGATGGAATTGATTTCTTGATGATTTAATATTAGTTATGTAAGCTGTCACTTCTTCCATGTTGTATTTCTAAACCTCTCTTCTCCTTTTTGATTTCCTATCCTTTCCTTTTAGAAGTCAGAGAACACTGACACAAAGCGGCAGTATTGCAGCATATTAGTGTTTGCGTGGAAAAGTTTAAAATGGTTTGAAAATGTAATTTTTAGCTTCCTTTCTCCTTTCAGTATCAGTACTCGTGCTCACTGAAGTCAGAAAGGAAAAAAAGTTTGCAATGGCTGCTCTTCTTTAAAAGGTTCAGCAAAGAGAATAGCCAGCTGGTAGCTCATCTGATCGGTGACAGGTCACAGTCGCTGTCTTACAAGGCCACGGCAGTCCCTGTTTGACTTCACTTCCTTTTTGCCTGTTTTTTATACTATTCTTTTTCACCGCTAAATGAAAAGTCTGTTGCTGTCCCACTGAAGAGTTTAGGCAGAGATGGAATTGCATGAAAAGTAAGCAGGTTTTCTCCAGCCCCAAGGCTAAGCTCTGCAGTTAAGTTAGAAACTTCTGAATGAATTCCAGTTTGTATTGTTCTTCTGTCTTTCAAGTTGTAGTAGAATGCTACTCTAAGCAGTTTCTAATTTAATTCAAGTATTTCCAACTGTTTCACCAACCCTTTCAGAATTGTAATGTCTGTATTTGATGTGACTTCACCAGTTCAGAGGGCAGTTTAAATGTGCTTTCCAGTTACTCCAGGAAGCTTTACAAGATGATAACAAGCATTACGAGATGGCAATGCCTGTTCTTGGTGATGAAATGTCTCACTGGAGTTAAATAAGCAAAACTAGCTGAAAAACCTCATGTAATTAATTCTTAACTCTAAGGTAGCAATTTCATAAAAGAGAAAAATATTTTTCATTTTTTTAAAATTTTGTGGAAAATCAGGTATTTTATTTTCTAGCAAAAGAATTTAGGGAAATACTTAAAAATATAAAGAGTAATCAAGTCATAAACTAAACCATGGATTATTTTTTTTTTCTTTTGCAGCTTGTATATGAGTTTTTCATACGATTTTTGGAAAGCCAAGAATTTCAGCCCAGCATTGCCAAAAAGTACATAGATCAGAAATTTGTATTGCAGGTAAGCTGTTCTGTTTTCTTTAAGGCTTCATTTTCCTTTTGAAAAAAATTTTCTTTAAAAGGATTTTATTTAGATTTTGAAAGTGTAACTTTATTTGCAACAGTAAAAAGGCTAAACAAGCATATACAATGAAAGTTTTCAGTCTACAGAGGTAGAGGAAATATGTGTGTGTGTGTTTTTATTTCAGTCTCTGTTGCTATAGATGTAGAAAATAGTTGGTTTGGCTCCAGTTTTGATAACTTAATCAAAATATTTGACTTACTGATTATGAGAGGGAGCTGAAACAGTAACTGTTGAAAAATGAAAGGTTTACTATCAAGTAGTCTAAAAATGCTGCTATCTAGAGAGACTACTTAAACACCAGTTTTAATGTGTCTTAATATTGTTAAAATATTTCTCTTGGAAGGGGAGACTATTTCTGCCTTCTACCTCTGCTGGAGAGCTGGCAACAGGGGCAGAAGTTCGTTAACAAACCCATTCCCAGCACAGTCCTGAAAACAGTGATGCTGTAGTGGTCAGGGAGGAAGTAAATCAAAAGGCCATATAAAGTTCAAGCTCTATTAAAAGCATGGAAGAAGAAGTAGCATCAATAATAAACAACAACTGGGGAAGAATGGGTCGCTTTTTATTTTCGTAGTCTGCTTGCCATCTTTATGGCTAAATGGAAGAGGTGGCCTCTGTCCGTTGTCAGCTGGTAGCCAGGTATTTTACATGTTTTTTGTCTTTCTCGTCCTTGTCTACAAGCTAGATTTTTTGTGTGCTTTGTTATTTCACTTGAAACTACAGTAGTTGGTCTTCTCTACTGAGGAATTTTCATCCAGGCCTTGACAGATGCCAGAACAGAGATGGCTGAAGGAAGATGTTTTCTGGGATAAGCCAGGAAAGATATGATAAGCCAGGAAAGACAGATATGACTCTTGTCTTTAGCTTTTGGGAATAGGCCTGTTCTTGTGTTTTCTCTTCCCGTTGTGAATTTTTGTATAAACACAAAGACAGAAAGAACTTCGTGTTTAATTCCATCCGTAGCTTGCTTTTGACATCAGGGAAATTTAGAAAGATTCCTACTTAGTTAGAACAGGGATTTTCCTTACAGGCTATGGCTTGAATAAAAGCCCAACTAGAAGTGGCTTTTCTGAAGAAAAGCCTTTTTCTCACCCCCTTGTCTTGGAGCTTTCATTTTTCCCTCTAGTGCTCAGGCAATAAAAGTAGTGCTTTTACTGTTCTTCTATGTTACTCGTATGAAGAATACTTGAAAGACATAGCTAAGAGAGCAATTTCTATCCTTAAATTCAAAGACTGAAAGAAGGGACTTCGGTTTCCTTCTTAGTATCACAAGACCTGTAAGTCTTGAGTAATCACTCTTGATATGGGGGGGTAATCACTCTTGATAGCTTTTTCCAGAGTGATTTTATTTTCATTAGATATAGCAGGAACGCATTAGAAGGAATGCTCGTGTTCTACTTCAAAATCTAGAGAAAATAGTTCCTAGATTGCTCCTGTTATGTGTTCAGATGCTGCTGAACTTGGTCATGACTGTAGTGTCCCACTAATGCCCTTTCAGGACCTTCAAACCTGTTATAATTTGTCACAGGAGAATGGGTCTAAAGCAAGGATTCTTTCTTTTTATTAATCCTATTAGTCTTTAATAAGTCTACTAAATGGAAGAATGAGGAAAGAGGGAAATATAACCTTTTGAAACCTGTGTATGTGAGAATGTAGGATAAGACAATTAAGAGTTAATAAGAATTCTAAGAATTTGTAAGTTCTTGCCACACAGTTAGGTGATGCACTTTTATATATTGCTGTGCACAATG
The DNA here is from genome assembly GCF_964106895.1 of Numenius arquata. Lineage (NCBI taxonomy): Eukaryota > Metazoa > Chordata > Aves > Charadriiformes > Scolopacidae > Numenius > Numenius arquata. The sequence goes on from NC_133581.1 coordinate 31,840,599, forward strand.
TGTCAATTCAAAAGTCACATTTTTCTTGAGCCTGTGTGCAAGTAGGTGTATTTCTGTGTGTCTAAGTGTGTTTCTCCTGTAGGAACCGGGGAGTCCTTCCCCTGTGCCTGGAATAATGCCTGAGAATCTGGGACTACAGATCACTTCCGTAGAAAACCAATTTGAGACTTAAGAACATGAAGCATGTTTGGTGTTTCATGACACTGACAGCACAAGTGTGACAGCTTTGAAATCAGCTTTCTCTCTAAATTAATTTGTTTGTTTCTTTAAAACTTGGGGAACTTCCGTGAAGTGTTTCGTGGCAGTAAGAATGCCTTTATGAAAAAAACGATCCAGGTTTTTTTTTGAGGAGCGTTTTTCAAGCTTTTTCTTGTTTGCTTGCTTTTGGATTTTGTTTTTCAAATACAGATATGGTTTTGGCTTTCAGCTGTATATTTTGATAAAATGCTGTACTTAAACGGTGTAGCTGTTCATTTCCAAAGCCTGCTTATATACAGTCTGAACTGGTTGGCAGTGGTTGCTAAGAGACATACTATTCAAATACATCCACAAGTGTCTGTGTTACGAAGGTTGCTGTTCTGGAAAATTTATTTCCCTTTTCTATGTAATGTTTAGTGTTAGAACGGTCACGTACATCAGGGGAGTCTTGCAGCTTATTCATAAAAATAAGACTTTATTGTTGAAACCTGGTAACAATTGGACATATCAAAAGAATTGTCTTTTTTTTAAAAAAAAAAAAAAAGAAAGAGACTGAGTTCAGCAATGTTTCCACAGAGGATCTGTATAAGAGAACTGGAAATATAAATATTTTGCTCCTAAAAGCAATCCAGTAAGAAAATAAAAAACATAAGTGTTTCCAGCTGTTTGCTGTCTTTGGGTGAAATTTGCTATTTGGGGAAGGATGAGGTGACTATTTATTTATTTAACCGTAGAACTAATTGAACAAAGCAATGTGTTTCTGACCTCTGGAGGGCAGCTGACAAACTTCATCGTTTCCTCGTGAAATTCCCACCACAGATACTTACTGCAAGGAAAAGATAGTGAGATCTTAGTACAAGCTACAGACACATCCAAAACAATGAAGAAGAATACATACCCGTCCTAAACCTGGATATTAGCAAAATCCCAGGCAGCTTACCAACTTTTAATCATTTTTTTCTCTCTTTTCTTCTTTTTCACCTCCTCAGAGTTGTGTAGCAGTTTTAACAGAGATCACATAGCATGCATACACTGACATACCTACTTATAATAGGTATTTATAATATATCTATTTGTGAATCTGAGATAATTTTGGTTTCTACCATCCCTGTAATAATTTTCTGACAGCATCTTATACATTTATAAGACCTCTTTGGCAAACTGCCTTCCTTTCTCTCACGGACAGTTTGACAGTTTGACAGTTACTTTCTTTTTCATGCAAGAGAGATTACTGGTTGCTTATAATTATCATCTTAAACTTCCCTATTTTCTGTGCATTTTGCGGGGGGGGATGTGGTGGGGAGGGTTGGGGTCTTTTGGTTTGGGATTTTTTTTTTTGTTGTTGTTGTTGGTTGGTTGGTTTTTTTGCTTTTAAATAAAATTTACCTTCTAACATATTCCAAATGTCTGCCAGAATAGCCAATGTTGTGGTGTCAAAAAAAGATGAAGAATTGGTAGAGGGAAGCTCATCCTTTTGCAGTAAAGGATTCAAGGGGAATAGAACAAAGATCTGCAGGCGATATTCCTGCTGCTCATTTCATGCCTTAAATCTTAGAGGCAACTTCAAATGTCCGTGTTTCGGGATATATTTTGTACAATACAAGACACCAGATGGCGTTCTCTTTTGACTGAGTACCACACAATCATTTTGCTGTTTTAAAATCTTATTTAAGAGTTATTTAGTAAAAGTGGGTTTTCCGTTGTTGGGGTTTTTGGATGCTTTTTTTTATTATTATTATTTTTTAAAAAAACTGGATATTGAAGTTACCATTTTGTTCCACCTGGAGGATTAATTCCCCCTCATGCTTTGATATGTGTTGGTTGGTGGAGATCCTGTAACAGCAGATCCAGTGCTGGCATACGCTTCACCATTGAGAATGAAGGCTATGCGAATCACTAGGAAGGCTTAAGAGCTCGTAATATAAATAACAAGCAATTAGAAAAACGTGACCTTGACACAATGTTGTGGAAACGAAATATTAGAGCAAATGACAATCTTTTATTTCTGCAGAGTGAAGGAATGGTGGATGGTAAGAGGCAAACCGTCTTATACTGTAGATATGACCGCATCTAAGAATTAGTTTTATTTATTTTTAGGGAGAAGGAAGGAGGCATTTTGGAGCCAGTTAATCAAAAGTTTATTACTTGTTTGAAGATTTCTAAAGTTTTGTTATGTCAGAAGTGGAAATTAATAAACTGAGTTTCATGATGTATTGGCATTACCACAGATTTTTTAATACTGTATTTCTACACCTTGGGTAACACGGATATCGCATTGTTACATGCACGTGCTTTCATGAATTTAACTTTTCTATAGAAGTCTGTGTGTCCCACTTGTCAAATGTCTACTGTTTCAGTTCTCTTTTTTCTTTAAACACAGCTGTTGGAGCTGTTTGACAGCGAAGACCCTCGAGAACGAGACTACCTAAAAACAGTCTTGCACAGAATTTATGGCAAGTTTTTGGGTCTTAGAGCATTTATCCGAAAACAGATTAATAATATTTTTCTACGGTAAGTTGTGGAAGAAGGTACTTTTTGCTTATGAACATTTTAGGCAACCAATATTCTACTTATACTTAATTTTTCTTTTTTTTTTTAGATTTGTTTATGAAACTGAACACTTCAATGGCGTAGCTGAACTGTTGGAAATTTTAGGAAGGTAAATTTATTATCTATCTCAAACTTCCCTTCTTGACGCTTCAGAGTAGTGTCAGATTCAGAGAAAGTATTACTATAAGCCCTGATTCTGAAAACAGATGTGCACGCATGCTCATAGAATCACAGAATCACAGAATGGTATGGGGTTGGAAGGGACCTCTGGAGATCATCTAGTCCAACCCCCCTGCCAAAGCAGGTCCGCCCAGAGCAGGTTGCACAGGAACATGTCCAGGCGGGTTTGGAATGTCTCCAGAGAAGGAGACTCCACCACCTCCCTGGGCAGCCTGTTCCAGGGCTCTGCCACCCTCACAGGAAAGAAGTTCCTCCTCATGTTTAGGTGGAACTTCTTAGATTCAAATTTGTGCCCATTTATTCTTGTCCTATCCCTGGGCACCACTGAAAAAAGACTCGTCTTTAAGTAAAGTTAGACTAAATCTAATTCTTGTAAGTTAATTACTCAAGAACACCGTGAATTTATAGACCACATAGGCAAGGTCTTACCTGTTTGGCAACAGGTTTGTGCGGCTGTTTATATGATTATTCCTAAGTTGGAGTCGAATTGCTGTCTAGATATGTACTGCAGTAAAGCAGCACAAAAGTCAGCACCTGTTGAATGACCTCAGGAATGTTTTTTGTGATGATAACACTAACAAATATTTCTCTTCTAATTTCCAGTATTATCAATGGTTTTGCTTTACCTCTTAAGGCAGAGCATAAACAGTTTCTGGTGAAGGTGCTGATTCCTTTACATACTGTCAGGAGTTTATCGCTCTTCCATGCACAGGTAGAAATTATAAAAATATTTTCTGCTCGCTTAGAATGATATATTTTATTTTAAGGTTGCTGTGGAAATTTGTGTAGCGCATAAAAGGTGGGGGGAAAGTTTTGAAATGTGAAAAAAATGCAATAGATTTTTTAAAAATTCATTTAACGTGCTTTGTGTGATAGATGTCTTGCTTAAGTGTAACATACATTTGTAATATTTGGGGGATTCCATTTAGTAGTTAAACACTATCTTTTTTGGTTTTCCTCTCTGCTATTTTCTCATTTTCATGAGCTTGCCCTTCCCATTCTCTCTCCCAAGAGGATGTTTGGGTTCCCTTAGTCTTGTGCTGTCAAAGCTCTTCTTCACCCTGGCAACTTTCTGAATACTAATACCCACATTTTGCATAATGTTTAACATTCTTCCTCGCAGATTTCTTAATACTGCATTTATGCTCTCATATCCTTTTATACATTCAACCTGTTATTCCAGGTTTTAGCTGTGTTGGCTCATGTTGCAAGAGTTTTCATGGTTTAGCCAACGTATAAAATGTCTAAAAAGATGTACTTTCAGAGTATAACAGAATCTTCAAAACTTGGTTGTATGACTCTATCTAGAATTCCATATTGCTCTGATTTTTATTGTATATGCTACTTTGTCCCCCTGACTGGTTTTTTTTTTGTAATGTGTTCTGTTGTTTCTTGTGAACTGAAGTTTGAGTGGATTTGCACAGTGCAAATCTTAGTTTAAAAATTGGATGCAGTGTGAGATAGCTGTATAGCATCTTGCCTCGAGTCTCTCTTTTTTGAAAAAAAAAAGTTTCTTTGTGGTTTCTTTATAGAAATGTTCTAACTTCTCAAATCTTTACCTCTTCACAGCTGGCGTATTGCATAGTACAGTTTTTGGAGAAAGACCCCTCACTCACAGAACCAGTAAGTAGTTCTTTCATGCATTATTTTTTACATCATAAATGGCTTACCCTGTTGAGAGAAGAGTAAAACATCTAACTTTTGTTTTTTTTTTTCCTTCTAATTTAGGTCATTAGAGGATTAATGAAATTCTGGCCAAAAACCTGCAGTCAGAAAGAGGTAAGTGATATGCTAGTATTAACAAGACATCAGTTACTTTGTTCTATAATATAATAGGCAGGGAATCTTTAGATATTTCCAGGTAGACAGCATGTGCTGCGGTGGATCTTAATATGAATTCCTGTAGGTGATTTTCTATACTTGTGGACAGTTTTGATAATGAAGAGAACCATTTGATAACCGTGGTTTCTATTCACAAAGTGAGCGCTGGCTCTTCTGCAGGGTATTTCTTTTCGTTTTAGAAAGGAGAAAATAAACATAGTTGAGGATAAATTGGAAAAGTCTGTTAGATTTGGAATTGTTTATATATGAGGATAGTATTTTTCCAGGGAGGATGAAAGATAACGTTTACCTACGAAACATGTAAAACATGCAGTTGAACATTTGCATTTTTATTTCAAATTCTTGATGTAAATCTGAGTTTCTCTAATGAGATTTTGTGACACAGCAAAACTGTTATTTTGAATATTGTTCCCAAAAATGAGACAAAATTAAGAGACTCTCCTTAGTTAACAAAGTTTAAACCTTGGCCAAATCCTTTGTCTGTATGAGGCTAGGTTTTCAGCGTGGATATACTGGTGCAATTCTGATTTTTGCTGTAAAGGAATGACTTTAAATACAGCATTTGCACATACTTGTCCTCCTCCTTTTAAGAGACTGAATCCAGAAGCTGCTGAAGATAGAATTGATAAGATTTTTTGAGAGAGGGTCTTGCTGAGCTAGGGAGGCTTGGGGTAGAATTTCAGGATTACCAGCATTTTACTGATCAAGATGATTCAGAGGTTTTATATTCAATGCTTCCTTCCTTGTCTTTAGGTCATGTTCCTAGGAGAGCTGGAGGAAATCTTGGATGTAATCGAACCATCACAATTTGTCAAAATCCAGGAACCCTTGTTTAAACAAATTGCCAAGTGCGTCTCTAGCCCTCATTTCCAGGTCAGTGGTAGAGGTTATTGCTTGTATAGAAATGTACAGTCTCAATATCAAACATAACGCCCCCCAAATGTAAATATTATTTTATGTTATGTGGTTTTAAGTGCTCGGCTTCTGGATTTCTATGGAAGAGTGTATGTTGCAGTGGAGGTTTAGTTCTGAGCTCCACGATTAACTTGTTAGATGTATCTGGGTTTACAGCACAGAACTTGCTGCTCTGAGCTACATGAGGCCTTAAACTGTACCCAAGCAGACTGTGACCACTTCTGACTGTAGGTGACAGGTACTCACCGTATCGCCTTCAGGCTGATAGACCACGTAGGGTGTATTCGCTCCCATTTTTAGCGCGGTATTGTGCAGCATTCTTGTTTTCTTTCTTACTTCCTTCTGCAAGGAGATGCCTGGTGAGGCGTGATAGAAACTGGACCCTCTTTTCTTCACAAGAAGAGGAATGAATAGGATTTAAGTTGAAACATATGTGAAGAGGAGATAGGATTTATGGCCTGTAGTGTCTCCTTATTAACCTAGGTGACCTATTCTGGCACAAAGGCAGATGTGACTTTTAGGCTCTTCCTTGGACTTCATTTGTTTTTAGCATAATTTAGATCAGTGTTTTCCCTCCTACCTCCCCATCTCCTCCCCAAGGTGATTATGATGATTGGTACCTTGCCCACACTTAAGATCTCTTCCCCCTTATTCAGCCCAACTACTGGGCCTTTCCCTGTCTCCCTCCTGCAGTACCCCAGCACTGCTCTCTTCTTTCCAACTGCAGTCACAGGATTGAGGGATAAGGGGCGATGGGAAATCTGTCTGCTCTCCCTTCCCCTCCACAGCTGCAGCATTAATGCAGTGTCTGCACCTGGGCCTCAGTGAGTAACAACATATCGCTCAGGGGAAAAAGAGATTGGATGCTGCGGGATCTGAATTATAGGATAAAAACTTAATTCCATTAATGCATGTTATGCTACTGATTAAAGTCGAGTTTTAATTCCGAAGTTAATGATTCCTGTTGATTCATCTTTGTGAAATTCCTCTGTAATTTGTTTTTCCTTCAGAAAATTACGAAATTATAGGTATCTGAATTACTGTTCATGTTTTATTCTTTTGACTCAAAGGTGGCTGAAAGAGCGCTGTATTATTGGAATAACGAATACATCATGAGTTTGATAGAGGAGAATTCGAACGTTATACTTCCCATCATGTTTTCCAGCCTTTATAGGATTTCTAAAGAGCACTGGAATCCGTAAGTTTTTTGCTATGACTCTTTATCTTACCATTTGACATACCACAGATAAACTTAGGGAGTGTCTGCTGAAGAACATCTGGACGGGAGAGATCCAAATTCAAAGCTGGCATGAGCAGGTGCAACTCTGTTAATGCCAATGTGAATTAGTCTATACTTGAGCTTGTCTCAAAATGTTTTTAATCATCTGGTATGTCTACAAAATCAGTACCTTATGAGATAAAAATAGACCTTCTCACGAGTTAGATAAAAGAGAAATTAGATGTTACATTGTTACTGAAGAAAGTGTTGCTCATCAGGCATTTCTCCTACACACTTTTTAATGAACTGGTTAACGTCTTAAGCCTGATGGCAAATTGTCTCGAAGAATATCACTTGGCATTAGTAAAACTAATGGTAAAACTAAAACCTCTGGTACTAGCATTTTTCTAAACATCTCTGAAGCATATAGACATCAGTATATTCTTAGCTTGGGTTGTTTTTTCTAAATTTATTTGAATACAGCTGTTCTCTGTTATGCACAGTAATAGAGTATATATCCTGTTAATTTGGGATTTTTATTTTTAAACTGAATGACCTAGTAGAAAGCGTTTTTATGGAAAATACTATTACAATTATATGCCATGTATTCTACACTTTAGTTGAAAAGTTTTTCTAAGTCAAGCTGGCTACCAGTTAGTAAACCCAGTATTTTTAATGATCTGTGCTACGTTCAGGCCCCAGGTGCTTTAAGACCTTACTGTAAAGTATTTGTAAATATTTCATCTTTTAAAACATTAGTCTTTTTGTTCTGAATCTAGTTAAACCTCAAGTTTGTGCATTTTCACGATCAATCTAATGCTACTGGAAAGCTTCTGTAACTAACCCTCATCAAAAAAAGACATTTTCCATGGCACAGTAAAGCATTATCAGCCTCCAACCTGCCCATTCTCCTGCCCAACCTTCTGTACCATGCCCTGGGATGCTTCTGGTCATGAGAGTATTCCAGCATCCCAGTTCTCAGAGTTTTCATACCCGCAGGAATGTTGTACCTTTGACACCCAAGCCAGGTTGAGTGCAAAACAAAGAAGGTATTTAAAGAATTTTTATATTTATAAGAACATTTTTAAATGCAGGCAACAAAAAAGAAAGTTTATTGGAAGAGGGGAGATTTAGCTGAGATATTAGGAAGAAATTTTTCACTATGAGGGTGGTGAGACACTGGCCCAGGTTGCCCAGAGAAGCTGTGGCTGCCCCATCTCTGGAGGGGTTCAAGACCAGGCTTTGAGCAACCTGGTCTAGTGGGAGGTGTCCCTGCCCAGGGCAGGGGGGTTGGTACTGGATGATTTTCAAGGTCCCTTCCAACCCACACTATTCTATGATTCTATGATTTATAGACGGGGAAGGAGGGAGAGTGTGGGCAACGGCACATAGTTTGTCTGCTCTGTAGGTTTGCTCCAAAGGTTCCTGGCCCCTGTAATGTTGATTCACTGCCTCCTGGCTGAAGAGCTGTTTCTTAAGGAGCCTCATGTCTGTGTATGACAACCATAATAGTGGATCAGGAACTGGGATCTCTTGATTGATCATCTATTCCAAATTCTTTGAAAGTTTTTTTAGATTTGTTTCTTTCCCTTCTCCCTTTTCAGTTGCTTTGTTTCTTTATCTTCAACTCTGCCAGAAAGGAATTTTGCCCTCTAGATAATCGGACTATTGGCAAACCCATCTTACTTTGGAAATTCTAGTATATTTTAGGTTAGTTATCCAGTCAGATGGTATAAAAGAGCAAACTGATTCTACCTTTTTTGAACCTTTGTGGGACAGCATGCATTTGAAGCCTTTTTGAAATTATTATTATTATACATCATTTCTTCCTGTATGAACATATCATGCCCATCATATTTCATGCAATTAAGCAACTCGAATTCAAATAAGCAGTGGTGTATTATTGGCTCTTGGGTAAGGTCAGGAACAGAAATAAGCAAAGTAGGCGGAGGCAGAGAGAGAGAGATACAGATACTATATATATATATATTTATATGTATATAATATATAATTATTTTTTTTAATATATATACACACACACAGTTTTACACTGATAATGCAGCACTCCTCTGAAGGATTTGTGGGGTTTTTAAAGAGTTTTTTGCTGTACCAAAGTGAAAATGAATATGAAAAGAATGAGTACAAGGAAATCACTCTTGAAATATGACCTTGTATTTTGCATAGGTGCACTGAATATTCAGCTTCATAGGAAAATCATAAGGAAATATGAATCACTCCCATTTTGTGTTTTAAATTCTACTCCTTCTGCCATGATTGATGATTCAAATCCCAGGAGTTGCATTCAGAATTGGGAGAGTCTGTAGTTATATGTAATAGCTTTCTGTTGTTACCTTTTACCCTAGAGTTTTGGGTTGCTCCATTTAAGTACTCAGTAGAGACATGAAAGCTGATTCTCACCTTTAAATATGTTAATTAAAAGTAGTTTCACTGAAATCAAAGAATTTACATTATCATACTTGCAAGAGCAGAATTGGTCGCAGATATGCTGGTAAGAGGAGACACTTCTATTTCACGTTTGATTTCACCTGAAACTAATAGACTCCTTTCTTTTTTTCTTTTTTTTTTTTGATGTTTCACAGGGCTATTGTGGCTTTAGTCTACAACGTGTTGAAGGCATTTATGGAAATGAACAGCACCATGTTTGACGAGCTGACAGCCACTTACAAGTCAGATCGCCAGCGGTAACTTTTTAAAGCTTTTTTTGTCAGCTGTGCATAGGGCCTGCTGTTTAGTTTTTTCCTTACACTCCGATGCAGTTGCATAATCTCACACAGAATAGACACAATGCCTTATTTTTCCCTCTTCATACTCTTTAGCCTTCTCTTTGCAAGATGTAAGATAAGATCATGTACAGGTTAGTCTTTACCCCTTATGAAACTCAGTATCCATTGAGCCGCGTGGGAATCTGCATTCCTCATGGAGTTCCTTTTGACGCCGCATTGCAAAAGACTTAAATGTATCAAGATCTTAATAATTAAGAAAACAACCAAGGGTCTAAGCATAACGCTTTGCTTAAAGACTTCAACAAAGTCTCACTGAGGTTTGGAAAGAGACATGAGGGAAAAACCTAAGATTTGCTTTTCCAAACTGCTGTTCTTAGGCTAGATGTGGTCTTAAAGCCAAGAGGCATCCCTCAATCCTTTCATTTCTTATTCAGAGGTCTTGCTGTATCTGAGTCTTTTAGCATGTAGGATCCATTAGATACACCATTCATACAGTCATTAGTTCCACCCTAGTAAAATGTTTTTTGTCTTTTCTCCTGTTTTCCTTAATCTTCATTTCCCGATTATAGTGCAGCATCTTTTCTCAAAACTTTCAGCTCGTCGAAAGCATCAGGTGAAAAAAAAGGAGGAAACTTCAGGAACTGTGCACAGTTTGCAGCTTCATTTAAGTCATACCTTTTCCGTGACTCAGGGTTCCCTCGAGCAAAGCACAGGGTTACTGTGTGTCATCAGATCACGTTAGGTTAATAGAGTCTCTGAAGGCTCTTGGAGGCCATAGTTTTTTGAAGTGTGTGACTGGAGTCCTTTTGTTCTGCTTGATTGTTGTAAAATACAAAGTTCTTTACAGAAAAAAAATTTAACTTAACAGGTTAGGTCATTAATGTTGTATTTTACCTTTCAAGACTTGGATATATATTTGAGCTAAGATGCCAGATGTATTCCAGATAGGCATTGAGAAGTAAGGCTGAATCTTCTAGTGCAGTTGAGACAACACTGCGTGGTTTTGTAGCAGAAACTTAGTCCTGCCATTTTGTGAGGGACCTCAGTGACTTAAATCAGTTTGCGATTGTACTTTGCACCTTAAGGTGCGAAACTCTGCCCGTAAAAGGACTTGACACTGTAGTAGTATGTCCTATGCCTAGATAATGGGTGAGGTTTATTGACTGAACCGCACAAAGTTTTTCTTGCAGCTATTGATGCTGTATGTTCTGTCAAGGCAGGTGCTAACCATTTCACTATTTTTATTTACTACTCACCATCAGCATGGTGAGTAGGACTCGGGAGGTGATTGTGATTGTCCCCCTGTACTGGGCACTGGTGAGGCCCCACCTCGAGTGCAGTGTCCAGTTTTGGGCCCCTTCCCACAAAAAAGACATTGAGGTGCTGGAGCGGGTCCGGAGAAGGGCAACGGAGCTGGTGAGGGGTCTGGAGAACAAGTCTCGTGAGGAGAGGCTGAGGGAGCTGGGGGTGTTCAGCCTGGAGAAAAGGAGGCTGAGGGGAGACCTTCTCGCTCTCTACAACTCCCTGAAAGGAGGGTGTAGCCAGGGGGGGTCGGTCTTTTCTCCCAAGTCACAGGCGATGGGACAAGAGGAAACGGCCTCAAGTTGTCCCAGGGGAGGCTCAGATGGGATATTAGGAAAAAATTTTACACTGAAAGGGTTATTAAGCCTTGGAATGGGCTGCCCAGGGAAGTGGTTGAGGCACCATCCCTGGAGGTATTTAAAAGACAGGTTGACGTAGTGCTCAGAGACATAGTTTAGTGATGTGGGTTTTTTTTTAATACGGTTTTCTTTTGTTTTTTTTATCAGAGTTAGGTTGATGGTTGGACTAGATGATCTTAAAGGTCCCTTCCAACCTAGACAATTCTATGATTCTGTGATTTTAAAACATGTAAATACCTGAATGTATAAACTGGGTTATTCACCCTCATGCATTTAGCATCTTAATAAAACCACATTTCAAAAGAGCAGCTTTGATACCACTTAAAGCTGGAGGAGAAATCTGTTCAATATTAATGACTATGGTAGGTCAGATAGGTAAGTCGAACGAGGTGATCATCCTCGACCAGTCTTTTAGGTAAGAAGGCTTTTATTTCGTAATGATTAGAAGACAAATATCGGTAAGTAGCCTGAAAATGTCAGGCTATTTCACTTGTTCTTATATTTAATTTTAAGTGACAGTGGGCTCTTTTTTTTTTCTTTTCTTTACCTTTTTTCAGGGATTTATTTGAAAGTTGTTTTTATTTTTTAATATGTTTAAAGAACTCTTGGGAAATTAAAATTTCTAATCGATGAGCCAGATGTTGGCATTTTGACTGAATCAAGATGTGTAGGAATGTTTCTAACTTGCTGAAATATTTTTCAAGAATTCTCCAGTGGGACTGGCAGAGAATCTGTATCTCTGTAATTCTTAGATTTCCATTTCATCTGAACCTACAAGGTGATGTAATCGAAATTGAAAGCATTTTGTACCTTGCAGCATCAAGGAGATTTATTCAAAGTAAACTATGGCAGAGGCAGGAAATTTAGAAAGCAAATAATGCAGGTAAAGCAAGTGTTAGATTAGCTGTATACTTCTATCAAATCAGCCATTAAAGTCTCTTGTTAAAGGAAATGCTGCATAGGTCTTCCCGTAGGAATTTGGAAAGGGAAAAAAAAAGTAAATCACTGAACAAAGGACACATCTTGTAAGTTGAGCTTTCCCTTGGCTCATACCTAAACTATATGAAAGCCACCAGTCAACGTACATAAGAACAGTGATTCTGAAAGGATAAGGGAATGCTTGTTTAAATAAGTGACTTATTTATAAGATAAAGAAATACTTTGCTTAAATAAATAAACTTGACAATAATTAAATGCAAGTTAATCCCGAAATGTTCATTTTTATAATCATGATATATTTGTTCTATAATAAAACTCCGTGGCTATTTTTTTTTTTTTTTACTACAAATTCATGTCTAGGAACACTGTCACTTGGTTCAGATTGCTTTTTATGTTCTTTTCCTACTGCTTTGTTTAGTGATATTTATGTAGGTAATGGAAGGGGGAAAAGAAAAAGAAAAATATTTATAAAAATGAAATGTATGTTAGTAGAATTTTAGTTGTGTTCAAGAAAATTAGCCCTGCTAATTAATGTCAACTATGTATTTTTTAACATAAATATTTTACGGTCTTCTCTCCCCCTAACTCTTTGTTTTATTTCATCTGTCAGTGAGAAGAAGAAAGAGAAAGAGCGTGAAGAACTGTGGAAAAAACTGGAGGATTTGGAATTAAAGAGAGGTCTTAGACGTGATGGGATAATTCCAACTTAACAAAAAAACAAAACAGCATTATTAACCTGTGGAGTCACACATTTATGTAGTAGAAGATGGAGCAACAGTTTTCTGTATTGTGCAACTTTACAGTAGATTTCACATTTGTTTCATTATTACAACAGCACTGTATATACCTGTCTCTAAGTAAAGGAAAAAAATAAGGACTTTAATCCAAAGTTTGGACAGCAGATGGACTTCTCAGAACTTTGCAAACATAGTAATTGTTTTAACCCTTCTTTAAAACCAGTCTTCAAAGACCTGTTGATGAAAATTGCGATGTCAAATTCCATTGTCAGGACCTCTTCCTTATTTATCGTTAGCAGAGAGTATAATACGACAAAATGTGAACAATCTTAAAATTTAGCTTGTCTTTCTGCTAAACTGTTAAGTGTATTTATAGTAAAAGAGAGAAAAGACTGTCATTTCCTTATGAGTTTGTGTAACATCCTCCTTCTCTGGATAACTTTACTGTAATTTGACTTTTATTTCCTTTTGCACATCTTCATAAGTTGAATGTCCATTCAGATCAGGGCCATGAAAAACATAGGTCCTGAATAAAAGTTTTGTTTACTTGTGTGAGCATTTTTTTAGTACCAGGCTGTCTCTGGTGCTTCCTTAATTTGAACATTAGGAGTTAAAAAAACAAGTAGGTGATAAACATAGTAGGAAAGGGAGCTTTGGATTCATGCACCTGTTTATTGCAAATCCAAATTCATGTCCACAATCCTTTAAAAATGGGCAGTGGTAACATCCTGGACTTCAGTATCTAACCAGTATTAGCGATATGGCATTGGGCACACATACTGGAGTTGTTTTAGAAATACTAATTGCTAAATTACTACAGTATGTTTTTATTGGACCATTTTGAAAGAATAAAGACAAACACTAAACAGTGCAAGCATGAAATTGATCTCCAGTCGTCATGGATCTAATTGGAAATTGAGTTGAGGTAGCAGTTTGGACTGTTTGGAGTTGTTGCCTTACTTTTTAATATGTATTTATAAAGTGTTCCAGCAAAAGAGGATGTAGCCTCTAAGAAACATACTATAGTGTTTTTGTGGTTCTTACTCATCACAGTACCAGCCCTATGGTCTTAGCTGGAAAGGATTCTGGATAATTTACTTCTGCATTCTCATCTGGATGCTCATTCCTAACTACTGTATTTGTTACCAAAAGTGGTTCTACAAATGCTACTGAAAAAAATTCTGGAAATCCTAATGTTCTGAGTATTAATAATAAAGTTTAAAATGCTTTTATATCAAAGGTGCATTGTGACCAAATTGTTTAAAACAAAAGAGAAAAAAAAAAAAAACCAACAAAAAGAAGAGGGCTGTATTATAAGTACACATTATTGACTATCTGCTTTGTATTTGAAAGTGGAATCTTACATCTTTGGTAGGTGAAATGCTGATAAGACTTATGTACAGTATATATTTAGCTAATGCAGTTGCATTATTATATACCGAAAGGTATGTGTTTCAGGATTTTTCTCCAGGATGCTTTTGAACTGTTATAGACATATGACAACAGTGAATTGATAATCCTAAACCATCAATCCAGCAGTATTTACAGTATAAAACTGAATTGGTGTTCATGAGTCTTTGTGATAGTTGCAAACATAAATTTATGACCTGTTGCCATTGATAGAAATACAGTATAAATACAAGCTTGTATATTTTTTCTTCCTACCATTTAAATATACAGTAGGATTTGAAGTTTTCTTGTTTTCAGGCATGGAAAAGAGGTAAAAGTGGATTCCCTCCTAGACTACTGACTGTTTCAGGATTATCAGGTCACAGTTTGTACTCCTGGGTCTGCGCACACCAATGTTGTAAACACAACAATTTTGTAAAAACTTGACACTGTTAATTCTGGAAAAAAAAAAAGTGGAACTAGTCATATGCAACACCAAACATGACATGGTTTAATGGGATTAATATGAGCTTCTTTTAAGAACACTGACTGGGACGCAATGTAAATTAGGCAGTTACTGTCATAGTTGAAACATTTTATTTTAAAGTGCTGAAGCAAAGGTGCAAGCTGAAATACTAAAGATTAAATAAATTTATAACAAATCATGTCCCTTAGCCCATTGATTTTGACAGTCTTTTATTTCTGTTACCAAAAAAATACTTGCTAGTGTGATTTCTTTGAGAAATGATCGTACTTTACAAGAGGGTGGACTTAACCTCATGCTCAAAGACTATGTTCAATTGTGAAAAAACTGAGATAGTATGGAAGAAAAAAGATTAATGTTTTCCACCTGGTGGAGTAAAACACAACAATGTGAAATTAGAAAAAGCACCTTGTCCTGTACTTAGAGTTTAGGTGAGTGTTGTTTGTTCATAACTATTTTTGGTTTTGACATGACGTTCTGGTATTGATCATACAAAGCTGATGAGAACCTGATGGGTTGCAATATTTTGTTACCTCTGATGTTACCTCTGATGTGGGGATAGTGGGGAGTATCTAAAGTTTATAGACGATTTATCACTTCCAAGAAGGAATGTTTCTTTAAAGCGAATGAGACGATGTGATATTAGTCACTTGACTCTAAAAGGTTGATACGACACTAGGTTGCACTGTGTGATGTACGTGAAGAAGCACTTGCCACAACGATACGACCATACCCCCCCCCCCCGGGATCCACTGTTGGCCACAACCCAAACGCGATGTCCTGCCGCTCCGCAGAGCTCCCATCCCTGGCGATTGGAGTTGTAGGCAAAGGCGGCAACAGCGTACGGGCCCAAGTGCGATCAGTGCGTCTATTTAATTAATGCTTTCCTTTGCTTCCTTGAGTTCCAGGAACTACCTTTCTTTGTGTAAATGTTTTTATTAAACTACTCGTGCAGCAGTTGTTGGGTGGTCGCTCGTGTCCTGTACCATATTGGTTTCAGGAGAAAGGATTGAATGCTCTCTGGTAAAAGGTACTAGGGCATTGCATCAGGTCATGGGGATATAACAACTGTAAAAGTGAAGTTCCTCTCATATACTTTAAATTGAGCACACGTTGCTTTCTTCATCTTGCAAGTCTCCCTTACTGTTTTCCTTTCATTGCTTTTGAGCGTTTTTTTGCCTCTTTTCCAAAGGTTAGAATGCTTTACATGAAAGTATTCTAATGCCATTGGAGCATTCAGTAGCAGGGTTACAGTAAATTTAAATCTTGGTTTTATTAGCATAAATAAAAGGATTTAATTTATTTTTTTTTATCTCCTCCTCTATATGGAAAAATCGACGGTGTTGGAGCCAAGAACTGCCTGAGTAAGAAACGTAGCAGCTGTGCTTACACTGTACACGCCTGAGTACAGCCTTAGGCTCTCTCACTATGGAAAGGAAAAAATATTAGGAGCTTTTAAAAACCTCTGTATTGTTTCGTGAGGAGGGGAAAACACTAGATTCTTCCCTCCCCAGATAAAAATGAAATAGTTTGCTTTTAGTTCTGTCTTGGAAAACAAGCACGGCCTTTTCTCTTAATTGTGTGACAATATCATCCCAAAGCAGTTGCCCTAAAGCAAGACAAAGGTGACAATGTGCAAGATTGAAGAATGTTCTTATTTACACGTGGCTTTTTAATTTTGGCTCACCTGCTTCCCTCAGCAGCTCTGGCGTGAGCCCCCGGTTAGTTTTTCTAGTTGATAATGTGCAGCAGATTTTGTATAGCCCAGTTTTTCATTTTGAAGTCTTATGAAACATATTGAAACAGAACGGAGCCGATTTTGATTAAAAACTTTTATCCAAGTGTCGCTTCCCATCCACAGAAGCACACGCTTTTTATCATGACCTCTCTGAGTACAAGTTTTTGTTACTTGGGTCACTTACTGTAAATATGTTGTATTCATAGCCTCATGTAACCATGAGGAGTTTTCAAATATAAATAGTACTGATACATTTCTTGTTGTTGTCCTATTTTTGATTGTAGTGTAGCGAATGACCTGTCATGCTTTTTGTTTCAAGGTTAGCATTAGATTCATAGATCTTAATATTTTAGCATTTCATTGTTTAAGCAGGAGAGGGCAGCAAAAGTTCATTTTTCCCCATAGGAATGCTCTGGTCCATTACTGTTTTTAACTTCGATGCGTTTAACTATCTTGTGCGTAGGGGGGAAAAATGAAGCATTTTTTATATATATTAAAAAGTGCATATGAAAATATATAGACTGGTCCAACCAGACTGTGAAAATGTCTTCTACTCTACATCAAAGTAATAATAAAAGGAAAATACCTTCCACCTCTGGATAAAAAGTACAAGCAGGTCTTAAGCTCTTGGATTCAAATGTCATTCTTTGGAAATAGTTTACTTTCTTAAAAATGGTATCAAAGAAACTCGAACTCAATGGTGCTCCCAGCTCTAAATGTGTAATCCTCCTCTTTTGCACATGCTCAAGAGGCTCTGTACTGTGGGTGCATCTAAATAAAGAAGCAATGAAGTGTTTTCCAGGTGCTTGGCTTTTCTTTCCAACTCCTCCGCTCTAAACTTCATGTACCTTCTCAACAAGTGAACTCCCAGCCCCCAGATACCCACTTGCACGTGTTAAACGTAAGGCCACTTGTCTAAGAAAAAAAACCACCCAAACAATGAGGTGGTAACGTAAGTTGCTGCCAGAATTACTGTAGTAAATGCTGAGTTTTCATTAAGTTTCTTTTTTTAAAGGTCCTCTCATGTTGGTGAACATCCTCGTACTGCACACAGCCACGCCTGGGAGGGAGGTAAAGAGCAGCAGATACAGAAGAGGCGTTAGATCCACGTGATATTCCTTATAAACTCTTTGAGCCTTCCGTTCTGCAACTGGTGAAGGAACTTTTTTTTTTTTTTTTTTGTGTAGCATCATTCTACTCTTTCAGTCCTCGTGCTGCTCTGCCTCGTGGAAGTGAGGCCAAAGGCTTAAGATGGTTACGAATGTGGGGAGCACCCTCTGGAGAGTGCCACGGATAGAGCCTGGTAAGGGGTGGAATGGCTTTAGCGAAAGCACAGTAGATAGGGATGCTGCAGTAAAACTGGAGACGAGACATAGTAAACGTGTACTCCTGGTCTTAAAATGACAGTTTCCTATGCGAATTATTCCAGTAACCTAATTCCTAAAAATTATTTCCATTTTGATTTTTTTCCGAATTAAATTTTCAGCAGTTGGATCCTGCGTGCCTTTGTTAGAAGAGCTCATTATCCCAAATCTTTTTAAATACCTGTAAGACAATGTTCAGATCACTTAAAACCTCATGTCTGTTCACTCTCTTATTGCAAGGCAAGTATTTTCTGAAGAAGATTAAAATAAAAAAATAGGAACACGCAGTAAGTTGGCCTTCAGGGTAGAATTTGTCTTCAGAACTTGCAAGTTAACAAAAGAAACCTTTAAAGGCTTGGAATTAAAAAAATTAAATCAGTTTTCTACTTTTTATAATGATAATTGCTGATTTTTCATCTTTTATCTTTCCTTCTTCTCGGGAATGTTTTGGTTTCTTGAGTAATAGCAGGGCGCCTTGTTTATCTTGCATTAAGCGTGGTCCCCAGGTCACGAGTCTGTGGCCATCGAAAGCAGATTTGTGTGCGGGTAAAGGCTGTTCCCAGGTCTGTATCCAGTTATGGCTTTAATAGACAGTAAAGCAATCACTTGGGTATTAAACTGAAAACTGATGCAAGGTCTCGCATTATGAATTAAGAGCTATCTGTAGTTTTAAAGATTAAATGCTGAAGCCAAAGGGAATATCCTGAATTTGTTAGTAAATACGTGGAAGGGAATTGTACTGACCCACTGTGAGCAGTGACTGCAGGCTTTTCTGGAAGGCTGCGTCGCCCGAAAAAATGTTAGGCTGAAACTTTATCTTTGACTATTTTTCTGGTTCGTTGGTCTTCCCCCGCCTTCGTTTTGTCTACAGAGTACTCTCCCTGCCCCCAAAGTCGCTGAAGGTGTGAGAAGTTAGGGGTCACTCAGGAAGGATGGAAAACTTGTCTAAAGAAACACGTGTTTTGCATTGCTGGACGGAGGCTCGTACCGTTGATACACACTTGAAAATATCTGGGAACTTGTATTATCCCTGAATCTGGGAAGCTCTGCCAAAAAAGAGAAGGAGAAAGGGAGTACGGCGAAGTTATTCCATACCACTTCTGAATCTCGTTTTCAAAATTCTTACTATTCCACAAGCTGGGACAAGTGTTTGGTTGTGTGCAAAGCCTCCCAACTTCGCCGACAGAGAAGGCGGCGAGCCAAGAGTGTTCATAGGGCAGGTGGCTGGTGGCACGTTGCACTCAGGACACGCGTGCCCACCTGCCGGCCCAGGCAGAAGGAAGCTCCAGTGTAATTGTCCTGACGGGGGCAAGGAAGGTCAAAGACATGGCGTTTGTACAAGGATGCCTGCAGACCTCCAGTGACAAAAGGCAGGCTTGCCTGTGAACCTTTTTTCTGAATTGGGCAGGCTTGGGTTGGTTTGGAATCTTCACGTTTTGGTGAAGCAGATGGGGTTTCTCTGCGTAAGCAAACCGATCGAACAGCCCGGCTCAGCTTTAGGGACTTTTCAGGGTTAATTCTGCGAAATACACCAGGTGGGACTACAGTTTATGCTCCTCTGTAGTCCCTATGACTATGCAATGACTCCCGTGGTTTTCTAGAGATTACTTGGGCTATGCACATAATGTAGGTAAGTAGAAAATCACTGTATACTTAACTATCTTAAACCAAGGTGGACATCTGCATCATGTTGCAGTGCGCACTGGCAGCCCAGAAAGCCAACCGCATCCTGGGCTGCATCAAGAGAAGTGTGGCCAGCAGGTCACGGGAGGTGATTCTACCCCTCTACTCTGCTCTGGTGAGACCCCACCTGGAGTACTGTGTCCAGCTTTGGAGTCCTCAACACAGGAAGGACATGGACCTGTTGGAACAGGTCCAGCAAAGGGCCATGAAGACGCTCAGAGGGCTGGAGCACCTCCCCCATGAAGACAGGCTGAGAGAGCTGGGGTTGTTCACCCAGGTTGAGAGACCTCATAGCAGCCTTCCAGTACCTGAAGGGGGCTACAGGAGAGATGGGGAGGGACTCTTTGTCAGGAAATGTAGTGACAGGACAAGGGGTAATGGTTTTAAATTGGAAGAGGGGAGATTTAGATTAGATACCAGAAAGAAATTCTTTACTGTGAGGGTGGTGAGGCACTGGAACAGGTTGCCCAGGGAAATTGTAGAAGCCCCATCCCTGGAGGGGTTCAAGGCCAGGCTGGATGGGGCTTTGAGCAACCTGGTCTAGTGGAGGTGTCCCTGCCCATGGCAGGGGGGTTGGAACTTGATGATCTTTAAGGTCCCTTCCAACTCTAACCATTCTATGATTCTATGATCATACAGTCACTTCAGGCATCTCGGGGGCAGTAGGCTAAAGTCTGCAGTTGTCAGATCTCAGGGTAAACTGAAACTTGGCAAAACACGCTCTTGATGTCTGGAGCAAGGAAACGGGGAATCCAGACACTGGTAATTAGTTTATTAATCCATGGGCTATTTCACACACGCAAAGGGATGTTATTGTTATTTGCTGTCCGTGACTCTCCTCGGATGGTAATTGTCATGGTTAGTGATTATGCACTAGATCTCAAATGTCAATTCTGGCCAGACAAAAATTGCTCTCAGGGATACAAAGAAAAGAAGATTTCCTCCTGTGTGTGGTACCCCACGATGCCCCCCCCCGCCCTTTCTCCAAGGCCCCACAAACACAAGCATGAAGGCTTGCGATGGACTAAATTTAAGCAAAATTTGTCATTCTATTAAAAATTCTCCTAAGGGGGACAGGTTTGGTGACGATGGACCAGTGGGTGTTTTAGCCTCATCCAAGCAAATGCCTCACCTTGTGGTACGCTAAAGGACTGGGGGGGGTTTAGAGGTCTTGTGGAGCCTTGTTCTCACCAGACCTCGCAGTGTAACTCTGCTTTAGCGGGAACTGTGTTGAAGCTTTTTTTCAGGTGCAATTCTATTTCCATAATAACCTTCAATCTGTTAAATCCCCCTAGAATTTCCAATGTGAATCGCTAAAAGACCCCTCCCCTGCTTCAAATCCTGTTGCTGTCTATTTGGTTATTCTGAGTTTGTTGATAAAGTCCTTTGAAAATGTTGAAATCTATACATCTGCCCCAATATTTAGAAATGCTTCTGCAATAAACGCAGCAGAATAGCTAAAGATATAGGAGATAAGGGCTTGGATTTGACACCCTAATGTAAGATCACCCAAGGAATTACTTTTTTTTCCTCCTTCCTCTTTTTTTTTCTCCCACAACCTATTTCTGTTTTCTCTTGCTCCAGAGCTAATTCTGCTGATGGTAAATTAGAATATGTGCAACACAGATGCCAAAAGAGAGAAAAAAGGAGATGCTTTCAGGAGCTCTGCTTCCAGAGAAGGGCCATGTAAGTCCCCTTTACACCACAACCTTCAGCGCTCCTCCCTCATGCTTTCCTCTATGCATGGAAATCGGCATCCTCCAAAGCTCCTGGAGATGTATTGCCTTAATTTAGGGATCTCTGGTCAATATCTGCAAAGATCAGATCCTCACAGGCTGCGTAAGCTTTTTTGACTCTTCTGCTAGTACTATTTATACAGGCCAAGCACGTACAGAATTCTTGCTGGTTTCCAGGTTTTTATCAGAATTTGGGAGAGGAGATTCCTCCTAAACATGAGGAGGAACTTCTTTCCTGTGAGGGTGGCAGAGCCCTGGAAGAGGCTGCCCAGGGAGGTGGTGGAGTCTCCTTCTCTGGAGACATTCCAAACCCACCTGGACACGTTCCTGTGCAACCTGCTCTGGGTGGACCTGCTTTGGCAGGGGGGTTGGACTAGATGATGTCCAGAGGTCCCTTCCAACCCCGTATCATTCTGTGATTCTGTGATTCCATGAGAGCAGAGATGGCTGCTTGTCCCATGGCATTTCAGTCCACCAACTGTCATCTTTCTCTTTTTTTACTCTGAATTTTCATCTGTTTTTCTCTCAGTGAGCGCATGTTAGTGACTTTCTGTGCAGCCCAAATGCACTTCAGTAACAAAGATCGAGCAGTTCCAGGAGCAGCACAACCACCAACGCTTGGGTTCCCACCTCTCTCCCGCATGGCTTCGTAGGTATGGCTTGCAGGAGCCAAGTCTGAGGCACTGGCTCCTCTGACACGTGGTTGAACTTAACTGGAACAGAAGCTGTGGAGTGGACTGCCAGCAGTCAGGTATACATAACAGAATCACAGGCATCCTGGCCTGTATCAGGAACAGCATGGTGAGTAGGACTCGGGAGGTGATTGTCCCTCGACACACACCTCGAGTGCTGTGTCCAGTTCTGGGCCTCTCACTACAGGAAGGACATTGAGCTGCTGGAGCGTGTCCAGAGGAGAGCCACCAAGCTGGTGAGGGCTCTAGAGAACAAGTCATATGAGGAGAGGCTGAGGGAACTGGGCATGTTTAGTTTGGAGAAGAGGAGGCTGAGGGGGGACCTCATTGCCCTCTACAACTCCCTGAAAGGAGGGTGTAGAGAGGTGGGTGTTGGCCTCTTCTCCCAAGGGAATAATGACAGGACCAGAGGAAATGGTCTGAAGTTGGGGCAGGGGAGGTTTAGATTAGATATTAGGCAGAATGACTTTCCTGAGAGGGTGGTCAGGCACTGGAACAGCCTGCCCAGGGAGGTGGTGGAGTCGCCATCCCTGGAGGTATTTAAGAAACGTGTAGACGTGGCACTTCAGGGCATGCTCTAGTGCCCGAGACTGTTGGGTTGTTTATTTTTTTTGTGTGTATGGTTGGACTCGATGATCTCAGAGGTCCCTTCCAACTATGAAGATTCTGTGATTAATTCAGTGCCTATGAAAATTAACCACATTAATTAGACTGTTAAGACACGCCCCTCCCCCCCTCTTCCCTTTTAATCAAGCGTAATTTATATCCCTGCTGAATCCACTATCATTAAACTGCTTTCTCCTTTCCATTTGAATTGCCAAACCAGTTTCAAATCTTTGGCAACGAAATGTATGCAGTATGTAACTTAATGGAACAACATCCAACCCGTTATTGGGATTTGAAATCTAATAATTAAATGTAAATGCTTGGATTCATTGTCTAGGAAAACAGAACCTTTACATAAGCCATTTAATGTCATACTGGTATTTTCTTTTGATTGGGCTTCAGTTAGTCACTGATGTACAATATCCTGTTACAGGTGTACCATTATTGCAGCAGGGAGTGTGAGCGTGAAATCCAGGTCTCAATCCAGACAACTCGATTTCCGGTGCTTAAGTTGTCATTTCTGCATAGGCTTGATTTCGTGGGACGGCTGTTTGAGCAGCCTTCGTTCCTTATGGAAGGGTAGTTGCAAGGCAGATGTGGCAAAAGTGTTATAGATCTGGGAAAAGTGTTATACCTCAGTGCTTTATTGAACAGAACAACAGCAACAGGAGAGACAGAAGAAAGGGGAACATTTCCCCTTACAACAGTACCCAGGATGTGCAAAATACGGGTAAGGCTGAGGAGCAGTGATTTCGAGATTGCTATGGAAGGAAATACTAGCAGCCAGTTAAGTTAAAACCTTACTTTAATACTGCCTTCTCTCCTTCTGTGCTGCCTGACTTGGCAGGAGTTGAAGACCCCGAAACACAGCTTTGAAATGTATTTTCCTTTGCTGTAGCCTTGAATTGTTTTCCGTGTGTTCGCATTCTGTCATCCCCATCCATTATCCTTATCAGTTTATTCGTATTAATATGTTTTCCAAGCAAAGTCTTGCTGTTGGAGATGTCTCTTTGCAGAGTTGGGGTGGTCATCTTTTTGCCTACAAAATGAGGACTGGGCAGGTGGGGAGGAGAAAGGGTTTCTGGTATCCCCGTGCTGGTGGGATGGAAGTGTGAGCGATGCAGGGAGGACATAGCCACTCTGTACAGGCATGGTTCCTCCCTGCCCCAGGTCCAGAGGTAACCCTTACCCACTCCCCCTGGGCTCCCTTATTCTTAGGTTTTCCATCCCACATCACTTCCCTGAGCACCTCAGGGACTGGTCACCTCCTGGTCCCTCCTTGTCCCAGTTGCCCCAACCTGGCATGTTCCCTCTCTCGTTCACAGTTTTCCTTTTCTTCACCTCATCACAGACCATCTTTCATCCCATCCTAAACTCTTCCCTCTCCCTCGAGAGGCAACCCTTACTCCTTATTGCCAAAACCACTGCAGCCCCAAAATACATGCCTCTGACCTCATGTAGGCTCCAGTTGTTTTGTTTGAGGTGGCTCCTCATGCCCTCCAGAGCTCATACCCTCTTCAGCCACTCTTTCGTCTGTGGGATCCCTTGGCAGGTCAAGTTGTGCCTCTCACCTGGCTCCTCTAGAAGAAAGACATCCTCTCCTCTGCTAACACGAGGATGTGAAAGACCTGGACACAGCAAATCAGTAATGGCCCCAAATCAATCAGATGCTTAGAGGGGAGGATGTGTAGAAAAAAGGTGTGTGTTAGTCCAGGGCAGAATTTGGCCCTGTGCAGGAGAAGATTCTGGTTTTATCTCAAAAATAGAAAACATGTTTTTCTTACCCATGGATGTTAAAAGGAATAATAAAATTATTATTTGTACCTTAGGCTCACTCATACTTGCTTAAATGATGGAGATCTTCCCTCTTCTAAGCACAGAAACATGAGGAGACAGATTAAGTACAGCTCTTCTGTAAACTGCATTCTCTTCCTGCTAGAGTCAATGATGGAAGTCCTGTGGCTGTCACCAAAAGTAAAAGAGAGATCTGTGAGGAGATTGGACAAATCCGCTGTGTCTATATGGGAAACTGGTCAGTACTAACAAGAGTGATGTGGACTCATTTCCTCTTCCTGCAGTAAACTTACTCTATAAATATCATCTACTATTGTGTGTGTGTTAGCTGGACAACCTCTAGCAAGCTTTTATGAATATAAGCTTTAGAGAGAATGTGTGGTCCCCATTTGCTTCCTGCCTGTCTTACAATGATGCACCCATCAGTTCTACAGAAAAAAACAAATAAACTTATGCTGCATTATTTGTGAACAATATGTGAGCACACAGTTAAAAGCTTAGGACCATACAATAAAATCCATCCCCTTGATGTTAAGTAGAGACAGGTTTTTCTAAGGCTGTCTAGACACAATGTCTGCGTACAAAAGAATCTGGTTATGAACAGGGCACCATTGTTCACAAGATGATATTCTGCTCCTGGGGAAATTGAAAGCAATTTTTTTTTGCTTTCAAGGGCAGGGAACTACCCTTTCATGGTGCAGCTGTCATTTCATGACCAGTGTTACTAAGATACTGGTTTTTCTTCTGCTTACCTAGTCTCTGATGTGAGAAAAAAAAAAAGGAAATTAAGCAGTGTACCTTGACTTTCTTTGTCTGGGTAATACCAATCGCATACAGGAGAGGTATTTTGTACGGGCTGCAGTAAACATCAGTGTGATGCTGAGAAGCAAGGTCTGTACTGTCTGGTTTGGCAGCCTGTAGTGGAAGTGGACTGACATTTTGTAGACCATGGAAGAAGGTAGCTTGCGTGAAGTGCACTGCTCTGACCTACGCGTGCAGAGGAGAAGGGACACTGGGGAAAAACAGCGGTTTGGAATGAAGTTTTGTAATTGGGAGTGCTAAAATAAGGTGAAAAGAAAGACCAGGCAAAACTCGTTCCAACATTTACCTTCCTTCAGGGATGATCAGATGTTTAAGAAATTAAGGAAACAAGTCATTTTTGAACATGTCAAATCTGTGTCCAGGAAAAGGCTTAACTCCAGTCCTCCCAGTGTCTCAGGGTAGGGTTGCAATAGCCAGTCTGGGTCTCTTGCTCTGACTGTGTGTGCTATTCTGGTGGTTGGACACTACAGTTTTTTCTCACAGGCTAGCAATTTATTGGGTATGAATGAGCACTTCGCTGATACAAGGTTAGTGCGTCTGACACCTCCCCAGCAGTAGCCCTAAAGAAACATCACGCCATATGATAGGAGTTTGGAAGGAAGAACACCCTGAGATGTTACCTGTCCTTCCCCAATCTCCATAGGTGTGTGACTCCTTTAAGCTGGCCTCTGTGTGGGAGTTAGGGAGGTTGGGGTCATAGAATCATAGAATGGTTAGAGTTGGAAGGGACCTTAAAGATCATCGAGTTCCAACCCCCCTGCCATGGGCAGGGACACCTCCCACCAGACCAGGTTGCTCAAAGCCCCATCCAGCCTGGCCTTGAACCCCTCCAGGGATGGGGCATCCACAACTTCCCTGGGCAACCTGTTCCAGTGTCTCACCACCCTCACAGGAAAGAATTTCTTCCTAATAGCTAATCTAAATCTCCCCTCTTCCAATTTAAAACTGTTACCCC
This sequence comes from Numenius arquata, assembly GCF_964106895.1. Taxonomy (NCBI): domain Eukaryota; kingdom Metazoa; phylum Chordata; class Aves; order Charadriiformes; family Scolopacidae; genus Numenius; species Numenius arquata. The sequence continues at coordinate 31,866,847 of NC_133581.1, forward strand.
TCGTCCCAGTGCTACACTCCCTGATAGAGTCCCTCCCCATCTCTCCTGTAGACCCCTTCAGGTACTGGAAGGCTGCTATGAGGTCTCCCTGGAGCCTTCTCTTCTCCAGGCTGAACAGCCCCAGCTCTCTCAGCCTGTCCTCATAGCAGAGGTGCTGCAGCACCTTCTCCTTTGGGTCCTTCTCTTCGGTGCTGAAGACAGGGTTACAGAAGGAGCAGCTGTGTTTATCGTGTCCAGTCATTTCCTCCTTCCATGCACCGAAAAGGTCTGGCAAAAGAGAGATTCTGAATAAAACCATCTCTGGATGAAATGCCACGAGCCTTCTTTAGGGACGTATGAAGGTTCGGTGCCCAGTGGCTTCAGTGATAAAAACCCCTTGACAATGATGGTAACAAAAACAACCCCCAAAGCAGGTTTCTTTGGACCATTGTTTGAAGTTCCCACATTGCTGTGACATGGAGAATCCTTCTGATTCCAGAGATGCCCTTGGGTCAGGCAGGGCAAAATCTTTGCTGCTCAGCTTGAAGTCACTGCCTATTTCTGTGTATTAGAAGGAGGTTTGGGGAACCTTTTCCTCAAACAGAAACCCCTGCACGGACACAGTCCTGACATGCAACCAACCAACCAAAATGGGATTAAGAAGAAAAGAAGAAAAAAAGATGTGCTTTCTCAGTTGAAAAAGACTGTGAAACTGTGACGTACAGAAGCTGTCATTGTTACTGAGGCACACTGCTAGGTCTACCACCGTTCTCCGTGCTGTGCAGAGAGTATCACCCAAAGCAGGAAAATTAATAACTGTTGGACTGTGGCCCTCGGGATTGTACTAGTACCTGTGCCTTCTCAGCACCCCGGGACCAGTCTCTGTGGGGTGGGTTTTCTAAAAGGAGTGTAGGCCAACATAGTTTTCCCCTTTCGGTGTCTGGAGGCTTGACCGTAGCTGAACTCTTGAAAACTTAGCCTGTAGTGTGAGGTGTGTTGCTGTTGAGTGACACTAAAGGGCCACAGGCTCAGAAGTTCAGTTCCATACAGCTGGAGTCTGCAAGTTGTCTGATGCCTTCATACAGTCATCACTGATACTAATTAAAAAGGCAAACCTTGACTTTAATTTTCTAGCCTTATAGGATCTATACTTGTAGCACCTGATACCTGTAGGTATCTGACCCTTGTAGGGTCAAACCCAATATTCTGTTATCTTTCCAGCTTAACCTATGAGCTATTTGTAATACGTTTTCCTTATAAAGCAACTGTATGTATTCTTTATGTATCAAAGGGGTTCAGAGTCTTTTAGTATTTCAAGCTGAGTAGGAATCCCTGGGGTACAGTTTGGCACACTGCTGTGAAAACATACCTTTTAGTTGTTTCGCTGCTGGGTTTCAACTTAAATGGCTGAATGAGGATTTAAACAGCTGGATTTCAGCGTCTGTTTGCCACATGCCAGCTGCCAGCAAAGCAAGAAATTATTATACCGGGCCATGATTTACATATTTGACCTTTGAGCATAAAAGGATATAGCAGACATCATCAGAATCCAATACAGTATAAAACCCTGGGAAGTATGAAATGTGTCTTGTTAGACTGTTAGATCTTCACAAATTAATCTCTGGTTCGAAAGTGTCTTTACATGACAAAAGCTTTTTGGTTTTATTAGGATTTATCTGTCTAATGTAATTAAAGTAGAGATAGCTTACAAAGACTGCTGAACATAAAGCATGCTTGAAGAAAAGCAGAGGTGTGTTTAGGATGACCATGAGCCAACAATGTGCCCTTGTGGCCAAGAAGGCCAATGGCATCCTAGGGTGCATCAGGAAGAGTGTGATCAGCAGGTGGAGAGAGGTCATCCTGCCCCTCTGCTCTGCCCTGGGGAGGCCCCATCTGGAGCACTGGATCCAGTTCTGGGCTCCCCAGTTCAAGAAGGACAGGGAACTGCTGGAGAGGGGACAGCAGAGGGCTACAAAGATGATGAGGGGCCTGGAGCATCTCTCTTATGAGGAGAGGCTGAGGGACTTGGGGCTTTTTAGTCTGGAGAAGAGAAGGCTGAGGGGGCATCTGATCAATGCTTATAAATACTTCAAGGGAGGGTGTCAAGAGGACGGGGCCAGTCTTTTTTCAGTGGTGCCCAGGGACAGGACAAGAGGAAATGGGCACAAACTTGAATCTAAGAAGTTCCACCTAAACATGAGGAGGAACTTCTTTCCTGTGAGGGTGGCAGAGCCCTGGAAGAGGCTGCCCAGGGAGGTGGTGGAGTCCCCTTCTCTGGAGACATTCCAAACCCACCTGGACACGTTCCTGTGCAACCTGCTCTGGGTGGACCTGCTTTGGCAAGGGGTTGGACTAGATGATGTCCAGAGGTCCCTTCCAACCCCATATCATTCTGTGATTCTGTTTTTGCAGGTCTGCTCATTGGGCCATTTGTAGCGCAGGTACCCCATCTTTTTTGTAAGACAGGTCATTCCCGTTAGTACTCAGCGTGGCGTGATTTACTTCCACAGCAGCCTTGACAAATCCTCTTCCCTGACTTCATTCTTCTCATCCCAATGCTCGTTCAGCTGGTGCCAGTTTGTATTCTGTTAAGCTCAAGAAGTGAAATGAAAGTCTTTTAAAGCTGGAGGAGTGGCTTTTTATGCCCGAGACCTTCAGCCAGGAGTGGTGTCCCATTGTTAGTCAGGAGAGTCCACATTTATCTAGTTACCATGAGAGAACACATTTCCTGATTACTGCATTGTGCTTTCTGTACTTACAGTTGGCAGTGTTTCTGTCATAGCATTTCTATGAGCTTTATTCACTTCCTTTGATTTTAATTTGCAGATCAGCCACGCCGTCTCAAGGTTAAACCTACTTTGTCTGTCCCCTTGCAAATCAATTTTTCACAGTCTTTAGAAATTTAGCAAATTTTAGAAAGTCCCGCTCCAAGACAAATACACAGCAGCTGTGAGGACAGATTAAAGAATATTAAAATACTTGTTTGTAATGCTGTTTTCAGGACGTATCTTTCTTTGAGAACTATCAGCAAAGAGTAAGCAACGTATTGAGACAAAGTCTAATGTTGGCTCATACAGGGAAAGATGATTCTGCTGCTATTTCTTCCAGTGAGTTAATCAAATTACAGCTAGCATACATAGCTTCATTTCCTACCTAGTTTTATAACTAGCTCTGCTCTAACCTGAATCCTCATCTCTCTTGGATGACTCCTACTCCCATGAACTTGGCCAGTAAACCCAGACCACCTTGTTTCTTCATCCATTTCTCCTTCTCTGTTACTTTTGAAGCTACAACCACCCTTCCTGACCTCTCGTGTGCAGTGTATTAAATATCTCCTGTCCAGTCATTGTCTTGACTTGCCTGAATGGCTACCAGTTTCTTCTTGGCCTGCCAGCTGTCTATGTAGTTCTCTGCAGTACTTACGATGTGCAGTGACTCAACTTTGTTATTTCCCTTGGTCGGTCTCATTAAATAGCACATCTCAGCTCCTTTCTCATGACCGATATGATTCAAACTTCTAAGGCATTAACTCCCTGTTGCTTACTGTGCCTCCTTGCCTACCTCTACAGTCTTCCTCCTCCCATTTCTGTTTGCACAGTAGTGTTTCCTCAGTTATCCGTGGTCCTCTCCCCTCCACACTTTCTTCCATTTCTTGCAAGGCATCCAAGAAGAGTAAGACTTCCACAAACTCTTGTTTTTCAGTTCCTCCTCCAAACTCAGCAATGCCGTTGATGTCCACAAGAAGCAGGTGAACTGAGTTGATGTGGAAGCATTTCCTACATTTTGTTCCTCCCTCCTCAAAATTTTGTGAGAAATTTCACTTCTGCCAGAAAGACCTAGACATCTGGGGTAAAACCTAGAGGTTTTTGTAATACTAGGCTGAAAAAAATATCCATGTTTTCAATCTGAAACAAGAAGTTTGGAATCTCATATGAAACGCAATAATTTTTCATTGGAAAACCTGGTGGGGTTTTTTGTTTTTTGTTTTTTGTTTTTTTCCAGTTGTTGTTGTTAAAATAGTGCCGATTTTTTTTAACTTACTCCAAATGCTACACAAAATACTGACATAACCATTGATAATACTGCTTTGCTTGTGTATGAGGTCTCACCTCCCCCCACTATTTGCTTTTCTCTCTCCTGAGTTGTGAATTAATCAGTATACAGACAGATTGCTTGTAGTACCTGGAGTATCTTGAGACCTATGGAAATATAAATAGTCCTTTTAGATGTTTAACACTAGGAAAAATGCATTAGGGCATGTTTGAAGTTGAGAGGCTTGTCATTGAAGGACAAGGATGGAATTAAAAATTCCCTGAATAGCTGAGAATGTGGGTGTTCATGTTAATAATCTGTTTGGATAACTTTAATTTGGGAGTTTTATGTGAAGAGCACCTAGTATTGCTCTGTTTTCTGTGCATGGGGGGCAAGAGGGGGAAAGACAGCATGAAGCTGCACCCAGAAGGCAGTGACGAGCCTATGAGGTCTCTTGCAGCTACGGAGTCCCCCATGGTGAGATTCACTTGAGCGTGGCTGAGGAGCACTCAAGGCAGTAAGCTACAAGCGCTCATAACCCTGACACCTTGAAAATCACACTTGATGTTTGTGTTCTGTCTGTCCAGAATTCAGAAGAAAAGCCACACAAGCCTGAACGGATGAGTGGATGCACAACCCTCATGAGCTGTGGTCTCCTGGTCAATCTGTTTCTGCCGCCTCCTGTGTGTCTCAAAAAGGGAACAGGCAGGTACATGGTGGACATATTAATCTTTAGAAGTTTTATCTGTATGTCACCTTTTATTTCAAATAAATTTAAAAGATCCTGGGAAAGAAAACATAGGCAGCTTTTAAATTTCTGAAAACGCACAAAACAATACGCCAACAAAACTCTGCCTGGGAAAAAGCCAATACTCGTGCTTTTCATGAGACATAATGAAAATCCGTCAGAAATAAGTGTCTGTCCCATGAATAGACAGGACTTCCAAAAGAGAAAACAAGTGAGAGGGGTCAGTTTGCAATTTGCCTTTTGTTTTACTCTATGAGGTTATTCAGTATAAATGGAGAGGAGAGAACACCATCTCGGTTAGCTGAAGTCAGTAAATCCAAAATGAACTGAACAAACCAAAAGTCTAGCACCTGGTTTTCTAATCCATAGAAGAAGGATCTGTCAAAGCAGGTTGATCTGCCATCTGGCATGGATTTCCTGTACTTATCTCTAATCTTGGTCTGAGTTTTGCTGGCACGTTTCCAGAATCAAACAAAGAGAACTTATGACCAGTATTTTCACTTTTACCTGGTCTCTCTGCAAGTCAGGAACTTTTAAACTGTGCATTTTTTAAAAGATTTTAAAGGTTTATTTTCTAGCTTAATTTCTGGTCAGTGATAATTACAGCAAAAAAAAAAGGGGGGGGGGTTGTTTTGCTTTGCTGTGGTTTTTTTTTTTTGAAAGTTGCTGATATTTTTAGATCAGCGGCACAACACTTTGGCAGTTCCTCTTGACCTCGCTGTGATCTGATTTGGCTTTGAATCTCCTGCTTTTCCCCACTGGCTTCAATGGGAGAAATACGTGTCCAGGACATGTCCAGCTGCGAGCTGGTGGCAGGGAAGGGAGATGACTTCCCTGAGGTTGCTGCATGAGCTTGTGTCCGGACTTCTCTTTTATGCTCATCTTTTATGAACTCACCGACCAGCAAGTTGCTCATAGTAACAAGGTTCCTCGGCTTCTTTCTGTCCTATGAATAGCTGAAAATAGTGTTTGCACGGTGAAGGCAATGGTCATGATGTCCAAATTTCTTTTGCACAGTGGTGCTTACCTGCGTGACATCTGCCTGGCTCGTCACGAGAACATTCGCTTGTCTTACAAACTCACACCTCCGCCTCCCCCCATCCCTTTGCCCTTACTTGCAATCGAGTCAAAAAAGGTCTTATGCAGCTGACAAAAATTCAGCAGAAATATTTGAAAAGGCTCCCTTCAGGGTGTTTACTCAGGGCTTGTTGATCAGGGAGGTAATGATGATTTGAGCCTCCTGATCTCCTCACAAAGGTGTTTCAATTCCACCATGAAAAGACGACCCATTTTGCCCCAGTGCGTGCTCGTTACTTCACTCGGGAATATACTCCTTTTGTTTCAGGGCTGGTGTTATGAAACAATACCCTTTAAGATAATCACTGTTGGAAAGGAGAGGCTTAATTCACAGTCAATGACTTTGATGCCTTGGGTAGTTCAAGTAAGGATCTGCCTCTGTCTTGTCTTGATTGACAAGACCCTTTCTATAAATTTGCACAATTAAGCAACCCACTAGCAGCTGCTAGGGAGACCTACTGAGCACAAAGCTGAAAGAGACTGCTGTGCAGGTCTCCTGCTGCTCACTCTGACATCCTGAAACACCCTCTGCAGTTTAAAACTGCAAAAGGAGATGGGACTCCAACAAGTTAGGTGAGTGCGCTTCTGTGTTTACCCCGGGTCATCGGTCTGGCTCATGAATAAAGCAGCAGCTTTTGCTAAAATGGCAAAGAATAAATGTTCCATTTCTTCTGAAGTTTGTCTCTTTTGCTCTCAAATGTCTGCTTTTAAAAATAAGGAATTTTAGCTTTTTTTTTTCTCTGTTGAAGCTTATATAGAAATATACATGTAATCAGCATTTAATCACATGTGAGACTATAGTGGCCGTGTCTATGAAGGCAAACTGTAGCAAAGCTCGTGTGCTGATCTAAAACTCTGATTTAGCAAATTTAAAGCTTTTGGTTTAACAGGAACCTAGGGACTCAAACATCAGTCAGGCAAAAGGCAGGCCAAGCTCTTTGAACTTAAGTCTACCCAGCTGAGGACACAGGCCAACGCGTCCAAGTCTGTGTGCCCCATGCAGGAGCTGACGTTCTCAAAGTTAGATGTCAAGCCTGGGGTTTTGAGGTTGGCATTTTTAAATGCAATGCAAGCACATGAGGTGCAAAATAGATCTGATGGCTTAGAGTTGCTCTCCAGCTCTCTTTTTTTTTTTTTTTGTGACAGACAAAGTTTTCCAGAGAGGCTGGCTGCTTTCTTCACTGAGGAGTGAAGAAAGGTTTGATATAGAAAGGCAGCAAGTGTCAAAGGGACTTGGCCAATGCTGGGCTGCTCGGAAAATGTGAGTTCAAGCCTCTTCTGGTCACCTTGGCCATGTCCACCCCATCTAACCAGCTCTCCCCACCAGCTTAGCAGCCTTGGTTGTGTCTGAGCTGGCTGGTAGGGCAGTGCGTGCAGGAGGGACAACCAACGGTTGCATTTGCCTCTCTGGCTGCAGCCCCAGGACTGGACCAGCACAAGTCCAGTACTCAGGGTATTGGTAATGGCAAGTCCAGTAACGTTTTCAGGAGATGCTGACCTTTCCAGAGATTATAGCACAAATTGAGGGAGGCCTGGCTCTTAACTTGGGCTAATGGCGAGTGTCCAGAATTAGATGTCCTTGTCAAAATGCTGGTGTTACCTGCAGACCTAACCCTGACGAATGCATGGAGCTGCAGCTGTGCTGCTTGTCTCCCCACGCAGCAAAGTAGGGAACCTGGCACCTCCCACAGGTGTGTATGACACACAGACAGACAGAGCCCTTCCAGACTGACCTTGCCAGGGCCAGTAACGCCATGGTCTTCAGCCAACAACATGTATGTGCACCGAGAGGGCAACCAACCCAAAGGCCTACGCAACCACCAGTGGGCACAAGCTCAGGGCATCCCAGCTGGGGCGCTGGGAAGGCATTTGCTGCAAAGTAAACTTGCAATATGGAAATTTCGGTGGATCTGAGGCACTGCCAGGTGGCTTTGTCTCTTCCAGGCAAACCCTGCTGCTCTGCCAGGAAAGGTTTGCTTTCCGTTAGACCTTTTCACTAAGACTTTCCCCTTCTGGGAATAGGTGACCCCTCGTTCGTACGCCTGCCCGCCTTCTCTCTGGCTGAATGAGGATGGGGAACAGTGTGTCTGAGGGGAGGAAGGGGCAACTCTTGCCTGCTGGGCTGTGCCGGCTCTCCCATCCCTCCGCTCCTCTCCCTTCTGCCTCAGCATGAAGCTCCGCTGTGTGATCCTGGGCGCTCTGCTTCTCCTGCCGCGGGCCGGCTGCAACGACCCGCTCCAAACCTCCGCCATCGACCTGCGCACCTTCCTGGGCTGCGCTGTGCGTGAGTTCACCTTCCTGGCCAAGAAACCCGGCTGCAGGGGGCTGCGGGTGACGACAGACGCGTGCTGGGGACGCTGCGAGACCTGGGAGGTGAGGCTGTGCCCTGGGCTGGGGGGGGGGACGTGGGGGGGGTGGTTGGCTGGCACCGACATCCCCCAAATGGTGCTTCCCCCACCAAGAAAAGCCCTCGATAGAAACCTGCTAAACATTAAATAATGGCTTGAAGCTGTCTATATAAACAGGCAAGGGCTGTGTCCCACTCCACGACCTCCTCGCTACCCCTGTCGGCGGCAGAGCGCTTTGCTGCAGGTTGTTTCCTCCCTCCTTCCACTGCCTCGAAGGGGGGTGCACATCAAGTGATGATATTAATTAATCACTTATGTAATACTGTTATTATGCAATTTGAAAGCCTCTTACAGCTTAACCACCATAGAAGAAGAGGCCTTTATTACTTTACTGGAAAAAAATCCTTTGAGATCAAGATGGAGCTCCCAATTGATGGGTAATATATTTTGTTCCAAAAAGCAAATCCCAAAGGTAATGTCTGTTTCTAATTTGGTCCTGTTTTGAGTCACATCCCTGTATAAATATGAAGTAGTTATGATTTAGGGGGGGTACAGGGGAAGAACGAAAGAGCATAAGTACATCTACACACACTTCAGAGAACAAGCTTCTGACCGTCATCTTCTCTCTGCCACTAGAAGGCTCAAGGGGCCAGACCCAGTTTAACTTATTCAGGGAAGCTTCTAGGGACTCCAGAGGTATTTTGTCCACATGAAGACAAGGGCTCTGTATAAGTGAGGAGAGGAGGAGTAAGGGGTCTGCATGCCAGTTCTGACTGCCCTCTCTCGCTTCTTGGCGGGATGAGGGGAAAGGCCACCAGTGGCCAGATTTCCCCAGTGGGATAAGGTTCCTTCGAGGGACCTCTTGTCACTTGGATCCAAACTCCTCTGGCAGCCCAGACCTTGCAGGCTCTCTTACTGTACTGCACTACCACTGGGATGTAGTTAAACTGAATGCACCTGGTTGTAGGCTCAACAGCTTCTAGAAAGCACCATGACATATTGGGATGCAGGGGGAGGGGGATTTGGTAAGATGGAGAGTGTCTGGATATCTTCTTGCTGAAACATTGCATCTGTTCTTTTCCATGCCATCATTTTCAGCTCCCAGGGTGGGCTCTTTACACAGTGCAGAGGGAAAGAAAGAAAAAAATTAAAATGTCTCCTGGCTGTTTTACCTTATGCCGTTTCCCATCTGCACAGGGGAGAGGATGACAGCGGGCTGGCATTCCTGTTTGCGCTGCCCCTTCTTGGGGTCTTTGGAAAACGGGTGCTCCTGTGGAGGAAAAACTTTTTGGCAAAAGCAATGCCACTGTGATACCATGAGGGAGTGTGGGTTCCAGGGCCTTCAGGCTCCCATCGACTCCTGAGGTCTCTGGCCGAGTTGTTTGTCTCATGAGGACCTGCAGACTTCTGTGTTGGCTGCTGCGCTGAGTGCATCCCCCATGGTGTACGTCCACTGGGGGGTTTGTGGGATGTGCAGCCTGACCGGGAAGACCCGTCTGGCTGGGAAAAAAACAGCCGTTTGGCACTGGGACACAGCTCTGCTCTTAGGCAGCTCATGCAGATGGAAGGGTTTCCAGCAGAACACATTTTCTTCGAGGGAAAATCAAACCTTTTGGAAGAAGGCAGCTGCTTTTGACAAACACGCATTTGGTCAAAACACTAGTATTCTGCTGAAAACCAGCTTTTTGGAGAGGTTTTTGTCTTCCTTCAGGCAGCTTTAATTGGAGCTTTGTGCTTTAAACAAACAGAAACATGCACAGACACCCACTCCCCTCCATGGCAGGGCTCCAAGATGCAGGTGTTGAAGGATGTAACCTAAAACTTATTTCCATCCACGGCCCCTTCTGCCTTATCCAGTGGCTCCCCTATTTACACTAAATCCCCTTGAGGAAACTGGGGACTCCAGATGTTTGTCTTAGAATCATAGAATCATAGAATTGTCTAGGTTGGAGGGGACCTTTAAGATCATCTAGTCCAACCATCAACCTAACTCTGATAAAAAAACAAAAGAAAACTGTATTAAAAAAAAACCCCACATCACTAAACTGTGTCTCTGAGCACTACGTCAAGCCGTCTTTTAAATACCTCCAGGGATGGTGCCTCAACCACTTCCCTGGGCAGCCCATTCCAAGGCTTAATAACCCTTTCAGTGTAAAAATTTTTCCTAATATCCAATCTGAACCTCCCCTGGCGTGACTTGAGGCTTCTTGCCTGAGGCCAGCATTTCTCCCCCACAGAAGCCAGTGTTGGAACCACCTTACATTGAATCTTACCACCGTGTTTGCACCTACAACGAGACCAAGATGATGACAGTGAAGCTGCCCAAGTGTGCCCCCGACGTGGATCCCTTGTACACCTACCCGGTGGCCATCCGCTGCGACTGTGACATCTGTTCCACTGCCACGACCGAGTGTGAAACTGCCTGAGCTCTCCTTTCCCAGGTCAGGCAAGGAAGAGCCAAATTCTTCCCTGGCTTCACACCCCTCAGGCATTACAGAGGGTGTAAGTCAGTCCAGAATTTGACCTCACCCTGTAATGCTCCTAATCATTGACTTTTCTGGGCAGACGAGGCTTAATCCCCTCTCCTCCTGCTGTTCAAAGTGTTATTGCTGTAGAAATGTAATACACAGCCTTACAATAGCAAATCCCATGGGGGAAAAAAAAATAAATATATATGTAGTTTCCCTTCCTTACCGGCTTTTCACACAGCATGGCCTTTCTTCATGTCCAAAGCACAATGGACTAAACAGTCACTGCGGGGAGTGAAAACTGGCCGCAAAGGCATTGCACCCTGTGTAACAGCCTCTTTATTTGTGTCTGGTTTTAGCTCCTTCCTGGCTGTGTAAATGCCAACGTTTCCGCCACCTCGCCCCTGCCATTAGTTCTTCTTGCCCTGAACTCTGTCAGGAATAACGGTCAAAGAAAAAGCCTTAAGGCCAATGAAATGGAAATAGGTATCCAGATTGTTAACTTGAAAGTAGGGTGAATGCATACTCAGCCCTGACCCAGCAAAGTACTTAAGCTCATGATTAAGTGTTTTGCTTAACATCAGTGGAAATTTCACAGCTAAGTACGTATTCCAGTGATTTGCTTAATTGGAGCTATTCTGTTGAAAAAAATCTTGCTCTGCAAGAGACAATTCCTTGAAAAAAAGAGAGAAACCCATTAAATCCGTAAACCCAAAATTGCATGTTTTCCCGTCTGATTTTGTCTAGGGATAGGGGGGGAATTGACTTCATACAAAAACAGAGAGACTCTGCAGAGCACAGGGAGGCCCTCCTGACAATTTCCAGAGTTCAGGGGCCCAAGCCAAAATGGTCCGGTTCCAGTGAGCCCCTGGCTGAGGTGGTGGGAAACAGAGGACTACAGAGGGTGTTCCCACTCTTCCCTGCGCTGCTCAGCTCCGTGGAGACCTGTTCCTCCAGGGATGTGCAGAGAGCTGGGGGGCAGCTAGATGTGCTCACAGGAAAGCTGTGGAGTGGCCAAGTAACGTAGTCAACGTGGGTGAGACAAGCCCAGGACAGAAATGAGAGCAGACACACTAAAGAGTGGTTCACACCTCCTCAGATGCACTATTTACAAACTAGGGGACACCTGGGAGGCGCAGCAACAGCCCCCTGGTGACCACAGCCACCTAAGTGCCTTTGTCCTCTGGTTCCCACCTGGAGGAGGAAAGTTCCATGTTCATATCTCATTCCTCCCCGGAACAAAATGGGAATTTATGTGAAAACAGGAAGATTTGCCAAGTGAGAGGGGCTCGCAGGAGCTTACACAACAAAGGCACCTTCTCAGATAGCCATTAGGAGAGGATTGCTGCTGAGAGTAATACCAGCACCTGCCTTCCCCAGATTAAGTGCCTTGTCTTCTGGGTCTTCATTTCAAGGATACGTGCTTGAACCTTCCCCAAGTGCCCTGTCCTCACTGAGACAGATTTAATTTAAACTGTAGTTTATTAGTTGCTGTCACTTTTTCTTTTTTTTTTTTTTTTCTGCCTGTGGAATTGTGAAAGCTGCACTGTGGTTCGATAGGAAGGAGGTGGTTTTATCACTCTGCCTTCTGTAATTCTGAATAGATCCTGCTGTGTCAAGCAGCAGAAGGAGCAGTTTGCTGCTGCTGTTAGCTGCCTTTAAAAGAGTCCTTATGTTTTGGTTTTTTTTTTTTTCAAATTGCATCTTACAGTCCATCTGTTCTTGTTGTTATTCTAACTGGCATCACAACTATTATGGGAAACCTGCAAATTATCTTTTGTCCTTAATAAACCTCAAAATTGGAGTATGAAAGCAATTTAAAGCAATGTGTCCCTCTTTATTTATGCACAGAGGTTTCTTATGTAGAATGCATATAAGTTCCTACAAACTCTTTGCTAGAGCTGTGAACACCTGCAAAATACCTCCTCGATCCTGACGTGCAATCACTTCCTCGGTTGGATTTCTCTCACCGAGTCTGGCTGTGCTATCACCTCGGCCTTAGAAATAGGGTTAGAAAGGGGCAAACTTCCTCCCTGTGCAGCCAACAGGAAATATGGGCTGTACCCAGATATGGTGAGACAGTAGAAACCTCAGCAAGGTCGGTCGGCGAGGCGGCGGCAGCAGCACCGGCGACGAGGCCTGAGGTGAGCAGGCGGGGAGGGTCGGACCGCGCTGTACGGAGGGGTTTCCGAGCTCAGGGACACCCCCCACTCACAGCCCGAGCCCCAGCCGGAACCCGGAAGTCCGCGTCAGCCAATCAGGCGCGGAGGGGGCGCGGCCGCGGGGATTTAAACGCGGTCGGAGCAGACGCTGGATCGGTCGGCGAGGCGGCGGCACCGGTCTGGCAGGCGGCGCGCGACACAGAGGGGAAAAAAAAAAAAGTAGTCACTTGGCAGAAGAGATTTTTTTGAATCGTGGTTGGAACTCGGCCGAAGGCTATAAAAAAAAAAAAAAAACCAACTGTGGGTACACGCGGAGAGCGACAGGGGTGAGTGCTGCGGCTTTAAATTTGATTTAGATCGAGACGGAGAGGGGGCTTCCCGGAGACGGAGAAGCCGAGGGAGAGCGGAGAGACCCGAAACGAGTCGGGAATCTCGCGAGGGAGCCGAGAGGCTGACGGGGCGGGCCGGGCGAGCCGCGGCAAATTTAAAAGCGGTTCAGAGCACGAGGCGGGCGCGCGCGAGCGCAAGGGTGAGTATATTAGCGCGCAGGCGCACGTGCACAGAGTGTGTGGGAAGCAGCCATCAGAGCAGGCGGAGAGCTAGACTAGGGCGGAGAGGGGGCTTCCCGGAGACGGTGAAGCCAAAGGAGAGCGGAGAGTAAGAAAGGAGGCAGGAACCTCACAGGGGAACGCGAGGCTGAGGGCAAACGGTCCGTTCAGGCTCAAGAGAGAAAATGGCAACGAATCGCCCCAAAGCCCCTGTGAAGAAGAATGTGGGAACTCAGACCGAGCTCCCGCGCAAAGATGCGTCCGTGCAGGGCCCTGGCTGCGCCGAATGCCTGAGCCTGGCTGTGGTACCACAGGGACCCAGAGACACCCATTGTGCGCGATGTGAGCAGATAAACGACCTGCTCAGGCAGGTGGTGGGACTGAGAGAGGAGGTGGAAAGGTTAAGAAGCATTAGGGAATGCGAAAGTGAAATAGACTGGTGGAGCCGTACCCTGAGGCAAAGGCAGCAAGAAGAGGCTCTAATAAAAGTAGATGATCCCCTCCCACCCTGTCACCGGGCAGAGAGAGGGGACTTAATAGAAAGGGGGGAATGGAAGCTGGTCCTTCCTCGGAGAGGCAGGCGGAACCCCCAACAGCCTCCCTCACCTTCCCAGCTGCATTTGTATAATAGGTTTGGAGTTCTGGATTTTGGGGACGAGGTAAATGAGAACGGAGAGGACGATCTACCCAGTGAGGCACCCAGGACTAGTCACCCACCCCCTTGCCTCAGGACCTCACCAACCAAAAAAAAAAAGAAAGGTGATTGTAATAGGTGACTCCCTTCTGAGTGGAACAGAGGGCCCAATCTGTAGACCAGACCCATCCCACAGGGAAGTCACCTGCCTCCCTGGGGCCAGGATTAAGGATATACAGAGGAAAATTCACTCCCTGGTTCAGCCCTCAGATTATTACCCACTACTGATATTTCAAGTGGGCAACGATGAGGTAGCCACCAGAAGCCAAAAGGCAATGAAAAAGGACTTCAGAGCGCTGGGACAATTGGTCAAAGGGTCAGGAACACAAGTGGTGTTCTCTTCTATCCCACCAGTCACAGGGATAGATGAAGGGATAAAAAGCAAGATTCAACAGATCAATTCGTGGCTAAAAGACTAGTGTAAACGGCAGAACTTTGGATTCTTTGATCACGGGCTGATCTACAGGTCACCAGGCATGCTGGCAGCAGGTGGGGGAAGCCTAACCCAAAGGGGAAAAAGGATACTGGGACAAGAATTAGCAGGGCTCATTGAGAGAGCTTTAAACTAGATTTGAAGGGGGACGGGGTTGGAACCAGGGTTACTAAAGTGGTGCCCAGGAGTAGTGTGCTAGTGGGTAAAGGTGCCAGTAAGGCCTTGCAGCCTGTTGCAGCAGTCGATGTGGGAGAGAAAGATACATGCAGCTGTGAAGCCATAAGGAGTAGTGATAAGATGGTAACTGCAGAAATGTCTGCACATGGACAGGTGGGAATTAGTGCCTGCCCTCCCAGAAAAATAGTGGGACGATTAGCCCAGCTGAAGTGCATCTACATGAATGCACGCAGCATGGGCAACAAACAGGAGGAGCTGGAGGCCATCGTACAGCAAGAAAACTATGATCTGGTTGCCATCACAGAAACGTGGTGGGAGGACTCGCATAACTGGAGTGCTGTGATTGATGGCTATCAACTATTCAGAAGGGAAAGGAAAGGAAAGAGAGGTGGTGGGGTGGCCCTTTATGTTAAGAGTAGTATTGTATGCCTAGAACTTGGCAATACACATGAAGACAGGGTTGAGTGCCTATGGATAAGAATCAAGGGGAAGACCAATAAGGCAGACCTTGTTGTGGGAGTTTGTTATAGACCCCCAAACCAGGATATAAAGACTGATGAAATATTCTATAAGCAGCTGACAGAGACCTCATGATCACTCCCCCTTGTACTCATGGGGGACTTCAACTTCCCAGATATCTGCTGGAAATACAACACAGCAGAGAGGCAACAGTCCTGGAGATTCTTGGAGTGCATGGAAGACAACTTCCTAACACAGCTGGTGAGGGAACCGACTAGGGAAAGTGCCATACTGGACCTGCTGATAGTTAATTCAGAAGGTCTTGTGGGGAATGTAAACGTTGGAGGTCGTCTTGGACAGAGTGATCATGAAATGATAAAATTTTCAATTCTTGCTGAAGCAAGGCGAGGGGCCAGCAAAACTGCCACGTTGGACTTCTGAAGGGGAGACTTTGGCCTCTTCAGGAGCATGGTTGAAAGTCTCCCTTGGGAGACAGTCCTGAAGGGCAAAGGTGCCCAGGAAGGCTGGTCGCACTTCAAGGAGGCACTCTTAAAAGCGCAGGAAAGAGCCATACCCAAGTCCCAAAAATCAAGCGGGAAGGGAAGAAGACCAGCCTGGCTAAATAGAGAGCTTTGGCTGGAGCTCAGGAACAAAAAGAAGGTTTATGATCTTTGGAAAAAGGGCCTGGTAGGCAAGGAGAAATACCAGGAAGCAGTGAAGATATGCAGGGGGAAAATTAGAAGGGCCAAGGCTCAAGCTGAACTCATCTTGGCCGCTACAGTTAAGAACAACAAAAAGGGTTTTTTCCAGTATGTAAACAGAAAAAGGAAGATTAGGGATAATGTGGGCCCACTGAGGAATGAGATGGGCACCCTAGTGGTGGAAGACATGGAGAAGGCAGAGTTGCTGAATGCCTTCTTTTCTTCGGTCTTCACTGCTAAGGCTGCCCCTCATGAATCTCTGGCCTTGGAGGCCACGGGGAGGATATGGAGAGAGGAAGTTTTTTCTTCAGTAGAAGAGGACCAGGTTCGGGACCACTTGGCCAAACTGGACATTCATAAGTCCATGGGCCCAGATGGGATACACCTGCGAGTGCTGAGAGAGCTAGCAGAAGTTATCACTGGGCCACTCTCTATCATATTTGAAAAGTCATGGAGAACAGGAGAGGTGCCTGAAGACTGGAGGAAGGCCAACATCACACCAGCCTTCAAAAAGGGCAAGAAAGAGGACCCTGGGAACTACAGACCAGTTAGTCTCACCTCCGTCCCTGGGAAGGTAATGGAGAGACTCATTCTAGATGTCATCTCCAAACAAGTTGAAGAGCAGGGGTTTATTGGAAGTGGGCAACATGGGTTTACCAAGGGTAAATCATGCTTGACCAATCTGATAGCTTTCTATGATGCCATAACTGGTTGGTTGGATGAGGGGAGGGCAACAGATGTCATCTACCTTGACTTCAGCAAGGCTTTTGACACTGTCTCCCATAGCATCCTCATTGGGAAACTAAGGAAGTGTGGGCTGGATGAGGGGACAGTGAGGTGGATGGGTAACTGGCTGTGTGACAGGACCCAAAGGGTAATGATTAATGGAGCAGGTTCAAGCTGGAGGCCTGTAACCAGTGGTGTCCCCCAGGGGTCAATACTTGGTCCAGTCCTGTTCAACATATTCATCAGCGACCTGGACGAGGGGACCGAGTGTATCCTCAGCAAGTTTGCTGATGATACCAAACTGGGAGGGGTGGCTGACACCCCGGAGGGCCGTGCTGCCATCCAGAGAGACCTGGACAAGCTGGAGAGCTGGGCAAGGAAGAACCTCATGAGGTTCAACAGGGAAAAGTGTAAGGTGCTACACCTGGGCAAGAAGAATGTCAGGCACCAATACAGGTTAGGTATGGACCTGCTGGAGTCAAGTTCTGAAGAGAAAGATCTGGGAGTCCTGGTAGACAGCAAAATGACAATGAGCAAGCAGTGTGCTCTTGTGGCCAGGAAGGCCAACGGAATCCTGGGCTGCATAGGGAAGAGTGTGGCTAGTAGGTCGAGGGAAGTCATTTTCCCCCTCTACTCTGCACTGGTGAGGCCACAACTGGAGTATTGCATCTAGTTCTGGGCTCTCCAATTCAAGAGGGATAGGGAACTACTGGAAAGAGTCCAGCGAAGGGCAACAAAGATGATTAAGGGATTGGAGCATCTCCCTTATGAAGAAAGGCTGAGAGAGCTGGGACTCTTTAGTCTGGAGAAGAGAAGGCTGAGGGGAGACCTTATTAATGCCTATAAGTATCTCAAGGGTGGGTTGAAGGAGGAGGGAGCCAGACTCTTTTCAGTGGTTCCCAGTGACAGGACAAGGGGCAACGGGCACAAGTTGGAACATAGGAGGTTCCACTCGAATATGAGAGAATTTCTTCACGGTGAGGGTGGCAGAGCCCTGGAACAGGCTGCCCAGGGAGGTTGTGGAGTCCCCTTCTTTGGAGATTTTCAAGACCCGCCTGGATGCAGTCCTGAGTAGCATTCTCTAAGCAATCCTGCTTCAGCAGGGGAGTTGGACTAGGTGATCTATATGGTCCCTTCCAACTCTAAAAAAATTCAGTGAAATTCAGTGAAAGTGTTCAGAAGGAAATGCTGCTGGGTATGAAGGAGGGTTTTGACTGATGCGGTAGCAGCCAGACTGGGAGGCAGAAGAGGGAGAGTGGGAAGATGTATTGAGTGAAACCAAGCTAACGCGCCTAGATGCTCTTTTAAGGAAGAGAGCTAAAGTGAATGGAGGTGCTGTGGATTTGCTGTGGATGACAAAATACAGCCAACGCCAGAGCCCACCAACCCGTTTGGCTGGTGCCAACCCCTCTTTGTCCAGCTCTGCTGGATTCCCACAGGTGGGCACACCACAGTGAGTTTCAAGGAAGCAACTTCATTCCTGCTTCTGGTAATTGCAAATCTGGGTCTTTTCCAAAAGTCCTTACACTACTAGGTCTTTATTCTGTTGAATTCCCAGCAATTTTGATACTTGTGACCAGGTGTTTTGGCTTATGCATCCTTTATGCTTCAGCTGGGATGGTATGTCCTGCTCAGAATCTTCAGCCAGTCAGAACAGCCCACACACTTCAGAGCATGAGAAGCCCCTTCCCAGGCAACCTTCATCTCCTTGAGGGCATTTTAATGCTCTTTAAAGCCACGGATTTAAATCTCACCATCCCACCTGTCCAAAGCAGTTAAACAGCCCTTCTGTCTTTGGTGCTCAAGTTTGCAAGGAGTGTTTGTCACAGAGGCTATCGCGTCTCCCATGAAAACCCCTACTGCTTTTTTGTAGCACGTTGGTTGTCCCCTTTACCTGGACACTGACCACCAGCACCAGACAAAAATCCTCACAGACTGCAATATGGACCTCTTAAATGTGTCACTTGCCATTGCACATTTAATCTGGCACGACGTTCACTACCTAAAAACAAGGGAAAGGAGTTTTACTCTACATGTATAAGATGGTTGCATCTACCTGCTCAGAAAGGAGAAGGTGCAGATATGGAGAAGGCACGATCATACAATTTGGGGACTATACTTGGCTCTTGGCTCTGCCATAAACATGTCAGGTGAGCAGGGGCAAATTAGTGGATTTCTTTGTGCCTCGATTTCCCTTCTGGACGCCGGGAGTGGTGATACAGTTGAATTTTTTTTTTTTTCTTCCTGGTGTGTTTTGGAGCGTATAGGCTGCAAGGTTCCTTGTGATGAGTCATATCTGTATTCTGCACAGCACCCAATTTCTCAAGTTTGTTGTAGCTCTTTTAACCTGAACAGCAATTGGAACAGTCCTGCAATGCTTTGATTTCCGACAATACTTTCCTGTTATATGAAGGCTGGAAAAGTTATATGACTGAGTCTTGAAGCTCAGCTTCCCTTGCTCCTGTGCTGTAGTTGGTGTGCCCAGCCAGACCGACTGTGTCAGAAATCAGTATATCTTACCCCATATTCAAACCTGAGTTACAGTGAGAGAGAGGGCAGGAAGACTCCCAGGGCTTGTATTTCCTGCTTTGGCTGGATTTCTCTTTGGGGTATGGAGCAGGCAGCTCCCTCCTGCTCTCATTGTATTCACGTGAGAACATAGAAACTGCTGCCCCAGGATGGAGCAAGGGCCGTCTCGGCCAATATCCCGCCACTGACAGTAGCCAGCAGCAGATGCTCAGGGAAATGTAAAAGCATCAGGGCTGTATAGAGGTGTTCTTTCCTGACTATATTCACCGAGCTTTTAGCAGGCAGCGGTTTAGGAAGTTTCTGCTCTGGAGGATACATCTGGCACCTTGTTGTTAACCCCAGACGCGCAGGTCCTCCACGCCCCTTCTTCCCAGAGAAAACCTGGCCAAGGGAAGTCTGGGGACTGATACCAGCTTCCTCCAGGGGCAGGTAAATTAGACGTATTTCAGGCCACACGCTGTGCCCCCTGGAATTGTCCTGGCTCCTCTGGAGACATATCCATTTATACCAGTCAGTGATTTGGGCTGCAGTGCCTTTTTATTAGCAATAGACCTTGCCACCTTTTGTCATTGCTCTGTGAGCAAGTGCCCCACGCAGGGGGCTGGTTAAGCCCTTCACAAGCCGCGGGAACGTGAAAAGAGCCTTTCTCTGGCAAAACTTGCTTTAGCTCAATCAGTATTAGGGACATTGTTCAGGAATGGTGGGATTCATGGTCTTAATTTGAAGACCAGGCTAGCTGGTCAATGGGATTGTTTCTGGTCTTGCAATCAATGGAATTGAAAAGCTGGGTAGCAAAAGTAGTATTTTTTTTTTTTTTTAAGATGATCCACATCTCTGCATTGAATCCCTGGAAGACTGGAGCTAGTCATATTCTTGATTCCAGTCCAGCATTTATGGGCTGTCTTTCCTCAAGTAACTTCTTCAGTCCTTTTAAGCGCTTCACTTTCTTTGCTGCCTCTCCATGCCCTGTCTGCTGGGCTGAAGGTTACACAGCTCATCGTATTCCTTGCTATCAGTAAGAGTTTGTTGGAGGGTTTTGTTATCCATGTGTTAGGGTTGTTGTGGAATAACGAACTCCCCTCAAAACTCCTAGTGGTAAAGGCTAATGCTTTTCCTAGTTGCTCTACCAAGAGAGCTCCAGTGCCTCCTAGGCTGCTGCACACTGGCTTCTCTCCAAAACACTTTAGATATTCACTCAAGGGGAAAAAAATCATGTTATGGTGCCATGATATCACAGTGGAGACCACTGACAGTAAGACAGTAAGAACCCTTTGGTAAAATAATAAAAAGAATTTATATCTGAAAGAGCAACCAACCAACCACCTTAATATTGGTGGAAGATGGGAGAATAACTATCTCCAGACCAGTAACTAAGGGATACCCTGGGACCAGAGTGAGCCGAAGACTGCATGCCAGCAGGGAGCCAGACCTGTGGGCCCCACACCTCCACCTTCCAATGTTTCCAGGCTGCAGGGAATTTGGTTAAGCAGCAGTTTCCCAAGAGGAACATGCCCGAGATGAGCAAACCTCTGCGGTGGCACCTCCTGTGCAACTTTTTGCTGGGGGGCACTGGAAAGTGCAGGTGATTCCAGGACCATCCAAAAGCAGTCCTATGTGTTAGTATGTGTTTTTCCTACCTGATATGTCCTGCACAGTATATGTGATTAGCATCTGGGAAAATAAACAGAGCACCACACCTTCTCAAAATGATGCTGTCAAAATACTTAGCAATACATTTATTTTGTTAAAATAAACTATGTACAATAGACAATATTAATGTGCAGTTACAATATACAATAATTACATGTTTAAAAGAGGATAAGCAAAAGAATACAGAATCATGTGCTGTAAATAGGAAGCTAATACTGTTTACATGATTTTTAAACTATGTAAAACATATTTTCTGGAAAACTGAATTTCCTTGGTTTAAAACTTTATTGCTTTGACATGAATTCTGAAGATTTGGGTAACATATCACTCAAAAGTCAGACATAAAGTTCTAGTAATCATCCTTTGGTTTTACCAGCCCCATACTCCAGCAATATTGCACACAGCAACTTTTAAGAGAGAGAAATTCAGTTGCTCACATCAAGTAAATGACTCTCTTTTCTTGACTTGCTAAGAACTGACTGGTGATGTGTTAGGTCCTGATTTGTGCTGTCATTACATCTGCTTCACAAAAAAACCCCACCTCAATTAGATTAACTTGTTGTACTGTTACTTTAATTATTGCTGAAGTACTGTGCAAAGAGAAAGGAAAGAAATTTTCTTGCTTTTGTGTTCTCAGAGGAGCAGAGAATCTCTTTGCAGTGGAATGCTTGTATTTGACAAGTGCATCAACATCATAAAAGACTTAACTTGATTCAGTTATCTTTGCACTCAAGGACAGTTGGAGTCCACCTCTCTGCTCCTCTTTGCAGCCTTCTTTGAAGCCCTCCCAGTCTCAAGGTGCTGCTGAGCCCCAGGTATCCCAGTGTGACTCCAAGGAGGCACTTCCCAGCCCTTTGGCCAGTCTCACGCCATATGTGCTGGGGCAGCATGGCCACCATGCTATGCCTTGCTCTGGAGCATTTCCCACCTGGCAATGTGGGCTCACCACCTTAGATCACTCCTGCTCATAAGTGAAGAAGACTTTGCCAGTGTCTTTCCCCTCTCGCATAGCTTTATGTTATTGCTTCTTAATGAATTAATATTTACAAGTTTGGTCTCATTTACTCCATATCGACAAGGCAGTTCAGTGCCTGCCAGTTCTGTAATGCAGTGAGAGCAGCTGCCTGTTTTGGGGAAAAGAGTCGGGAGAGACAATATGACAGTCATACTATGGGTATGGCTTGCACCCAAACTACTTTGACAGACATCAGACAAAAATTTCTACATGTTATCAGTACAAATAACTGTTGCATTGGAAGACCTGGAAACTGTAGACTGATGGCAACTGTTTACTCTGAATTCATTAACCCCTGATCAAAGTCTAAATTCACCAGAGTGGATTTCAGCGAGAGCTCAAACTGGTCTTTGGCAAAACCAAATGCAAAATTAAATCTGGCATCCTGAATGGGACGAGATGAAATTAAGTGACAGCAATGAGTGAAGTGTCAAACTCAGCAAAGATACCCATTTATCTTGAATATTACACTGTTAATGTAGTCATTTTCATCTTCTGCCTCAGTAGTGGTTAAAAAGGGGAGTTACAAATCCAGTCTCCAAAGCTCAAGTTAAAGATCAGATCAGCAAAGTCTCCAGATGCCTCTTCTTTCAGGAGTCCACAACCAGCAGCCAAAAGGTAGAAAAGATTCTTGGACCTGGCTCAGTGTATCTGTGTGCTCAAAGGTTGGTCAGCCACAATAAAGGGCAGAAAAGGAGGAAAAATAAAGGCTCTCAAATGCTTTCCGCATTAGTCATGTGTGGACTCCACTGAAATTTTCCATTGTCTTCATGAGAATTCAAATGAAGCCAATACATGGCATCTTTGAAAATCCCACCCTTAAAATAATAGTTAGAAGAAGCAGCCAAACACTGCATTATGGTCTGCACATTCGGGAAGGAGGGGTGGGGATCATGCTCAGAGTTATTTTTGTTAACGTATTTTCAAAGTTAAAGAGATTTTTCACCATCAACAGCAATACATATGATTTTTGCTTGTTGGTCTGTGATATATGGGTTTGTGAACTCATTTTCCTCTTACAGCGAGGTTCTGACCCTTTTTGCTGTTTTGGTGGGGTTCCTGGAACTCCCCAGGAAAAAGATATTCCTGTTCACATGTTTCTGAAAACTTTAACTGAAACAGCAAAAAAGAGAACTTGAAGATTTTTTTCGTCCTAGTTATGGGTATCCCCTTAACATCTTAAAATAAAATTTGAGTTCTAGGATCAAACTGACTAATTGTGGTTCTGGGCCCTGATTTGGCCACTGCCCCAGAGCAGAAGTGTAGATGCTATTCTATTGCATTCATTACTTCTAATCAGTGTTTTTGTCCCAATTTTTTGAAGAAAAATATTTCTATTTGTGTTTTGTTTCGGTAGATGAAGACAGCTGAGATCACAAGCCACTACCAAAATCAGTGGGAGGCTTTGTCCTGCTTTTGGAGGGTCTTTATTCACTAAGAGAAACATAAACATTTGTGGTAAAAATTTGTCTTCCTTTTTATGTAGAGCTCAAGCGTGTCCAGAAGTTATCTGACCTAGGTCGCTGACATGCCCACCTCCTGTCACAGCAGATGCTCCTCCAGTCCCATAGAATTGTGAACCAAGAAAAGGTTTTGTTATTTTCAGATTTCTTTTTTGTTACGTAGGATAAAACACATCACAAGTCCTCTTCAGGGAAAAGAAAAATACGGGGAGAAACGTGTGCAGGCAGATTCCTGCATTCTACCTGTTTTTTGAACAAATGGTCCCTGGGCCAACATGAGCATATGTTGATTGCTTTGCTGCAGAAGACAAATGGTGCTTTTAAACAAGCCTGGCTTGAGACAGATTGATACCGTTGTGATTTATTTTTAATCCAGATGAAGTTTTAGTACGGTGAATCAAGAGGTATTTGCTGTGCCACTTGGGGAAAAAAGCTACAGAAAAGGTCACAGACTGTAAGCAAGCTATCTAAGCAAACGGGCATCTTTCATGTCTGAATTAGAGGGGCATTTTTGTAAGGACATGGCAGCTGGCATGGTGAAAATACATCTGCTAGACACACATCATGGGGGTGACTGCCTCCTGTATCACTTATTGTGTATGAGGCTGGGTGTGATGAGGAGGACACAACAATAGAAGTTGTTTGCAAGACCATCTGCAAGCTTTTCCAAGCTCCTGTAAAGGGTTCTCAAATTGAGTCTCTGTAGTTGTGAGACAATATCTTGGATGGGATCTTGACAGCTTGCAGTCAATAGGAAGTGAAGCCCATACATCCTTGTCAACAGTCACTGGTAGTGAAATGTTTGTTCCCCATTGCTCTGTTTGCTACAGAGATTTTCCCACCCTTGGGTGGGTTTTTAGCCTCTTCTCTAGAGTGGCATTGCAGTGATTGTTTCTGGGGGAGTCCTGCTTGGTTTGTTTAGCAGCATGCTCAGGGCTTGTCTCCTTTCCCAACTCATTTCTTAGTTCTTCTCTACCACCCTTCCTTAGAGACGGCAGACACCAGATGGGTTGTGGTGCTGAGCATGACAGAACACCAGGTGATTTATACAGTGTATGGGGAATGGGAAATCACTACTTTTTGGGGGACACAGGTCACCAACACTAGAACAACTAGACGAGATTTTGTTATATCTTAACTACAAGGGCAGGTCACCAATGGCCATGTTCAGCCTCCCTCATTTACATGAGCTGTATCATTGGGACTGAATTTTGACTGCTAGATTTAATTTTGTGTTTATTTTGAACTGAAGCAGTCCTTTGAAAGAGAAAAAAAGGTGAGAAATTTCAATGACAGCTGTTGAAAGGGCTGTTTTGATTGTCGTGCTGGACTCGGAGTGAATGCTGCAGTTCCCACCAGCACAATTTGCATCAGGACCAGCGCCTATGGAAGTTGAGGGAAAAGTTCACGTCATGCATAATTCAAGGCAATGCAAGGCAAGAGCTTGTAGTTGGTTATTCTTCATAAGCTACATACTGCTGTAACAGTAGATATTTACAGGGCAGTGAGAGAAGGTCCGGGAGTGTTTGATACATAGGAGAACCAGAGGGAGCTCATCTTGACAACTGGTCCCCACCACTCCTCGAGGATGTAAGTAGGCAGGACTTACACCTGCCTGAACAAATGCTCCTGGATGGACCTGTGTGGGGTTAGAGCCTTGTTTCTGCATTCTCCCCAGCTTTTAAGCTCTGGGAGGCACAGGACAAATGGTGGAAATCTTTGTGCGACCTCCTTAGGGTCATGCTGGAAGTGGTGATATAGCACAAGATTGCCCCAATGCCACTGGCCTGGTGTTTTAGCAGTTCTCTGAAGGGCACAGGCATCTGTAGGTTTTTTTAATGTGATAACAACTCTCTAATGTCTTGAAATATCTCTCTTAATACCTAATATCTCCTTGCAGGAATTTGCATGAAAACCCTTTGGGAACTCTGTTTGAAACTGCATCTTCAGGTTAACAACTCCTGGTAGAACATTAAGGTTTCGGAAGAGGCCAAAGAAGATGGCTTTTACAGGATCAAGAAGATTTCTTGTAAGTTGTGCGTGCTTTTGAAATGATAGCAGACTATTAGCAAAGGCAGCTCTGTCAGGAAACCTTTTGACATTAATTGCATTAAGAGGACATTGTCAAATAGGTTCCTGGGATGGTTTATAGCCTTTATGACTCTCCTGTCCGTGTTCCTTTGAAGGTGAAATTGGGGTCTGATTTCTAGCTCATTTCACAGTGAGAAAACTCATCTCCTTTCACCTGGCAATCCTTTATTGATTTGCTTTTCTTGTTACTAATGGTGCTTGAAAATAACTCGAGGTTTGTATCTGTTGCCTTATGCCTGTGCTTGCGCTGTGTCCAGTGTTTTGATATTGCTGAAAATAAGCTTTGCTGCCTGTTCACACACCGTCTGTTGGCTTTTAGAAGAGGCATTAGATATGACTTGCCAGATAGTCAATGACCCTCCTTACGTCTTCATACGCTCCCTTTCTAAAGCCCATGTTATTCCCGCCTCCCCAAAATAATAGTGTAACAGGGCAGATCCTTGAGTAAGTGCCACATGCACGGATAAGTGTTTGTACGTTACCTAACACAGGAATAATGTTTATGGGACCTGCATTAACCATGGCTAGTTTAAAAACATTTATTTTTTGTTGGAAGAGAAATGGGAAACAAATGGAGTGCAGAGGCTGTTTCTCGGTGGATTGTGACCACCCTCCCTCCCTTGCAGCTCCCAGATGTAAAATTTTGGTCACAGTCATCCTGAAAAACTTAAAATTTTACTGCCTCACAAACTTGATGTGCTTGGTTTTGTAAGTACAAACTGGTTACTCTTAACACTTTTTGTACGCATACTAATACTTTTCTATCTGTTCTCACTGATATGCAATGATTTGTGCAGAGTGCTGCACTTTAATACATTACCACGGTAGCATTTTAGCTTCTACATCACCATATATTTTTAGTTAATTTTCTTCAAACCACTGCAGTTACTTTAATGCTACAGCTCCCTATTCAATTTTTGATTTTATATGCCTATCCTATGCCATCCCACTAGTATTAATAGACACCCCTGATATTCGGTGGCACAAAAAAATATCATTTGATTATTTGTGGCTTTCTCTGATGCATGCCGGGAATGCTATATTTCACTTTTTCAGTGTGCTCATTATTTTATGATAAGCTCAGCTGTCAGTCTGGATTTCCATTTCCTCTGTATTTTGTGAAGCTCTAAGAATATCTAGCAGCTCCATCCTGAGTGTTTGCATTGCACTTCAGCTAAAACAGACTTTACTTACTTTAACCAGAGACTTGTACATCGGCTAGCACTGTACAACAACCTACATGAGCTAAAACAAAGTAATCATCCTATTTTATTTCCACTGAAGTAAATGGCAGCACAGCAAATCTCTAATTTTCGCTGAAATATGTTGAAAGCTTTCTTTTCTTTCTATTTTCAGTGGACTACTAGTCATGATGTAAGCCAACAAACGTTCTCTAAATATTTATTTATTTAGTACGCTCCCAGTTTTCCTCATACTCCCCTAATACCTCTTTACACGTTATAGCTCAGCTGATTGCCAGTGCCCCAGCTGCGCGAATACTCACTGCTCTGCCTGGGGACGGCAACGCAGCCTCTGTGACATGACATGAACTCCTTCACTGGGCTCCAGCACTGCCATCGCGCTGAACTGTGCTTTATCAGCCAGTCCCTTTGAAGCAAATGTCTGGGACATCATAAAACCAAATATAAAATACGCACAAAGAATGCCAGCAGGGAGGAAATCTTTCTTTTGTCTTTGATTTAACACACACCCCTCCGTTTTCACCCATGCTTACGTGCAGCAGGAAAGAGATGGTGAGTGAAAACTGGCTGGGTTAACAGCAGCAAGGCTTTTGCCTCGAATTTGATCACTTCTTTTTCAGAGAGAACTGTTGATTTTACCCACAAACATTCTGGGGTGTCAGAGCTGGTTTCTGTAGGTGTCCATGGTAAATTGAATTGGTGCTGAAGGAGGAGCTTGGATCCATAAGCATCAGTGACTGCAGGATTAGGCACTGCATCATACTTCTTCCCTTCTCCGAGCCAAGGGTGCAGTTCCTGTAGTCCTGCTGAAGTTGCTAATTGCTCTGAGTAAACACTGGGTCTATAGTTCACCACTAATCACGAGAGCTTTTCTGGTTGCCTGTGCGTACGCAGCCACGCTACTGAGCTTCGGGAGAGGAGCGGGGGCAGTCCCCTGCAGTGGGGTGCGGGGGGGGACGACACAGGGCACATGTCCCTGCGCTGGGAGGGTGCACCCCTGTTACTTGCTTACTCCTAAGCGCTTCTGGAAATGCTGACTACAGACACTGCTTTTGCAAGGAGTTAGATCAGAGGTCGTCAAATCTGTATTTGCTGGCACTGTGATTTTTAGCTTGGGGAACGAAATCCGTGAGAAATCCATGAGAATCCTCGTGGCATTGCCAGGGCACCCAAAGGCAGGTGCAAGTTAAAAGACGCTCTCCGAGTTCACCTCTGAGCGTCCGGGTTGCTGGGATGTGCAAAAGTACAGGCTCCCTAGAGAGGCTGTAGTGAGAAGGCATGCTTTCTCCGACAACAAAGAGAGCTACCAGGCAGCTTCCCTCCTCCGAAGGGCCGCGCTCCCCGTCGCCGTGCTGTCGGCTGCAGCCCGTCCTCGGCGACTCCTGTGGAAGTTCACTGAAACAGCACTCACAGGAACGAAGATGGAAAAATGGGAGCAAAAAAAGTAGTAATGAATGGGAGGAAGGAGACCACGATAACTCAACATGTTTACAGCTCCACTTTGACGAGTGTTTTTACATGAGATACTCCATTAAAAAAAAATTAAGGCAATTGGCTCACCTTAAAGTACTTGAAGTCAGTATGACCTTTGGCTTTTTGGTTTTTGCTATTTTTGTCTGCTGGGTGAGATGTAGAAATGCAGCTGATCTATAAGGTAGATTTTCAGTTGCCATGGCAACGTGTCTCGTTCCTGCTCTCAGTTTGGAAGGGAGATTGCTCCACACTGCTATTTCATGTTTAGGGCAATATTCTTTGGTGGCAGTATTTCTTTGTTTCAGCACATTAATGCTACAACTCTGTTCCTCCTTTCTCCCAGCTCAGGGAAACATGGCTCAGTGTGAACATTCCCCTGTAAAAATACAGTTATTTGCTTTTTTTTTTTTTTTTTTTGTTTCAAGAACATTCTTTAAGTCTGGAGGTAAACGTTGATCCATTTTGATAGCTTGGGTGCAGCAACATCCTGACGCTGTGAAGTTTCACCATTAAGTGACAATAAACTGGAATCACTCCACCTTTGCTTCCATGTGGTCTGAACAAACGAAAGTATATCTTGAACTAGCGAGTCTTATGAAAGAAGAGTAATTTAAAAGTACATCCTACCTATATCTTACATATTAGATTTCTACAGATCTCCATGTGCTTTCAGTCAATTCAGGTTCAATTTCTAAGTACTGCAGATTCCTAATTTTGATCAATTCTTGCTTAAGGCCACAAATGGAGTTGCTCTTGTTTCTTTTACCACCTTTAGCTCTTTGTGGCGCCTTTGCCTTATTCCTAAGGTGAGTCGCCAAGCAGGAGCAGGCATCCCGGTTTCTGTTGGCTCGGTGCAGCCTGCAGCGGTGGGAGCAGGCTGCGTTCAGCTCTGGAGGGTTAGGAAAGCACATAGACATGAGTTGGCCTAGTGTGATACAACTTGGAGGCGTCACAGAACGGAGGGGCTCCTATATTTGGGTAGGAAGGAGCCCTTTCTGGTCATGTTCCCCATTTCAGTTGCATTGTGACCTTCGTTGCCGTTCTAACCTGCTCGGTTTCATCAAACTCATCTCGCTTTTCTTTCCAAGTGGCTTCACACAAGGGTGCAGCAGCTGTGGCACTTCGCACAGCGCTGCTTCTTCTTCTTGGGGTGGAAAATAGTCAGGATTGCTTCATCGAAGACAGTCTTAAGGCCTTTCTGCGTGAGGGCTGAGCACTCCAGGTAGCACTGTGCTCCAATCTGGAAGAGAGGGGAGAAAATGTGAGTACCCACTGCTGGGAGAGACAGAGCAACCCTGTTCCATCAACATTTTACATGCCTACATGTCCTGCCACAGAGGGAAGCCCAGACCTTTAGAAAGGGGGTCAAGTCTTTGCTCTGTTGTGTATCTGGCTACTTATAGGATTAAGGGACCAGCTCAGGTGGTCATCCTGAGCGAGGGAGCAGGGATAAGCATCAACACTGGTATCTCACCACAGAGTGTTAGCAGGGAGCAGGAATTCCCTGCACCACCCTCTAGAGAGAAGAGGGGACCAGGAGCTTGGGACTCCTGTTTGTGCTGCTGGGGAGGGCTTCAAGGAGGTGCCGGGTTGTTAGCTGAACCTCTTCATGTACTTGGCTCTTCTCCCCTGACCTGTCACTCGTGTGTCCTGCCTCCTGCAATGCCAGTGAGCTGCTACCTGGGGGAGGGCTTCCAGCTGGCTTCTGGGAACTGGGAAGCATCCTCTCAAGGGGTCCCCTGGGTATGCTGGCATGACACAAACACACACAGGGGCCTGAGAAGCAGCCTCAGCTTATTCAGCAACCTTGTTGCTTATTCAGTTTATTCTGCTAATGGATGCTCTCGCTGGCCTTTGAAGGCTAGAGCCTCTAACAACACTCGCAACATACGAGATGGAAGTGGTTAGGGACCAGATGCCCAAATTTCAGGACTTGGGGAGGGTTTTTATCCCCCTGTCTTCTCGAGAGGAAGGTGCGAGAGCACAGAAACCTTTGGAGCTCCTTCTCTCCTGCTTGAAGTGAGATAAGTGAAAATCAAGTCCTCTGTGCTTTTGTAAGGGATAGGGACGAGTTTGGAAGGAGGTGACTGCAGAGAGGGGTTTGCCACATGCACCTCCTGGCAGAAGCCTGAACAAGAAACACGTGGCTTAGGTAAAGTAGGCAGCAAAATCAGTCTTTAATTGCTGGCTTGGGACCAACCAACGTGCCCTGGAGGAGTTCACCTTGAATGGAACAATTCCAGTGGAAAGCTGTGATCAATTGATGTCATGGGACCTCAGAAAAAGCTGTTACCTCCTTCGCTAGCTTCACACCGTGTTCGTAGGTGAGTGGTTTCTCCTTCATGTAAAGCAGCCGAGCCAAAGTTTTGGGATCATCCCGGAGATCAATCTAATAGAAAATACACAAACCCTATGCTCAGTACCACCTTGCTGTAATTTTTGAGGCAGATATTCATAGCTTTATGAACCCACAGTCATGTCCTCGCATAAGGGCATCTGTCCTCCCAGCCTCAGATGATACTTCAGAAATTAATTGCACGTATATTTTCCTTTTTTTTCTTTTTTTTTTTTTTTTTTCCTTTTTCTTTCTTTCTGTTTAATGTGAATTAGTTTTTGGGCCACAGCTCAGATATCTGTGGTACAGTACAGACGGGGTTTGGTGGAAGCCTGAACCACATTGGGAGGGGAGGCTGCTGTGACCCTGCACTGCATCACCTGAAAAACCCCCTGACAGGCCAGACAGATGCAGTTCAGGCTGGCTAACTTGAAATATAATCCTTTATTTCCATGGAAAACATCAAAGTGAAGCATTTTGGCGTTTCAAACCCATCCATTTTCAGAGTGTGTGAACCCAAGGGTAATACTTTTTATTTTTAAATGGGTGTTTTAGATTATTCCAGTGTGGAAAACAAAGCCAGTGTTTGAATGACTGGACTTTCCTATGGCATGAAGAGTTTGGTTTTGACAAGAATTTGATCTGTTTCTCTACCTTGGCTTAGGTTGCTGAACAGTGTTCGGACATTTTCCAGATGGTTGTATCCCTAATTCTCACGATCTCTAGCTACTCTGTGTCTTGGAAGCAAACCCATATTTAAGGCATTTTTATTTGATGGATAGATTCATAGATTTTAAGGCCAAAATAAAATGGTTTGATGCTTTAGTCTAACATCCACTATAACACAAGCAGAACAGTGAGTCACTAATTGCAATGTGGATGTAAAGCATGAGGGAGGCTATCTCCTTCCCATGTCTCTAAGTAATTTGCTTAATTATTCCCATTCTTAAAATTTAGTTTGAAGTTTAGCTTCTGCTTCTAACCACAGACTTTGATGTTTGTTTTTTCCCCTCACTAAAGGCCTGTCAGAAATCTTTTCTCCCTATAGATATTTATGCCTTGTCGCCACATTAATATACATTTCTATAAAAAGATGGGATGAGTTTTCTCAGTCATGACTAGCATGATAGGACATCTGCATGTTTGTTTCTATGCCCAGTCCCTGTGTTTTCTTCCAATGGGGAACTCTGGCTGCATTTCACATAAGAAGTTGAATAGGAAACCTTCCCAGAGTGCTCAGCCTCCAGCCATTCCTGGGGTGGAGTAGGGTCTCACTCTGAAGACCCCCACGATGGCTGGTGGTGCCCCAGAGAAGCATTACCTGTGTTCCTATGAGGACGTAAGGTACATTGGGCATGCAGACTTTCAGCTCGGGCACCCACTCCTCCTGGACATTGTGGTATGAGGCAGGGTTCACCACCGAGAAGCAGATCAAGAACACGTCTGTGTTGGGGTAAGATAGGGGTCTCAGTTGGTTGTAGTCCTCCTGCCAGGGGGAAAACAGCAAGTGTGTTATGGGGTAGGGGATAACTGCAGATGGGGGCATCACGCTGGCTCTTGTTGAGCTGCTCAACACTGTCCATCCATGGTCATGCACATTTATACCCACCGGGGGGCTGCTGGGGGGAAAATCACCCCTCGTAGGCCAGGGGTGCTCTTTTGTCAGCATCTTTACCCAAAAGAGCTAACATGTTTTGGTTTTGTGTGTGTTATCTGTGGTGACGCTGGTGTACAGGGCGATGCTCAACAGCAGCCGTCACTGGTGGTATAATAAAAATAGACCTTGGGGCTGCGTGTACCAGCCTCAGCCCTCCAGCAATGTGATGCCGTCCTGGGAAGTATTATTTGACTGTCCCCACTAGCTAATATTTCCTGATGACACGTTCTCCAGAGGCTTTTCTGTTAATATTATGGGCTTTCTATTCCCCAGTAGGCATTGTAGACATGACCATATACAACAAATACAAGTCTCCGGACTATTTGGTGCCACTGCAATCATGTATGGTACACAGCAGTGTGTCAGTCAGCAGAAGACACTCGTCTTGAAAGCGCAAAACAGATCAAACCCAGTCTGCAGTGGCTGGGTGATCACGGGGGGTGCTCTAGTGTTTCCGCAAGCCCTGGACTAGGGAAGGAGAGATGTTTTCTCTTTGTGCTAGTTGTGAAGAGGGCGACTTTTCAAACAGCTCAAAGCCCAGCTGTGTCATGTCATGAGCTAGCTTTCATAGCCAAGTTTCAAGGAAGAATTTGGGTCTGTTTTCAGGCTTGAGGTGTTGAGAGTGAGCAGAGGTTTTGCAAGCTGTGTGAAAGGGATAGACTGGCTCTTTCTGATAGCGAGAGCATATGTAGCTGTGTCTGCTGGGTATTTTCAATGAAACCTGTTAGAAAATTTCAGTGCAATGAAACAGATGCTTTTTGGGGGATACACCTATTCTGAAGACTTTTTTTGGGGGATACAGAATTAAAAAAGGGGAAAGGAACACAAAGTTGGAGTGTGGGCAACGATAATACATGTTGCTGACTGAGACCTAGGTCTTTAGTTTATGGTTTCTGCATTCTGGGAAAGCCTCAGATCTCTGCAGTATGGTTGCTTTTGGTTGTAACTGTACAAAAACCCAACTGGTCCAGTTTTGCTTTACAGATACTGAAATAATTAATAACTCAATGAAAAGGGGGGAAAAAAGAAAAGCACTGTTGCTCAGACTTGAGAACATTTATTTTAGGTGGGGAAAACCTGCATTAAGGGCAGGAGCAATGCAACTGCTGTCTCTCCTGCAGGAGAAACTGATGCAGGACTGTATCATTGTGTGCCCAGACTAGATGGTGCCTTAATTCAGCCTTGCTTCTGTCGTGCTTTGATTGCGTCAACAAATGAGTGGTCTTAATTATGAGTTAGTTGAGGCTGGCAAATCTTTCCGAAGCCTTCTGTTCACTAAGTGTGCAGTGATAAGATGACCCAGACTACTTCTGAATCAACACTAGTTTCTGAAAAATACTAATGGGTTATGTAAAAACAGTCTGCTCCAACCTTTTCTAAAGAAAAAAACCCTTAGCTATTTATTCTGAAAGGAAGTATGAGGCCAAATTTAGCTCTTTTTCATTAAAATGAAGTTTAAAGAAACAACCTAAACCACAAAGAAAATGTTTTGTTGTGTCTAACTGAATGTTCATTGTCCAAAACCCACTTCAACAGGAAGAGTAAATTCCCAGTTGCCACCTCCAGCCCCACAGCCACAGTATTTGGGGTAAAGCCAGAGTACTTGCCAGCTGACCTTTGTCTTTCCAGTGTCGTAGAAAGTATTGTTCTGAAGAATGATTTACAAGACAAGAGGAGGTGTTTCGACATATCACCCCCCAAGAAAGAGTAGATTCTCCACATTCAGGGAACGGCATGAAAAAAACTCAGAGAAATTTGTGGGAACATCAGTGATACAGGCTACGAAGAAGCAAGTCGGTGGGAGAAGATTTATATGAGGCTTTGGAGATGAGTCCCAGCTCCCAGCAGATGAGTTTATAGGGGCAAAGTGGATGCCAAGGTAATGGTGTCAACAGAGCAATAGCATTATAGGGACAGATGAGTTCTATGTGGATGCTGTGAGTTGGGAAGGCCTGTCTTGATTATGGGACATTATTTTAACCCAGAACATCAGGTCTGAGATTAAGTATGTTTATGTCACAGTCAACATGAGCTGATACTAGGTTCTTGGCAAAGGCCTTCCGCGTTTTCAGTTTAATTGCTGCAAATCAGCCTCCTAAAACAGCCACGTGGTGGCAGCAAGCCCTCAAGGAATCGTGATTTAGGATTTTTGGAAAGAAATTGGGTAAATATAACCTATTTATTTGGGTAAATAGCTTCAATATTCCAGACATGCATATTTAGAGGGCTGGAACTTACTGTACCATTAAAATTACAAATTAAAAGCCACGAGTGCTCTGCTGGGCGGTGACAGCTAGAGGAGCATGCATTTCATTTTATTTTGCTTGTTCCTTTCTAGCCCCTAGAAAATCCTTTTTTTGGGGGAGGACTGCCCCTAATTTGTGTTAGCAGCGCAGAGCATGCTATAAGCTGCAAGGAGGGACAACCACACACCACACAGAAGAGGTCTTGTGTCCTGTCAGGGAGATTGCACAGGAGCGTTAAAGCACAAGAACCAATGTTGTGGATGAGGGTTGATCTGGGGCTCCTGTAGATGCCTGTGTCTGCAGCCTGGCGGGAGCCTCTAAATCCCATCAGACAAGAACCCCATCTCTTTTAGTACCTGCTGCCCAGGAGAAGGCTATAAAACCTTGCAATGGACTGTTACGAGATATGATACATCAGGATCGTTTCTCATTTAGAGATGGTTGAAGTCAAGCAAATAAATAGTGTAAAAAAGGGACTGGACATTTGCGTGGGTATGGGGTGCACCCAGAGGTGCTGCAGTCAGCGACAGCGGTGTTTGGGGAGAGATGTGAGTCCTCATGGGGGTGGGCTATAGCTGGTCACTAATTTGTTTCCCTGGTTTGTGCTTGCATTTTGCTGTCTTGTTATTTAGGGAGCGTGAGGCTGCCTGGCCACTGGTTTGGCAGGGAAATGCCAGTGCCAGAGCTGACCTTGCTGAGTTACTTGCCTACGACTTGCCGGGGCCGAAAGGCATCAACCGGTGTTGCTCCCTCCCTGCTCTCTTGCTGCCAGCAGCCTTGAAATGCTTGGGCACAGAAAGTACAGCAAAACCTGCTTTTTTTTTTTTTTTTAATGTTGCTGCCATTCTGATCTCACATACGCTCCCTGCCATGTCAGCCAGTTAAAGCCCTCCACACCTGAGTCCAGATTGGGGAAAAAAAAAGACCACTGTTTTTTATCTCCTAGGACTGTTTGTGCCAAGGATGCAGAAAACCAGATACCCCAGATCTGGGGTCTCTGCCAGCTCTCCCTTCAGGCTGACAGAGGGTCCTGCTGCAGGAGTACATTTTTCCAATTGTTATTTCATTAGCATATGTTTTATAGCACCGTAATGTCAAGTGCTATTTTTAGCTATGACTTCACACCAATGCCTTTGGAAAGCCACACAACACAAGGAGGAGACAACCCAGATGATGTGATGTTTTATCTTGAGCATGTGGGAAGCATCATCCTTTCAGCCTCCATGGAGGTACAACCTAGTCAACAAGAAGTGATTTATGCTCTCAGTTTTGACTAGCTGGCCATGTCCTCTGGACCAAGATCTGAAAGGGAAATGAAGTTAGAAATGGTGCTTGGAGGCAGGTGGTGTTCCGCCTAGCTTGAAGCAGGAGATGGCAAAATGACTGTGCAGGAATGGATGGAGGGGTGAAGTTTGTCAAAGGGACAGATTAGTGCTGCTTCTGGCTCAGGAGCACAAATGAAAGGATGTGTTTTGAGGAAATGGGTGACAGGTAGAACTATCAGCCCTACAAAACAAGTAGAAATACTAAGGCACTGGGTAAAATCTGACTGAGAACTAAATATCATAGAATCATAGAATTGCCTAGGTTAGAAGGGACCTTTTAGATCGAGTCCA
Organism: Numenius arquata; assembly: GCF_964106895.1. Taxonomy (NCBI): domain Eukaryota; kingdom Metazoa; phylum Chordata; class Aves; order Charadriiformes; family Scolopacidae; genus Numenius; species Numenius arquata. Next base: position 31,902,676 of record NC_133581.1, read on the forward strand.
ACCATTGACCTAACACTGACAAAAATCATCATTAACCATATCACTAAGCACTATGTCAACCTGTCTTTTGAACACCTCCAGGGATGACGACTCCATCACTTCCCTGGGCAGCCCATTCCAAGGCTTAATAACCCTTTCAGTGTAAAAATTTTTCCTAATATCCCACCTGAGCCTCCCCTGGGGCAACTTGAAGCCATTTCCTCTTGTCCCATTGCCTGTTCCTTGGGAGAAGAGACCAGCCCCCCCTGGCTACACCCTCCTTTCAGGGAGTTGTAGAGAGCGAGAAGGTCTCCCCTCAGCCTCCTTTTCTCCAGGCTGAACACCCCCAGCTCCCTCAGCCTCTCCTCATAAGACTTGTTCTCCAGACCCCTCACCAGCTTCTTTGCCCTTCTCTGGACACACTCCAGCCCCTCAATGTCTTTTTTTGTGGTGAGAGGCCCAAAACTGGACACAGCACTCGAGGTGGGGCTTCATCAGCGCCCAGTACAGAGGGATGATCACCTCCCGAGTCCTACTCCCCACGCTGTTCCTGACACAGGCCAGGATGCTGGTGGCCTTCTTGGCCACCCGGGCACACTGCTGGCTCATGTTCGGCCGACAGTCGACCAACACCCCCGGGTCCTTTTCTGCCAGGCAGCTCCAGCCACTCTGCCCCAAGCCTGTAGCACTGCATGGGGTTGGTGTGACCCAAGTGCAGGACCCGGCACTTGGCCTTGTTGAACCTCATCCCATTGGCCTTGGCCCATTGATCCAGCCTGTCCAGATCCCTCTGTAGAGCCTTCCTACCCTCAAGCTGGTCAACACTCCTACCCAACTTGGTGTTGTCTGCAAATTTACTGAGGGTGCACTCGATCACCTCATCCAGATCATTGAAAGGACTGGCCCCAATACCGAGCCCTGGGGAACACCACTTATGACCAGCTGCCAAATGGATTTAACTCCATTCACGAGCATTCCCTGGGCCTGGCACTCCAGCCAGTTTTTCACCCAGCAAAGAGTACACCTGTCAAGCCATGGGCAGCCAGTTTCTCCAGGAGAATGCTGTGGAAAATGTTGGCAAAGGCTTTACTGAAGTTTAGGTAGACAACATCCACATCCTTTCCCTTGTCCACCAAGCGAGTCACTTTGTCATAGAAGGAGATCAGGTTTGTCAAGCAGGACCTGCTTTTCATAAACCCATGCTGACTGGGCCTGATCGTCTGGTTGTCCTGTATGTGCTTTGTGATGGCACTCAAAATGATCTGTTCCATGACCTTCCCAGGCACCAAGGTCAGACTGAGAGGCCTGTAGTTCCTCGGATGTTCCTTCCAGCCCTTCTTGTGGATGGGTGTCACATTTGCTAGACACCAGTCAGCTGGGACCTCCCCAGTTCACCAGGACTGATGGTAAATGATGGGAAGTGGCTTGGTGGGCATTTTTGCCAGCTCTCAGTTCCCTTAGGTGGATCCCATCCAGCCCCATAGACTTGTGTATGTCTAAGTGCTGGAGCAGGTCCCTCATCATCTCCCTTTGTATTACAGGGGTATTGTTCTGCTCCCTGCCCCCATCTGCTAGCTCAGGGGTCTGGGTACTCAGAGAATGACCGATTCTGCTACTAAAGACTGAAGCAAAGAAGGCATTAAGTGCCTCAGCCTTGTCCTCATCCTTTGTCACCATGTTACCACCACTGTCTAATAAAGAATGGAGATTCTCCTTAGTCCTCCTTTTATTACTCATGTATTTATAGAAACTTTTTTTATTGTTTTTAACATCCAAAGACAGATTAAGTTCTAGCTGGGCTTTGGCCCCTCTAATTTTCACCCTACATAGCTTATGACATCTTTGTAGTCTTCCCGAGTGGCCTGCCCCTTCTTCCAAAGGCCATAAACTGTCCTTTTTATCCTGAGTAACTCCATATAACTCCAGTCTTGTTTGCAAAGGCTTGTAGTGCTGCTGGATTGTGACAGACATGCTCCAATCTCTGTGTTTGTGAGTGCAGAACAGAAAATTGAACATGCGTTCAACATAGGACAAGGATTTGGGTCATATTTTGGGACCAGCTTTGGGATCATCTCTTTGCACCATGTAAATAGAAAGGATGGGCGGACTGTAAGTGACACCAAGCTAGCTCTGAAGTGACCGTTGCTTCCTACACACATGTGATAGATAGGAATAAAATGAAAAAAAAAAAGCAAAGCCCAAAGTATAAAAGCCCCAGTACTGCTGAGGGCAGGGTTTTCTGGAAGTGACAGTCTGTCCTGATTGGTTTTGGACCTCTCTGCATACAGCTGCAAAGTATATTCTTTAACAAGTGGCATTCTGCAGACAGGAGGGTCTCCTGCACTGTTTAGGCATTTCATGGCAGTCGGTCATGGCCGAAAAAGCACAGCCAAGTGCTCCTGAGAGCAAAGCCCAGCATCCAGAGCTGCTGGATCCCAGAGAGTGAGTGTCCCAAATCTGCTGTCCTCTCCTGCTGCCTCCAGTGACTGTCCTCCTCAAGTGCCTAGTGCCATTTCTGACCAGAGGAGCTGGTGGATGTGGGTTTCAACCTTACCAGGCCAGGAGGGGCCTGGGACCTGATCTCTCCACTCTCAGCTGGTGATTTTCAGCAACGTTTATTGCGGATGGTGATCCTTTCTTTATTCTGCTGGTTGCTGACATTTGGAGGTAGGAGAGGGAAATGTCACCATGAAAATGTGTCGCTCCCTGTACCATTTTCTGCCCTTCTACTGGCAGAGCAAGGCAGTGAGAAATACTCTCCTTTCCTCTCCAGGGGGTGAAATCAGCCCACAGATCAGAGCTCTTTGGCAAACTTTTATTTCAAGCGCACTGTATCGGACTGTGGAGAGTGGAAAGAGTAAAAGCATTATATATGTAAGTAAGCATGGGATATAGACTCTCCTGTAATGGACACCCTTGTCCTGGGAGAAGGATGCAGGGATGGGTGCCAATCTGGCTGGGTTACCATTTCAAAAGTCAATAACTGGTGACCGATAGGCTAGTGCAGTGTTATAATAGTTTCCTGATCTTGGAAACAGGAGTTTTCTGTATCTTTAATGCCATCATGTGGTAAATGCAAGAAAACACAGACTTTATATGAAACATCATATTTGCAGTATGAGGGGGAAATATGGGAGGCTAAACAGCCTGACCGGGTTTTAGTATTTTTGCTTAGACAAAATGCAGTCTTTGGGATGAGTGTATTTGTGTGTGTTTTCTTCCTGAATCAGAATGAAATCTCTATGTAGAAAACAAAAAGGAGGTCAGCAGTTCAACCCTTAAAACTTTGAACCGATTGCTAATATTTGTAAAAAAAACCCCACAAACAGCATGAACAACAAACCCCCATATATGGTAGTAACACACAAACCATGGAAAAGGAAACTTATAAATGTTTTGCAGTAATTTACCTGCCCTGCAGTGTCATAAAGTCCTAGCAAGTGTTGTTGTCCTCCCACAGTCACAGTCACTGGAAGAGAGAAACAAGAGACGCTGTTTAAACACATAGCAGTTGCCTCATTTTTATGTGCTTTAATCCTAAAATGCCAGCACACCCCTGTGCTAGACAAACTAGCGTGTACCTTACAATATGCATCCTAAACCAAGCACATCTATTCAACCCAATTGAGGTAACCTAAAGTCAACAGAAGCAGATGCTTTATGCCAAGCTCTTATTTCTTCCCAGCCAGAGGAGCTGCACATATTGCTGCTATAGGGGACCCAGAGACTGGTGGATGTTGGCTTCTGTCCCTGCAGCCACCAGCAGACTCCCATGAGGCGCGAGGACTTGGAAAGCACAAGATTCCTACCCCCCTGCCATGACCGTTAGGGTAGCTTTGTCAGAGATCATTGAAAGTCAGGGCTTTTTTATTATTTCATTAGTCCCAGGCTATGAAACAATGAAGCATTCAGCAGCGGTTGGTGTTTGGTGGGGTCTCAGTGGAGGTGTGTTGCCTCTTGGGCAACCTGTCCTGTTCTGTGTGATGCAACCGCAGGTGGCAGTGCTTAACGTATGGGGCTGTGAGGTGGATGCTTTGAAGGACAAAGAGGAAGAGGAGCACTAATATTTGCAGGGATGTTGAACGGATTCTGTTGCAAATGAAGGAAAGAATGTCTCGGTTTATGGATCACACTCAGCATGTTTACTCCTTCAGTAGAATTCACGTTGAACTTAATTTTGAGCCCACTGACATTGATGAAAATGTTTTCTCATTGCCTTTGGATGAATCCTGTTATTAGCCGATCTCTGTAATCAGTATTATTTTGTATAAAGGAAAGGTCTGTGTTAATGACATTTAGTTAACCAGTTAATCTGCTTAAATCATTATTACTCAACTGGAAAGAAAAGGGGGGAATCCAGTTCCAGCCATTAGTCAACAGGAAGATTTTAAACATTCATCAGGAAAGTTGCTCAAAATATTGGTATTCTCACAGCCCGTGGATTACTGCTTTTTTTAGGAATGAGAGCAAACAGCTGATATGAACATAGAGCTATGGCCTGGGAGGAGGTTAAGACTGGTGCCCATCAGCCAATAACAACTTGCAATTAATGAGGGCTGGAAAAGATGAATAGTTACTTTTGGCAAAGAAGAGGCTTGAAAACATCACAGAGGTTCTTACTGTTTTGTTTTGGGTTTTTTTTTTTTTATTTAAAGTGGTAAGACTTTTGTAGGAGAAAAACACCTGCCAGTTTATAGAAGTTAATAGCTCCTGTGCTAGGGAACAATGCCCTGTTTGAAACCTCTTAGATGTGAAGTCTCCACCGGTGTGGCTGGACAGACTGATTATTCAGCAGCTTTACTTGCTTGCAAAGCAACACAGTGATTTTGCTGGCATATAAACAGAACAAACCTGACATTCTGAAAGCACAAAGGTGCAAGTGAGAACGGGACTTGCTGATGAGGGCAGGACGGGCTGCACTCACCCACTGCTGGGGCTGCCTTGTGATGTGCAGGGGAAAGAGGAGATGGGAAAGGGGCTGAGAGCCCTCCTCCTGCTCCTCAGTTCAGGAGGTAGCTCATACACAATGCAGCTCCCAGGGGAACTCAACATGGGGCTAGCTGTTAAGCATGGATGTCCATGGGTGGAAGACCCCAGGAAAGACCTAAGTGGGTGGGGAGACGGGTACTAACACAGACAGGAGAATGCCCAGATGCTCCATCCCTTTCCTTCAACCTGACTTGAATAGACTAATCTGAACAAAACCTCCTCAGAGCCTTGGTTTTCAACTTTTTGTGGTGTAAGTAGCCTCAAAATGTTCATACCTGAAGGTATAAGCCTACTGAAAATATGCTTGCTTTTCTTAGCTCCCTTCTCAGAATCAGTGAGGGCCACAGGTGGTCCTGCAGAACTTACCAGAGGCAGCTGAGAGGTCTGAGGTTTTTTTCTGGGCAACCTTGGCCAACCTTCAACCTGCCCGCTGTGCCAAGAAGTGCAGGAGCCAGACCTGTTCCTCTGCTCAGGGACCAACCGTGGGAAGATGTACCCTTCAGCTGAAGGCAGTTTTCCAGCAGCAGCAGCGCATTAGCCATGCGGTGCTCAGCTGGCCTGGGTGACATTTGGGACTCTACCTGAGCTTCAGTCACACCGTCAGTCCTTGGTTGAATTTGTTTGGAGCCTGCAGAGCACCTCCAAAGCAGGAGGTTCATACAGCAACTGTGTGGTACTGGGGTGCATTGGAGGCGCAAGTGATGTAATGTGTGCTGAATGTGAAGAGACGTTGGCCGTATGTCAGTACTGACATAGTTATCTAGCTTTGCCTCTCTTTCTGGCTAACCCGAAGCGCAGGCAAACTGAGCTGGGGCCCTGCTTGCAAAAGATCAGCTCAGGTATCCAGTGGTTTAAAAACTTCAAAGTCACTCTGACAGGGTGCTGTGAAGCTTTGCTGGTCCATCTCTTGGTAACATCTGACCAATGTTACCTGACCGAGCTACACTGGCAAAAAGCCCTGGTGCAGCCACAAACTGCTGCCTTGTTCCAGTAGTTAATAGGGTTTGGAGATAAGCTGGTTGGATAGAGGTCCAGTCTGTCTCCGGTGGGCTACGCTTTGCCAGAAGGACATGCTGCAACAGCTCCTGAACTATTACCCGTTCTCTGTGGTCCATGAAGTCAGGGTGGGTATTTTGCAACAGGTCTGTGGAGCCACGCACTGAGCAGTTATTGATAGTTTGTACAGTCCAGTTTGGCCCTTGATGACCTTTGGGAAATGCTGAGGAGGAATAAAGAGGTTGGTGATGTCCTACCATTACTCTTCACATACACTAGGGCTAAGAAATGCAAGGGAAAAATAAAACCTGAATCTACCCAGATTGCACATCACATTTTAATTCTCCTTATAGCATCCTGCATCTCATGGGTCCTGCTGTGAAATTCTGCAAGGCATGTATTTTTTTCTTTTTTCTCTCTTTCTCTTTTCTTTTTTTCCTTTTTTTTCTCCCCCTCCCCCCCCTTTTTTTTTCCTCAACCTTTGTATGTTCTTTCTCCTTGTCAACTGTTCTAAGCTATCTCATCATCATAAGATATCCTTCCAGTCCACATCACCTTTTAGGTTTACAGCACCACCCCAGCAAAACTGTCCTGTTGGCTAAACTTCAGCAACAGGCAAACTGCTTCTTTTTGGATTCCTGGCTCTGAATGCAGCAGGGACCAAATGGCTCACACTGACAATTCAAATATTCGCTGGCTCTTGAGACAGTGATGTCTAGATTAATGTATTGGTGCTGAATTTTCCACCACACTTTCATGCAGGCAAAACAGATGTCAAGATAAATGGCTTTTGCCTGTGAAAACGTCATGGTATTTTTATACTAAGAGTTTATCAGTCCTCCTCTCTCAGGCAAAAGGCCGTTCCGCGTGACCACTTGGTAGGTTGTGTTTATGACCTGCTAGACTTGTAGGCCTTACTTTTGGCTTTATCTCACTTTACTTTTACTTACCCTGTTACTATCTTTTCCTGTTTTCTCAGTGGCCAAGCCTATGGGAAGCCAATGCAAAATTCCTTCTCAGTCATCGGGGTAATGCAGACTCCTTTATGGGTTTGTGAACGTGACTCTATGAGCGGTCTTGGAGTAACAAGACAAATACGAACTCTCCTTGCCATTTACTGGCCATTTTGGTATATTGATTAAGCACTGAAATGGCACGGCCTTTACCACCAAGTGCAGTTGCGATTGCAATAAAATGTGGCTGCATACTTTCACAGTCTCATTTGGCTCCAGTCTGGGTTGTATCAGATGATGTGACAGGGCAGGTATTTGCCTCCTTTCACTGGGTGGTTTTGACCAAGTGCAGGATGTGCAAAACGCTGCTTTTAAAATGTTAGGTAGATCATAAATTAGCTGGGCACTGCTTGAGAGAGCTTGAGTAACTATTTTGGGTCACCTCCAGGGCTTTGTTGCAGGTCTGTGTGCTTGGGGGTTTTGTTCATGGGCTTCCACACAGAGCTCTGAGACATGCTGTCCAGCTCAAAGGCCACAGCAGGAAGGCAAGGTGCTAGACGGAGTTATTGTGTGGGCTGAATCTGGGATGTGGACCATGAACTGGTCTGAGCTGGGAGCTCTGTTTTTAAAGAAGTGTTTAGTTTGTGTTCCCCGGGGACTATATGACAGTTTTTGTTGATGTTCTTGTTGCCCGGGTTGCCCCAGATCCACCTGTCAATGGTCAGTCTTTGCCAAACCCTTTCCCCCGTTGTATTTCATTTGGTTTGCAGCAAAGCCCTGGTGACTTTGTGGGACTGAGTTTTCCCTCGAAAGAGCCCTTCAGCCACACAACTGCAATGTTCAAGGTCTGTGCTGACAGACATAAATTGTCTGTCAAAGGGCACATAAATTGTCTGCTGCCCTCAGAGGATCTCTTATCGTTGGTTAATAGTGCAAGGCAACATGTTAAGTCTCTGGTATGGCACCAAACTAGGATGCAACAGCTCAGACGTGCTTAGCTGTGCTACAGGTGAGTGGACGTGCACATCACACAGCATTTTTCCATGCCTGGGAATAAGCGCTTCCAGAATCAAATGACCGTGAAACCACTAGCCAGAATGTACACAGTAACTCAGGCAATGTCTCATGTGATACCACATGGGAGAAGTCATCTATTTATTCTAGTGCCTTCCTGCCAACAAATTAAGGCCCAGCTGCTTTGGAGAGAGATGCCAAGAGCCTGACAGCAAGCAGAGATGGTGGCACCTGCCTGGATGGAAAGGCTTTCTCATCTTTTTTTATCCAATTAGTCGGCATCAAGCCTCAAACTTTCACAAGGGCCATCTTTTGCCCTTGTCAACAAGCTCTGACTATTAAGTTTCTCCATTTGTCTGTTCACTGTGATTATTTGTACCGGATACCTATTACTTAACACAGGCTAATGGCCACCCGTATAAGAACAACTACAATTCCAGTTGACCTGCTGGCAGTAGAAATGCTCACGTCTGTTTATTTTCCAGCTGGGAAAGAGGGTAAAATCAGAAGATGGGAAAAAAGAGCAGGTGTTGGTTAGCTGCAGTGGAGTTTAGATGGAAGTTTTGGGTTCTTACTGCTTTAACGGATGGGTAGACACTTGACCAAATTTTTCATTTCTAGATAGAAAGCTCTTTATGTGTGTGCCTTAGAGATCTCCTTTCACTTCCAAAGGTGCTTGTTCATACAGGCCTCACTCACGAGGGAACAGCACTGGCTTAAACTCTTGGCTTCAGCTTGTGCCCAGTTTTCAACTTCAAACCAAACTTCTTTGATCCTGCATGTATTTGTCAGGTGAAGCTCTACATGAAGCTGTAACTGGATCTGACCAATGTGCTAAATGCAGATCAGATACTAAGGAGGGAGGATTGCAATGAGAAATAAACTGAGCAATATTTTTGTCTTTAAAATACATATGCTCACACATATACACGCATGTATTTTATATATCAAATACAAAAATGTATGTATTTTTCCAGTTTCTAGTTGAGCAAAAATTTCAGTTGTAGAGTGCAATATTTTGCTTTGACTTGGGGCGCTCTAATCATGCCCAGGACATTTGGAAAGGGGAAGGATTCAAACTGACAAAGGAACATAGACTTTATCGGCAAAATAATCAGTGAATTGCTTCTCTGTGACAGGGACTGGAACCACAGTGTCACCTCGGAGGACTAGAGCAGTTCTCAGGGAGATGAGAACTGAATCTCCTTCTCCTCGGTTCTTGCAGTAAATGAAGAAGCTGATACACCTTCTTCCTTTTGAATATGCCCTAAATCTGCCGCAACACCAACCTATAAAATCAGAACATTTTCAGCAATGCCAGAACCTTTTGTTCCCCGTTTTCTCTGTGTTCTTTACAAGAATTATCGTCAATCCATTCATATAAAGAATAGAGTCCACTTGCAATTATGAGGGTTTTTTTTATTTTTTTTTTTTGTGTGTGTGTGTGTGCTTTCCTCAGCACAGATTTGAGGTTTAAGTTGAACTCCCCGCAAGTGATCAGTCAATGATTTCCCCAGGAAGCTTTACTCCCTCTCTGATAATCATCTCTGCATGAGTCAAGTCCAGACCATATCTTCAAGAGCAAATGCATTGTCTGTGGACTGCAGCAAATACCAGGGTGTACCAGAGACATCAGGTTCTTTCCTCTGGCACCTTTCAGAGTGATTTCTGTGAAGTGAAGTTATTGATATACTGAATGGGGTATGTTCTCTAGCAGCTGATATCCCTGGGGATACTGACGATATGTTTGCTTCTTGGGTACCGTTTCACTTCCAGAATGTAGTCTTGTGAAAGCTTTTGTAATGGGCTGGAAATGTCCCTCCTCTTCACAGATATCTACTGATCTCTGGGGCTTACCCCAGGCAGGACAGGAGTGTTTTCATAGGAGTTTGTTTGAAGAAGAGTGATTTTAAAACTCTTGCCTATAAATTGTCTTCTTTTCATACTGCACAACTCCTAAATAAGGGTCTCTATGGCTGAAATGCAAGGAGCCCTATTACATTCCAACTAGGGACTGAAACTCAAACATGTCTCAAAGACATTTAGGTCTCTAATTGCCCCGGTTCCTGTTTCAGTCAGGCATCTAAGTATCTGAACTGAAACTACACATTCCAGGCTTTAAGAAATAGCAGTTTTGAATATTCAACAGGAAAGCAAAGTAAATGTGGGCAGTGAATTTTTGTAGCACCATCTAAGCACTCCAGGCACATTTCTGAATCCTACTTCGGGTCATATTTGTGTTCAGAAATTTCTTCTTTTGGCTGATCCAGGTGAAGAAAATAGGGATAGGGCTGCCTATCTCACATGCTGCTTTGATTTTGGGTGAAGTGTCTGGAGAACTTCATTTTAGCTGCTGTGGACCTATCTTCAGGAGATTTTACACAGCTGCAGCCGAAGCTGGGAACACTCAGGAAATCTGCAAATGAAAGCCCTAGTGATGCTACAGTCTGGCACGTACCGAAGGAAGTGGGTCAAAATAGGCGTAAGAAAGACCTTAATGACATCTCCCCATCATTCAGGCCAGGAATGACAATCAATTCAGCTGAGATCTAATGACTGTTTGCTGCTTTAGCTAGAAGGCTATCCCTGTAGGGTTCCTCCTTGGAAATATTCCCTTTGCTTTGACCGAATGCGATGCTACAGCACTGTGTGGCCAGCACACCCAGGGCAGATAAGATCTGGTGTTACGAGACCCTTGGCTCACGCGGAGCCTGCAAGTGCCCTGTGACTCAAGCCTGGGCCAGTCTTCACTTCCACACGTGAGAGTCATCTCCAGGAAATCGAGTCACACGTTGTTCGTGGCATGTTCCCGCACTTCCTCCTTCGTGACAAACAAGATTTGATTACAGCCAAATTGATTTAGTACCTCAGACTTATCCTGCAGCCTAACTATATTCTTTCTGAAATAAAAATCGAAAACATGCTATTTTGCCCTGTAATTGGCCTAAATACCTCACTTCAGATGTAAATTGTACTAAATGGCTTTTTTTTTGATTGCTCCTTTAATCATCTACCACTAGCTCTTACAGGCCTCTGAGAACCAGCATTTTTCAAAGGAAAGGCTCTGAGTAAACTTCGCCATTTTCTGTCACCTCATCAATGGATGAGATCTATGTTCTGCTGAGCAAATACTTTTGCCCATCTGATATTTACAATATCTGAAAAACATCTCCAGCCTGCTCCCCGTGGTGGGAGCACAGAGAGGCCTCCAGGGCTGGGATTCAGCTGATTTCACTCAGTGTAGCTCTTGGTCTAATGAGGTGGTGAGGAATTCGCTGCTTTGTCTTTAGGCCACAGACATCTAGTGATTTTAAAGCCAGATAGGATTCATAGCATCATTTATTCTGCTCTAAATAGCTTATCTAGTGTCCTCCTACAAGGCATATTTTCTTGTTCTTATATCATTCTTGTAGCTCTTTTCCAAATCCTTTTTCAAGCAGCCACTAGGACTAGACAGTGTGGTCTAGCAATGGTCTCATTAATGATCTAGCCAGAGGTAACATGACTTTCCTATTTCTACCTGTCATCCCTCAATGGCTGATCTAAAGCTCGCATTGGTTGATTATTCTTGTTATTTAATGAGGCTTGCAGTACTTCATCCTTTTCTTAAGGCCAAAGTCAAGTCATTCTTGGGTTTTATATTTGTGAGCCTTTTTATTATATTCTTTTTTAACTCTGCAGTTGCATGAAAAACCCGGTGACGGTAACTCAAACTCCCAGTGAAAGGCACCTCACAAAAGGGGAGGCAAACAGTCGCCCTCCTGCAACACTCTCATGACATGGAAGTCAGGGATACAGAATTTTGGAAGCCTGGGACTGACTATGCGGAGGGGTCCTGCATCCTGTAAAGCAGGATGGTTTAGCTACTTCTGGAAGCAACAGAGAAGTGATACCTAAATGCTTTACGATTTTGCCTTTCCAGACATTTCTCCACTGCCTATAGGCATTGCTCGTCACCTTGGACTCCTATTTTTTGGTGCATGTCAAGGGGTACCCCCTCCCCTCTGTCTTGTCCATATGGGCTTGAGGATTCCAGTGGAATTGGTGGGAAAATGCCCAACCCCGACTTGGTGTTGCAGTCATATTGGGGAAGCAGGCTGACAGAAAACGACAGCTCTATTGTCTCATTCTGCAGCAGGAACAGATTCATCTAGACAGTGTCATCCTATAGGAAGATTCACGGCTTGTACTATGCGTTTTTTTAGCATCTTGAGAGGAAAAAGGCTGCAGCTCTTCACAGCTGGGTATTTGCTATGCAGAGACAGCAGAGATGTACCACTCCACCAAACATTTTTATTCAAGCAGCTGATACGAAACACTGTAAATCTTTCAAAATGCGTTGAGAAGACAGACTTCAGCGTTGGCCGGCTTACATGACAGAGAACACAAAAGCAGTGGAGGTGGATTAGGAAGATCAAGCGGAATGAATCTGGTCCAGAGATGGATGAAAGAGAATGGAAATTCCCAAAGCTTTCAGAACAAGCACAACACTAAAACATGAGCCAGCTTCTTCCCAGTCTGGGACATTACTTATTTATAGACAGCATGAATGAAGTTGATTTATTGGAATCATTGACCTCATTGTTTGTAAAATCAGCACTGGAGGATTTCCCCTGCATCTCAGTGAGTTATTGCTGTGCTAATCAATCCTTGAACAAATCCAGCTCCGCTGATAGCAGAGTCCAAGGAACCTTGGGGGTGTCTGCAAGAAAAGCTGTGCCCAGTTTCTCCAGTAATACAGTCCTGAGGGAGCTCTTGGGACCTCAGCGCTGTGCAAAGCTGTGCTAGATGGGAAAGGCTAACATGATTATAGTGCTTGGGGAGTTGAAGAACAATTGACATTGTGTCTAAGAGAGTGTTTTGTTAGATTTCATTCTGTCTTAAAGAGAGGACGGTGCGCTGCAGCAGACTGGGAGGTGCTTCCTGAGTATTTCAGCTCACTGTGCACCATCAGCTCTCCCCATGGGAAGCAGTTCTGCTCCTGAGTCAGAAACTAATAATAACTGCCAAGGTAAATGCACTAAATGGACTCTGATGTGTGCATTTAAATGATACTCTAATTAAGGGTCTTTTTACTCTGTACTGAAAGTAATAGCACTAAATCCAAGTAAATGTTAGAAAGAGGAACAAATGTAGCATTAAGTAGTATAAATAGATATAACTTGAATATATTATTAAAAATACTATGATCATTCCTTAAAAAGGAAAAATACTAGATATCTTCTTAACGCCGATGGAGGAAAAGTGCCCTTCCTGTGACCATGTGATTATTTGTAACATTGAGATGAATGAAAAAAACCCCAAATTTGGCTGTGACTGCAATGTGAGCCTATCCAAAAAATGAAAGGCAGAATGCAGATTATTATCTATATCTATATTTTTAGCTCTTCTAAATATTATTAAAGCTTCTGTCACCACTGTACAGTATCTAGGAATATATGTTTATCTAGAGCTGGGCTCAAGTCAATAGCAAGGGTGGTAGAGCTCTGAGATTATTAAAGAGTAACTGATAACTGGAGTAATCTTAGTATTTTAACTATCTATGCTGACCTGATCTACAAAAGACCAGATGCTATGGCATTTTCAGTTTATTTTAACATGGATAAAGTCAGTCAAGACTCTTTAAATCAACTGCTTACTGAAAACTAATTCTGTGAAGGACGTATTTGGAGTCTTCTGACAGTGATGCTGAGATCATGGTCTGCATTAGTAAGCAGACCAAGGAGTGTGAATTTTCCTCCAAGGAGCAAAGGTGGGAATAAAGGGACCCTCTGACTCTTTGCCCAGCTCCTCTCTCCTGTTCGTGTAAGGCAACAGGTCATTCCTCTAACTGGAACTGACTGCTGGGGAAAAGACTGTCTCCAAAGTTACATCAAGCATCTGGTTATCAAGGGAACGCAAGACCTGGTAAATAACATCAGAATAAATGGAAGATTAGTGGCAAAATGAGACAAATTTCACTGAAGTGTAGCCAGGCAATACACAGGGGTGTTTTCCAGAGCATGGAGGACAAGGGTCTCTGTAGGGTTGGAGGCAATCAAGGCAGTTCTCCACTGTTGCACTGCTCAAGGATCACAGCTAGGGTTTGGTTTTATTTTTGCCTGGAAGGAAGGGGAAAGCAGTCTGGAAAGGCAAAGCTGTCTAACAGTGTCTTTCCAAAAACTGTGCTGATCTGCCTTGGTCTGGGTTAGATGGCAGTGGGAACAGATAATGCCGCTGGAAGAACACAAAATCTCTGCTCTACAGTGGATGAGTTGTCCTCACTGTGGGCTGGATCTTCAGATGATGGAGTAGCTATATCACAGTGACTTATACTGGCAGAAGACCCTGTGCTTTGAACTTGACAGGGGTCCCAGGTTGGTGAGAAAGAGACTTCAGCAAAAGCATTTTAACCTTCAACAGCTATGACTTTAGTGGATTGAATTCTTTGACTACTTCAAGGTTGACAAATTGGGGAGCTTTCGTTTCTTGGGCTCCTGAAGAGTTCCTGGCTAAGAGGGGCCAAGGGCAGATAGTCTGTGCTGGCCATGCTGGTTCTCAGTATCGCCCCACTTTAATCATTGTTGGTAACTGTGTTAAAACAGCCAAGGAATGAGGAGCGTGGAACTAAGATGGACCTGTCCTGGATGCTGGGTCAGGGTAGGGGAGAGATATTACCCCATCAGCATCCTTAGTAGTACAGCTTGCAGTCCTAATGCTGCTGGATGTGATTCAGGGGAAAAATGGCTTCTCTGTTTTATCAGCATCTTCAAAAAAAAGTACAGATGCCAAAGCCAAAAAGGAAGAAAAATATATCTATGACATGCACAGAAGTGTACAGGAGCGTGCCTTCCGTAAGAACCTGATATTAGGGGAAATATGATTGATGTGCAGGAATATAAACCAGAAAGCAGCTGCTGGCTTGGCTGCTGTCTGTGCAAAGAGCCTGAGTCTTCTATTCCCTACATTCAGGTGCCTTAGCAAGCCCACCAAATCTGAGCTAACTGCTGTACCTACTGCAAAGATGTGGCTCCTGACAGGCCAAGGTGTTTTGGGTGCTGCATTTGGGCACAGACCTGTGGGGTACGTGTGTGTGTGTGTGTGTGTGTGTGTGCCTGGGGCTGCCATGTGCATTTGAGCAAGACACCTGCAGTGGGACCTGCTCTCTGGCTCAGAGAGCAGAGTGATGCCTCCGGCATCATTCCAGAGTTACGGTGGCGTAACTTAAAATAGCATTTGGTCCTCTGAGCTGTGAACTGGCGGGGCAGGGGCACATTTGGCACACTGAACTGAATCTACCTGTCTCCAAGTGTAACGCGTCGCACGACATGCTAAGGTAAGTGCAAGCATTCAGGAGCATCACATTTGCCCAAACTCCAGCACTTCCATAGCTGATGTTTTACATCCCGTTAATCCTATTTTGGGCAGGGGAAAGATTAAATGACATTTTGAGGCTCTTTCCAACACCAGCTTCTCAGATGTTTTGTCTGCATCTTATTTAAGTTTGACATCGATGCCGGCTTTCCTCGTGCGTGTTT
This sequence comes from Numenius arquata, assembly GCF_964106895.1. Classification (NCBI taxonomy): domain Eukaryota; kingdom Metazoa; phylum Chordata; class Aves; order Charadriiformes; family Scolopacidae; genus Numenius; species Numenius arquata. Next base: position 31,918,124 of record NC_133581.1, read on the forward strand.
CCATGTGAGACATTGCTTGAAAGGGCTTTAAAAGAAAGCCCTGAACCCAAGGACAACCACGACAGAAACTCTCCTTTGCATTTCCCAGACACAGAATAAGGCCCGTTGTGCTTAGCACCAGGACCAAACTTCAGCTGCTATTTACCCTGCAGCTTGGAGAGATTAGCCAAACATTTGTGCAGCAGCTCTAAACCTTTATGGCTTAGGAAGCAGAAATGTTAAACGCTGTAAACAAAAATCTTGAAAATATTTAAACTTTCTGATAAGAGAATCTGAAGTTGGGATTTTGATTTTTTTTTCTTCCCTCGGCTACCAGGATAGTTTTAACACTGTTAATGCTTTCTCTACATCCTGCTGAGAAGCCTTCTACTTTCCTCTCCAGTGTGGCAGCTGCTGCAGACAATGAAGTGATTGTAATGTTGAAAAAGCAACAGATGCCGATGGATGAAATGCCTGCCCTTAACCCTCTGCATGTTGATGTGTGCACGTGTGAGAGGGAGAGAAGGTGAGGGCTAACCTGAGCATGGGGTACCCTTCTCCTTCATTCAATTGTGACTGCCCTCTTGCAGCAGAGCATGATCCAGCTCCCCTGACCTAAGAAGGGTGCTTCCTACCACCAGGGATGACCTGGTGGTCTTTTCAGCACAGATTGGGTCTTGCAGGAGAGCAAGAGGCTGCATGTTGGCTGCAGCAGGAAGAGGTGCTGAAGTGGCTGGTTGAGCTGAGGCCATAGGATTTCTTTTTCCTTTGGACAGAAAAATCCAAATTCCTGGATAGAGCTGGACAGGAATTTTCAGCTAGAAAATGTGATTTCTACAAAATCAGAAGTTTCCATGGGAAGCTGACACTTTCAACAGGAGAGTTCAGGGGTTTCCACTGGGACAAACGAAGTGAAATGATGTAGAGTAACTGACCCTGATCTGAACTTTTCCCTTTGTTGAAAAGACCCAAAACCAGTTTTAAGTAAAGCTGTTTCCCTGATATAAGGGCAACGCCTGCTGTGAGCAGGGGGAGGAAACCCCGAGGGGAATTCAGCCGTGCAGACTCGGGAGGCAGGGAGACACCGTGGGCACCGTGGCAGCCGGTGGCTTTCTGGGCGGTGGGCAACGCAGCATGGATGGAGAGTGGGGCAAAACACAAGGACTTGGGTCAGCCTGTCAGCTGCTACAGAGGGCTTTTATGACAGAGTCCAAAATTTGTGGATTGTTGCAAATGCATTAAAATGAAGGCTGGCACAGACAGGTGTGACCACTACTTTGATTTAAAAGTTTTGAAGGGAAAGAGTTGAGTTTTTTCCAATGGATCCATTTATTTACTATTTCATTTCCAGAAATTTTGCTCTTGCGAAGGTTTTTATAATATTTAAACTTTCGTCCTCATGTACAATGAAAACTAATTTTGAAATGTGTAACTTTTCCAAGTGACAGGAATTTGTAATGGATTTCTGCTCTAACAAAAGCTCTTTAAACATCTAACTCTTAGGTCATGATTAATTAATTTAAGTTTTCTGTTAATCATTCCATGCTTGAATACCACTTCTGTATCAAATCAAATGTTCTAATTCAGCTGAATTCCCTGGAACGTCTTGCACTCCCTGTTAGCTTTAACTCCATTTAGGCTGTATTTACTCTTGAAAAGATTTATTAGGTTTCATTCACCTTTTCTTCCACTTTGTGAACACCAGAGGCAGCTCTGCTGAGCTCAGAGGAGTTACTTTTGGTTGTGAGAAACATCAGTCATAATGTCTCGTCGCTGGAAAAAAAAGTGAACTGATTTTGAAACAACCAGTGTGTATTTTTATGTAGCTTGCTGTTAAAATCTTTTGACTTTAAAAAGCAATGGTCACTAGCTGCAGAAAAGCAGAAACTTATGATGAAATTATCATTTTTATAACATTTCCTTTCTTTCCTTAAGCAAGAAAGGAAGATAAGCAGTAAAATACAGGATAGCAGCATATATCTCAATTAAAAAATCAAAACATTAGGCGTGTGAAATTTGGCAGCACTGGAAATTATTCTTTCATCTGGCAAAAACATTATTTATTTTCCACCTAGCTTTATTTAAGGATGTATTTGCTTAGTGATTGACTGAAATACGCAGCTCTTAACGAGATTCATTCTGAGATTCCGTTTTAAACATCATGCCTGCTCATTTCTTTCTGTTTCATACTGCTCTCCAGAGGGCCCATCAGTTCATTCCCCCTTGTTTTCTGGAACTTTAATCTGTACTAGAAAATGCTGACACACTTCTTCAGCTACATGAAAGTGCCGCTAATGGGGATCACGCCTGACTTCAGAGGAAAGGGACTTTGAAGAAAAATCACAGAAAGTTGCAAATAAAGGCGAAATGAATCGAGGTAGAAAATCCACAGCTAATGATTCCCAAATATGATATGAATAGCGCCTTTGATTTGAGTTACCAGTTAGCACGGTGAACGGATTTTAAGCGGTGTATTTTACACAACCAGATACATGAAAAGCTTTGTTTTTGAGGAAGACATTGTTCTTCCTTTCTATTTTTATGACGGCAACACCTCGGATTATGACTCCATTGTATTAGGCCGGTGCAAACAGGCAGGCAGGGGCCAGCCCGACAAACGCCAACAATGAAGGTGGAGAAGGAAAATTTCCTGTTTCGCAGCAAGGGAAACATGGTGCACACCAGGGGGGGACGTGGCTCTTCAGGGCCACACAAAGCAGCTGGGGTACAAAACCCCGAGCATTCGTCTGTGGCTTTGTCTCAAAACAGAGGAGTCTTTGGGTTTGGGTACTGATGCAGGCAGCACATTCCCCACGGTGATGCTCAGACCCTGGCAGCCATGTCCTGCTCATCCCTGTGGGACGGTCCCAGGTCCTCTGCTCTCGCAGGTGCACAGAGCAGCAGAGATCAGGGCGGGCTGCCCACATGGGCTCTCAGAAAGCAAGAGCACCTGCAATATTTTATTTGAGCTGATTTCCCTGACAACAAGATTCAAGTGGCTAAATGTTGCTGCCGCTGGAAATTGATTTCAAGCATCAGCAGGGCAAGCACTCGCCTCGGCCGCAACTGCCTGGCAGAGATTATTTCTCTTTAGTGGCTGGGACGTTGCTGAGTTTTCAAGCATGCTGTAATTTTGCATTAATTTTTAATTAAACAGTGTTGATGCTTGTATAAAAAGGCACCTTGGGGTCTTGTGCTGACTTTGTCCAGAGCTAAACTCATCAAATAACATTTTTTCCTGGTTCCTGCCCTCTCAGAGTAACATGTCTGACAGATGACCAGAAATTCATTCAGAAAGTATATCCACAAAGAAATCAGGCTGCCAGATTGAGTAAACCAGATATTAACTCAGACACCTCTAAGCTCAGCTGAAGTGGATTCTTCTACATGGAGAAAAGCCCAGTTGCAGAAAAAAATTTAATTTTTTCTTCTGTATTTTTGGCAGCTTAAAACGGTTGTGAGCATCTTTGTGTATCCTCATAGGGACAAATTTAAACAATGTTGAGAAACCCTCAAACTCTCTGCTTTGATGCCACAAAAGTGGGAGTGAAAAAAATAGCATGCAGCATTTCAAGCCAAGGCCAGCAAAGAACCAGTGGCTGTTTGAAGAGCAGCAGCAAACCATGCTGGCTTGTGGCTGAGAACGTGCAGAGGGATCTGGACAGGCTGGATCGATGGGCTGAGGCCAATGGGACGAGGTTCAACAAGGCCAAGTGCCGGGTCCTGCACTTGGGTCACACCAACCCCCTGCAGCGCTACAGGCTTGGGGCAGAGTGGCTGGAGCTGCCCAGCAGAAAAGGACCTGGGGGTGTTGGTCGACTGTGGGCTGAACATGAGCCAGCAGTGTGCCCGGGTGGCCAAGAAGGCCAACAGCATCCTGGCCTGTGTCAGGAACAGCGTGGGGAGTAGGACTCGGGAGGTGACGGTCCCCCTGTACTGGGCACTGGTGAGGCCCCACCTCGAGTGCTGTGTCCAGTTTTGGGCCTCTCACCACAAAGAAGACATTGAGGGGCTGGAGCGCGTCCAGAGAAGGGCAATGGAGCTGGTGAGGGGTCTGGAGAACAAGTCTTATGAGGAGAGGCTGAGGGAGCTGGGGGTGTTCAGCCTGGAGAAAAGGAGGCTGAGGGGAGACCTTCTCGCTCTCTACAACTCCCTGAAAGGAGGGTGTAGCCAGGGGGGGCTGGTCTCTTCTCCCAAGGAACAGGCAATGGGACAAGAGGAAATGGCCTCAAGTTGCCCCAGGGGAGGCTCAGATGGGATATTAGGAAAAATTTTTACACTGAAAGGGTTATTAAGCCTTGGAATGGGCTGCCCAGGGAAGTGGTTGAGGCACCATCCCTGGAGATATTCAAAAACAGGTTGACATAGTGCTTAGAGACATAGTTTAGTAACTTGGGGTGTTTTTTTCCTATGGTTTTCTTTTGTTTTTAATCAAAGTTAGGTTGATGGTTGGAGTAGATGATTTTAAAGGTCCTTTCCAACCTAGATGATTCTATGATTCTATGAAATCATTTCCCTGTAGCAATGAAAGAGCACTGTATTACCTGGCCCTAAACATCCTCATGATAAAAGCAGGTTAAAAAAAAAAAAAAAAAAAAAAAGGCAGGTAAAGGCAGGCTGTAAGGTTCTTGGGTAGGTTTAGCCCCTCGCTCGTGCCGGTGGGTGTAAGTGAGCTCTGGGGCTGAGGGCTGGTTTAGCAGAGCTGCAAGGGAGGGAGCTCATGGCTGCTCCCAGGGTTACAGCAGTGCCAGGGATCTCCAGTACCAACCCTATGCTTGGTTTCTGAGGTCTTTGCTGCCGCCACAAATTGGCATTATTAAAGATATCTCTTTGGCTGCTTTCAAACCCATCCATATAAGGAGAGCTGCCACCAAGCTGCTCCGGGAGAGAAATGCAAAGGGGAGGTTGACGTTGGTTTTAAACCCTGTCTGAGGCTGCCTGCAGGAGGTGGAGGGAGCACCTTGTTCATCTGGGATGTGTAAATCTGTCTGCCCGGCTGCCCACTAATTCTCTCATGCAACAGCGCACTCTGCTCTGCAATTAGTGACCACATCCTGCACTCCATTATGGCTTGTGGCGAAACAAAGTGGAAGGAAAGAGGAAGCAAGTGTGGACCACAGAGCTTTGTCCAAAAACCCAAAGACACTGCTAAAAGGAAAAAAAATAAAAAGCCTGCATAATTCTTGTTTTAATTGCTGATATTTTTAGTGCTTTGAGCAAAGCACCTTTTCCTTTTCCCTTCTGTCTATGTTCTTCTGCTCTTGTTTCAACCCAAAGTTTGTCCCCGGGAGGCAGCGTAAAAGATTTTCCCCTACAAATTGCAGAAGGTAGAATAAACATAGCTGCTTTCACCTAGTGCACTTTCTCTCTTTCTGTCTTTTTCTCTGATCTCAGGGTTATCCAGAGCTCCTGCAATCACGGCAGAAGCAGGACAAAACCAGTGCATAAAATGAGGTCTACATTTTGGCCGTAGATTTTATGCAACCAGGCAGGGAGCAGATGCGAAGAAAGGGTTGTGCAATCTCGACTGCATGGGAACGGGAAGCAGGAGGGCGAGGAAGGTACTGCTCCCTACATTTATTCCAGGCTTAGCCTTGCAGCCTCTCCACTCCCCCTGCCACTGCCCCTCCGCCAGCTCTCACAGCAGCCGCCAGCCAGAGCCTGAAAACAAACTCTGCCCCTACCTGCACCGAGCCAGTGCTGTGGGACAGTGAGCACTTCAGGTAGCTCTTCCAAGAGGCCACCAAGCAGTGCAGACGGAAGAGGCCCCTTTCCTCGCGTGGCTCTGCCAGCAGCAAGCGCTGTGTGCGCACGCAGCATCTGCTTTCGTGTGATGTGCTCCTTTGCCAAGTGACATTTTGCACAGATGCTGGCTGAGATCAGTCTGCACCTGCACGTGTGTGTAACTAAGGCTGCGATTAGCCAGTTTGTTTGAACAACTGTGGTTTCAGCCCTAAGCTCTTTTTTAATTTTTTTCCCCCCATATGCTTACAGCTCCCAGTTCTAACAATTTGATCTCCTGCATACACCAAATCTGTGCTGCGATAGATGCACTGTGATTACTGCCCTCTTTTACTGTCCAAACCAAACTTGCTGTTCATCTCTTTCCCTTCTGGCATACAGCCCCTTTGTCTGTTGTTTGATTTTGAAGCATTTATCATCATAGCCAAAAAGTAAGCTGTAATATCTGGGAGATATACCTACTTTATTAAATAACACTGAGAATGCTTGTGGAGAGCAGGCTTTCTCTGGCTTGACACACATAGTTTTATACTAGGGTGATGGGGTTGAATTTCATTTTGCTACGGTTCTTGGAGCGATGCTAAAGCAAAAGGGCAGCTCTTCCAGTGACTATTAATATAATTAACAATTAATATTGAAACGCTTCCTGGTCTTCCTGCAGAATGACTGCTTGGAGACAGAAGTCTGGGAGTGACTTCCTGGGCTGCTTCATCCTTGCAGTCAACTTAGATTGGAGAGAGAGGTGGCCATGTAAAGCAATTAAGCAACTGTAGAAATATGTAAGGATTAGGGATCCTTTGTAAATGAGGAGCAGGATTTGGAGGAGGATGGAAGAGAGAGCACAGGTAGGATTTATAGCCTTCTAGCACTGCAGAATTTCCTCATGCCAGTTGGTGTAACTGTACCACGTGGCATTGCTATAGAACCAGCATGAATTGCAAACCATGGTGGAGATCCCTCTGCTTGAACCCAACAGAGGCAGCAACTGTGTGGCAGAGGTATGCGATGCAGCAGCCTGCCGTGGGAGCGGGATGGATGGAGCTGTCTTGCTAGCAGAGATGCACAGGGCTATTTTTGGCAATTTAACTGCACGGCCAGCGATGAGTCTGGAGTGATGCAAACCGGCACACTTCACTGCTGAGGCTCATATGGCCAACACTGCTGCTTGGCGTATATTCTTCAATCATTTCCCTCTTAACTTGCCATACTCCTGTCTTTGTTAGCTGTTTTTAATCCTGTCTCTAGTCCACATGCGGTGAGAAGTCTGCAAGGGAAGTACCACTGGGAAGGATGGGACAACACCTCACCCTAGATATTGAAATGTCAGTAGACTATGCAGTGGTTCAGCCTGTGCTACTCCATGTGTCTGGACGGGCCGGTAAGGTACTCTGCTCCTGGTTTCTATACACTCTATTTTAGGAAACTCCCACTGCGGTATCCTTCTCCTTGCCTAATGCAAAAAGGTAACGCGCCCTTTATCTGGTTAGGAAAAGATCACCCAGCTCCACACAGGTCAATGAAGAGTCAAAAGCATCATTTAATGCTTGAACCTTGCTGCTGGCCCCTGCTTGTGGCTGGTGCTCTCAGGGAATCCAAAGCAGCTGCTTGGAGAGGAGCTGCAATGTGTCTGCGTGAAAGGCAGCTGAGGGCGAGAGGCCAATTGTTTCTGAGTCGGTGGCATTTTTTTCTTCCAGGAATTTTGCTGCATCGTGACTTAAAGGTCATCTTTCTCTTGGCCAGGAAAAAAAGGCTGACTCCAATCCTACCCCTGCTCTGGGGTCTTCGCTCAAGGGGACTGGTCTCATGATGTGGGTACAGAGGAGGAGGGACAGACACTTCCGCTAGGTTTATTCCCAATTCAAAACATTACCAGGAAAGGCCTGATAAATCCCTTCTGAGGAGGTTTCTCCTCAAATCCTGCTATCTCATCTCCCCCCATCAAATTCCCCATGAGGTCGTCATGGGCATTAATCTTGCCCTGGTGGTTCACACTGCCCTGGCCCCCCCCCGGCTGGGGAGACACTTCCTGCGTCTGAGTCAGCCCAGCCGCCGGACCGGAGGGAGCAGATGGAGACAGAAATGGGCCCTGCTCACGCATAGCATCCTCTCCACTCCCGCCGACGTGGAGTGAAGCTCTGCCCTGCTCCACCGCGCCGCGCATCCCTATGTGCTGCAGCAACCCAGCCTTTTCCAGCCTCTGCCGCTCGCTGCTGGCTTGTGGCGCCGAGGCTTGCGTTTGGGGAACAGCGGGCTGACTTCCAGCATAGGGATCTGTAGGCTCGTATTACAGTGCTTAGGAAATACCCGTAAAATATCAGCTCATTAGACAGGCTGGGTAATGGAGGTACATCAACAATGAGTCAGATTTGCTGTTTGTCATCGCAGCTCGCAGCCGAGGCGCTCTGCCCGGCTTCCTGCCTGGTTCCTCCCCGTGTACAATGGAGAGAGGAAAGCAGGGAGGCGGTTGATGTGCTTACGGCTGGGGCTAACGTGGTCCACTTCAAGCAATGTATCTTCCGAAGTCCCTGTGACCAACAGAAATGCCCGAAGCACCAAAAATAACTCAGCGAATGAATGCTGAAAAAAAAAATAATAATCTTGCCCTGTGTCTTATGCTGGCTTTTTATAAAATGTTCTTTTAAAAGAGTGGCCAAGAAATTTTCGTTTAAATGAAAGCCTATGAAAGGAAACCTTATATTTGAAAGGTGAAACCGATTACTTTTCTCTAAAGATAGAGAAAGGTGGAATGTTAGGTGTTTCTTTGGAAAATATTGAATTGAATGAAATTATAGGGGGGTAAAAAGCCTGGTTTTCAGCAGTTCTGTTGAGGCTTGCAGCTAGTGCAATTTCTTTTTATCCTTTTATCAGAAGGAAGGAAGAACAGCCTTTGGTCCTGTATGGATGATGTGTGATGTCTTCCTCCTCCTGCGACACAGCCTGCAGGTGCAAGTCCAAATCCAGTTCATCTGCAAACTGCTTTCTACGGGCATAAATTTCAAACCTGTTTGTAGGAAGGTCATTTACACACAGAGACGTGCAAACAGCTGACACACTCGTGCTGACAGGAGAGTTAAAAGACCGCGAAACATGTCTGACGTGCACGTCCTTCCTTGTACAGGCCACTGACGAGATAGTATTTATCCAAGTGGATATGGCGCTCACGCCTCTGGATTCCTGTGGTTACACTGCAGCCTGGCTGTGTCACACCGTCTGTAGGAAGAGCTTTTGTCCCTTTAAATGTCACTTACTGTCAAATCGTGGAAAAGCTTAGAAGCCAGCATTGACATTAATACAAACAGAGCTAAAAAAATTTCTCTTCGGGTTCCACTGATAAACACTTTGGCCCTAATCTTGCGGTTGGATGCGCGTGGGCAGATGTGTGTGTGTTCTCACAGAGCCTCGACTGCTGGGAGAGGACACTTGTGCTTTTAAGTCAGCTATTTGCCTTGAGATTTTGCTGGACAGTGTCTTAGTGAGGGGTTTTGAAAGGCAGCCGAACAACTGTAGAGCACAAAGCCACCAATTCTCACTGGCAACTGTACTTCATAAGTGGCTTGGGCTCTTCTGAAACTCTAATGTTGCTTTATATTTCAACAAGTATTGTCTAAATATTTCTAATTTTCCATTTTCCCCCCAAACATTCACATTCTTCCATCCCATATTACCTTATTACCAGTCATGGGGGTCTGAATACTGCCCTCAGCTATTCAGGTAAACCCACTCATCTTCAACCAATTAAACTCCAACCAGATAAAGGATTAGCCTTGCATGCAAACACACAGATATCCCATGGGGTTTGCATAGGTGTGTTGTGTATGCAGTGAATCTTGGAGGATGCAAAATCCAATAAATTATCTAAAAATAAAATTATGTTTAACTGAATCTTGAATTTCACTCAAATCTCTTTAATGCACAACCAGGCATTAAAATAATAGTTGAACACTTAGTTTCAGATATTAGAAATATATTCAGATATTGTGTGTGTGTCCACCCAGGTTTTTTTCTTGGCAGTAATGAGAACCAAGTGAACACAGTGAATTTTAAGTAAGAACACACCATTTCTTGTCTTTCTTAAAGATGCTGCTGCTAGAAAATGCCCTGTAAGTTTGTCCTGCCAAAGAGGCTGTTTGTCCTTCTGTCAGTGACACACGTAGGAGCTGTGCTCTCAAGAGATGTCTGTTCCTAAAAGATCTCTTCCCTTTCAGGCTTTCCAAGGTCATGCTTCAACACAAGACTTGAAAATCTTAAATGTCAGCAAACAGTGGAACAATCTGCTAAGCACCCTCAAAGTCTAAGTAAGTTGTCTTTTTTCCATCACTGTGTAAGCTTAAAAATGTGGAGAAATCTCATCAACTTTGCTACCAGATTTAGTGTTGCCCAGCCCGCGCTTTTCCTGTTGTAGTGACTTTTGCATATATGCCCAGAGTACCCAGCCTAACACTCCGGTCATGTTCTCTGTTCTTTGGTGTTTCAGCATTTCTGAAGTCTCTCTTGGGTTGAATCCCAATGAGTCAATGGAAAAGTTCTGTTGACTGCACTGGAAGCAGGAACTAGCTTTTAAGACTCCCTTCCTAGTCTGAACTTGACACTGTCTGTAATTCATAACATATGCAAGTAGAAGGGTAATAACAGCCCGGTAACGAGGGTTAACTGTCACCCTTAAAAGTGAAATCAGTGTGCAAAAGGGAATATGTGTGTACTGTGCTCCTTTATGCTCTGGATTTCGAGATCCTTCTTTAGGATACTAGTGATGCTTTGCCCAGAAGGTTTAAGAGCTGCCACTTTGAATATGAGAAGAAATCATGAACCTTGTCAGATGGTTTAAACTGGCGTTCGAGGTCAGCCATAAGAAAATGCTCATTTGGAGTTCAGTCCTATTAATAAATTATGTCAGCTTTACACTCATTAGTTACCAGCCATATCATACGGGCTGATGCCCCTTCTGTGGCTATATAGAAATCACCTATCAAGTAGCACACGACTAGTGTGATCCAACACCAGATGCCAAAGTTTAGGGCACTGCTTTGAACTCTGAAATCACCGGGGCAGAGTTTGCCCTTGCTCTGAAAACGAGCTCATGGGCTGCACGTAATGATGAATAAAGATGATTGCAGCTAATCTTGCTGGCTGGGATACTCTACTGGCTTCAGCCCAGGCACAAGAGATGTTGCTCATCTCATATATAAGGCCAAAGAAAGTAGGGGAAAGGAAAAAAACAAAAAAGGTTCAGGAAAAAGCTTTCAGAAGTACTGGAGAAAGTGAAGAAGTAGCTGAAGAAGTTCTGAAGAAGCTTTTCAGAAGTACTGGAGAAGTGCTGGGGAGAGTGAAGACTCATTTTCACTTCAGAAAAGAGGCGAATCTGGACTGTAAGCCGTACCCAGATGTGTGCATAATGAGTATAAAGGGGACTCCGCCTGCTAAGAGTAGTGAGACTGAACTTTGCACAATGTGAAAACCAGCCAATGTCTCCACTGTATACAACATACTTAGGAAAATGGCCCTGTTGTACCCACTTTTCCATATTTAATAAAAAAGACTGCATTGTCCTTCCCAGGCACAGCCTGAATGCAAATTCATAAATGTGGTTAATATGACTGTCTTGCTTCCACAAGTTTTTTCTTACAGTCCCTACTTACTAAAATGTTAAGTCCTTCATTGAAATTCCACCTCCAGTGGAACAGCCCTCCGTCAGCTGTCCCTGGGAAAACAGAGCAAGTGATGACAGCAAAAGCATTGTGATGAGCTTTTCTGTGCTCTCCTGGCATTCTTTGGAAAATTTTCCATTGTTTTGGCTAAGAGGTCAGTACTGCTCTGGAAACTCAGCTGTGCTTTTGATTCTCTGTTATCAAGCAAAACATAACATCATTTAAAACAACTACCAAAATCAGAAAACAGTTCTTGGATAGGATTTGGGAAGGGTCTGTTTTAATAATATTTTTTTTTTTTTCAGTGATTCTGTGACTCAAGCAGCAGTGAGCTACCATACCCATCTGGCCATATATATTTAGATATAAATTGTTTATCACAGAGGAAAACATTTGCACATAATTTTACAAGAAGGGGTGGAAGCCGTCATGGTTTACTTCTCCTCCTCTCTCTCCCCTCCCCGGCTCTTTAGATTTAATTATTATCTTTTGTCCTTGTTCCTTTGACTAATAACCTTTAAATGAAAGCAAATGCTTTTGGTGCTGCACTGAGAAAGGTCTCTAAACGATGGATGATGTGAGAGGCTGCCAGTTCAGGGCAAGCCATCGGAACCAAGAAACTGGCAGATGGCAGGAAAAAGGCAGATGGCAGGTATCTCCCAGGTGTGTTGACAGGTAAATCAGGGTCTAATGTTTTGCACACATATAACATCTCGTGAAGATACAAATGCCTTTTGTATTTCCTCCTAAATATGCTAAAATAGAATCTGCCAAAGGATCTGCCATGGATCTGGTTATCCTCGTACTTTGTTGGTGTCTTTATGGGGACTCATTTGCACCAGTAATTAGTATTGTAAAATTACCGGGTTTTTTTAATAGGCTCACACACACTCACATACACATATAGAAAGACTTTCAGACAGAATTTGCAGACGTACAGCACTCTCTTCTCATGTTCACCAGTATCATTAACAGCACTTTCCTGTGCTCGCTGCCGTTACTGGCCTTAGTCACCAAGGCTGTTGCCATAAGGTGGCTATGAGCCCTCCTCTGGCCATGAGATTCGCTTGCAGATTGAAGAGATCCACCTCCCCCAGGTTGGACTTTGGTGGAAGAAAACACAAAAGTAGAGGGGAAGGAGGTAGGCAATACAGCAGACAATGTGGACTGTTTCCTAGCATCATTTAACGGCTGCTTTGAATGGCTGAGAAATGACACCAGAGGTTTTACAAAGGCAGAATATGTGTTTCAATGTATAATTATGTGGTTGCAATGTAGTGATATGGATAATTATCACCATTTTAAGAAACTATTTAATCGTATTTTTTTTTTTTTATTAGAGCTATTTCATGGATCATAAACTATTATCCACTACAGAATTTGGAAATTACTTGGGTTTTTTTTTTGTTGTGGTTTTTTAATTTTAATTTTTTTTCATTTTTCATCAGTCTCTACAGGTTGCCACTGTATATGTGTTGAGAACAACTCCCTGGCAAATAACACAGCTAAAGACCAAAATAGCTCTTATGCCACGTCCTGATGCACGAACTGACCACAAACGCAACTGCAGCTCCAGGACAGGCAAAGGCTGTCATTTCTTTCAATGACTTTCAATCTCTCATCTGATCCATGTGGCCATTTTGTGGAGTGAAGTCCTAAATTTCAAGCCTTGTAAGTTGCACATATGTTCCTGCCACCCACCAGGGACTAGTAAGATTCCAGTTAGAACAGGCACTCTTGATTTTGCTTGCTTGTACTGGGAGATATATGAGCGCGCTTGTTTATGTGAGACTGGGGAGAACAAAGGCTAATTAAATCCCACCCTTCCAATAGGATATATATTTTTTCAACCCTGAAGCAAATTTTCTATGCCTGTGTGTTTTGGCTTTTAAGCTTAACAGGCTGCAGGTATCATCCACGTCAGCAAAGAAATGGAAAGCTCATTATTACACTATTAGAAGGTTTAAAACTTAAAACCAGAGGCTATAACAACAGCTAGTGGGATATCAAAGACATGCCCTTCTACTTGAGCCTTTCACTGAATTCAGGCTGGAGGGATGCTGTGAAGGTTGTTTTACTGTGCCTGTGCACTCTCCAACCATCACAGTATGTTGAGGGTATAATGACTTTTTTTTGGATGTTATTGTAGATTCCTGTTTGACCAGATAAGCAGAACAAAAACTGACAGTATGACTTTTGGAGGTAAAGATGTGCTTTTGGGCCATGTGAATGAGCACTCAGTCCCTGCCCAGGCTTGTTCTGAACAGTGTATCTGCAATGACTGTGCCACATGAATTTCACTGGGCAGTTTATTCAGTTTTACATATGGCCCACAGATTACAGTATGCATTTAACTCAAAAAAAAAAGGTATTCTAAATTTTGAGCTGTTGGAGGTCGTTTAGGCTATTCTGTATGTATGGATTTCTGAAAAAAAGGGTTCTCTTCTTCTGCCCTGAGCTTCCTATTCTCTGTTCCTCACTGGTCCCTCTGGACTGTTACCTTGCTGCTCAGTATTATTTTTTTCCACAAAATCCCCACCCTTGATGTTTGCAATACTGGAAGCTTTTTCCTACAGACCTTATTTTCTACACCTTCTATTATTTTTGTGACCTTCTGGGACACTTCCTACTTCAAGACCATTCTTTGGAAGGCTGGTTCGGTACAGAGACAAATAATTCCAACCTCATCTTACAGGACACGCGTTTCCATCCTTCCTAATCCCACAGTGCCTTTCCCCGTGCTCATGTGGGGCGCAGCGTGCAGCCCCAGGTTGCGCCCACGTCAGCGCGGTGCTTTCTCAGGAGCATGCAGGTTGCAGGGTCGGATGGGGAGCGCTGTTTCTGGACTAGTGAGGATGCTGCCCCCAAAAGCGAAATGCCCCTGTCTGCCCTCCAACTGTTTCTACATAAGCAAAAATTCTAAGGCTCTCTTGGCATGTACATCCTCTGAAGAAAGTCGCCTGTATCCTGCACTGTTGGTTTCCCAAGAGGAAAAAAAAGAAAATCTGCTTGGAGGAGATTCTTTGGGGGATGCAGAGCTCCCTCGAGGAATGCGGCCCTGAGCCAAAAGCGTCAGGTGCAGCTAATCCCACTAAAGCTTTGGGTTTAGGAGGGGCTGAGCCGGTGGAGGAAACTGGAAGGATTTCTGACTGGAAGCCAAGCCAAGGCAGGCTGGAGGCTCACAGCACTGTCCTATCGGCACTGCTGGCTTCGATGTGTTAACGGTGGCCGAGGTGCGTGGAGGGTGGTCAGGGGCTTTGGTGCTTAAACACAAACTGCAGGTATAAAGTCTGAATCGCAGCAGGGAAACTGCTGGGCCTTGGATATACAGGAATCTCCAACACTGTACATGTTATCTGTCGGCTACAGACAAGAATACGATGCTGTCCTTTGAAACATCACAACATCCTGCTTGCCAAATTGGAGGGATACGGATTTGATGGGTGGACGGTTCGGTGGATAAGGAATTGGCTGAATGGTCGCACCCAGAGGGTGGTACTCAATGGCTTTAAGTCCAGATGGACTAGCAGTCACTAGTGGTGTCCCTCAAGGGTCCGTCCTGGGACCAGTACTGTTTAACATTTTTATCAAAGACATAGACAGAGGGATTGAGAGCACCATCAGCAAGTTTGCAGATGACACCAAGCTGTGTGGTGTTGTCGATACACCAGAGGGACGGGATGTCATTCAGAGGGACCTGGACAGGCTGGAGAGGTGGGCCCAGATGAACCTCACGAGGTTCAACAAAAGCAAGTGCAGGGTCCTGCACCTGGGCCGAAACAATCCTCGGTATAAATACAGACTGGGGGATGAGGTATTAGAAAGCAGCCCTGAGGAAAGGGACTTGGGGGTTCTGATGGACGAGAAGCTGGACATGAGCAGGCAGTGTGCACTCGCAGCCCAGAAGGCCAATCACATCCTGGGCTGCATCAAGAGATGTGTTGCCAGCAGATCCAGAGAGGTGATTCTGCCACTTTGCTCTGGTGAGACCTCACCTGGAGTGCTGTGTGCAGGTCTGGAGCCCTCAATATAGAAAGGACATGGACCTGATGGAGCGGGTCCAGAGGAGGGCCACCAAAATGATCAGGGGGCTGGAGCACCTCTGCTATGAGGACAGACTGAGGGAGCTGGGGTTGTTCAGCCTGGAGAAAAGGAGGCTCCAGGGAGACCTCATAGCGGCCTTCCAGTACCTGAGGGGGGGCTACAGGAAGGCTGGGGAGGGTCTGTTTACAAAGGCCTGCAGTGACAGGACGAGGGGCAATGGTTTTAAGTTGGAGAAGGGGAGATTTAGATTGGATATTAGGAACAAGTTCTTTCCTCTGAGGGTGGTGGAACACTGGAACAGGTTGCCCAGGGAGGTGGTTGAGGCCCCTTCCCTTGAGATATTCAAGGTGAAGCTCGACGAGGCCCTGGGCAACCTGGTCTAGTTGGGGGTGTCCCTGCTGACTGTGGGGAGGTCGGACTAGATGACCTTTGGAGGTCCCTTCCGGCCTGGACCAATCTATGAATCTATGAATCTATGAAAGCCAAACCCTAGAAAGCATGGGTGGCCAGTGTGGCTCGCACAGCCCTGCCAACAGTCTGAGCTAGTCACCAGTGAAAAACATGGTTGGTGCTTAGGACGCTTGTAATGTAAGTGTCAGCAACAGTCAATGCACCTTTGATTTTGAGGCACGGCAGTGGTGTTTAAAAAAGCTTTTGGTCCTAGTAAGAAAGGCTGCAGGTTAAGGCTACTGTTTTCCAGGGTTGTTGTTTTAGGAATTGCCGTACGCCTTCCTGAAGTTTCCAGCTCAGGTGTGACGGGGCCAATGATGCCGGCTGGTGTCTGAGCCTACGCAGAGGGGACAGTACTGGATTTTTTACAAAGGAAACTTGATGGTACCAAACAGGATAGGGATTTTGCATCATCTGTTAAATACCAGGAATTAATTTGCTTTTCACTTCCACCCCACCGCCAAAACAAACATATCTAAACCTGCAGTCCATGGCAGACTTGGTGGGCAAACCCTGTAGAATTCACGCAAAACCAAAGGGGGGAGGGGATAATCATTTCCCCTCCGTGTAGGCTGAGAAACAAAAAGATGGATACAAGAACAGTGTCATTTCACGCGTGCCCGAGTGCCTCAGCACAGACATAATATTGAATTGATGGCAAAAGTGTATGGCAGCAATTATCGCCATGAGAATTACTCTGGAAGGAAACACAAAAAAATTACTTAACTCCCTCACTCACCACTGTAAGTTAATTTGGACATGCTATATTCCCAGCACAGTTATAAATTTTAAAATAAGCACAGCCAGGGCTGTAGCTGAAGGGGGGCTGGATGGTATAACAGATCAAGTGTGCTTCAGAATATACCGGAGTGTAGTTTACAAAAAACTGCCTTTTAAATCTTATGCCTACAATCTATTTCTTTCTGGAACAAAATATGGTGTTTCCAGCCTACAATATGAAGTGAGTCATCATATTGCCATTCTGCTCCCAGCACAATTGGAGCATACTATGGTATGAAGTGGGAGAAATATTTGGCCAAGAAGAAAGCTCCAGAATTTTTTTATGTACTGTCAAGACATGCATAATAAATGGAGAGTATTATTTTCATATTGCGCAATTCAGACTTTCCTCATTCTGGGGTTGTTTCAGCAAAACACGCGAGTCTGTGCTTATCTTGAATTAGCGTTTAAGCCTAGATGTCTGTTAACATACTTATGGGAAGGACTTCCCTAAGGGTTGGGCTTCCAGACACATGTGGAGACAAACATTCTCTTACTCCTGCATGGGGGTGGAATGAAGTCTTGCAGGTAGATATGGAGGGTGGGTGTTAGTGGCAGAAGGCACGTGAATTTGCAATGGTCTGTGGTCCTTTATCCTGTATTTCTGCTGTTTTCCCTGGGATAGATGGCAGTGGTCTCTGGCATCACTTGTGTGGGCATGGACTCAGCCAGGCTGTGAGAAGCAGCCTGAGGCAGGAGTAAAAGGAAAACCTGGCTGCCCAGGTGGGAAGGTTTTGGGGCAGGGGACGAAATCCCCATCCCGGCCACGACAACAGGCATGTTGCCTTCAGCAGACCAGATTTCAATCCGGGTGTATAAGCAGACACTGAAACAAAGAGCGAAGTAATCATGGTGTATGTGGCTGGCTGGGAAGTGTTTTGGCAAAGGAAACAGGCCTTAAACCTTGAACTCTTCCAAGTGAGAAATAAAGACAGGAGCAACTTGCGTGCACATGGGGTGGCAGGTGGAGTGGCTTGTGGGTAAAGCTATGGTCCATGACACAGATGATTTGGCCTTGATTCCTGCCCTGCAGCTGTGTGACCCTCCTAATGCCAGTGTTTTCCTCCAAAGAAAATACGAGTATTGACAGAAACCTTTTATATAAAATTCGTGAGCTCTCATGTATTACTATGCTTATTCTAGAGACTCTTTATGGGTTGGAGTATATACACTACTCCTTGATATTAAATACTGTTACTATTAACTGCTGTGATGCCTGCTGCCTGCAGGGCTTTAATGATCAAGATCATCTAAAATAACACTGGTTCATTTTATTTTTAAGCATTCGATAGCGTGCAATGAATTGTTTAACGTTAGGCAGCGTATGCATTATTATGCTGTGCTCATAAATGAAGTGTGTTTTTTGACCAAATAGCCCAGAAATCTCTCTTGCTCTTGGTAATGAGAGCTCACAGAATCAGAGAGCTGATGAGCATTTGAACCCTCCAGAGTGTGAAAGAATAATGGCCAGCTGGTGCCATTTCAGTTGGGAAAGTAGTGAGCAAATGGCAAAGATATGAGACTTAAATCTTGTTCATACCACACCACTGAGGACCACTAAGAAACTGGTTTGGATTGGTTTTAAGAGGATTTCAGAACAAAGAGGTTTCTCAAAATCTCTGTCCTTTCTGAACAGCAACATTCCTCTGTACATGCAGGATCTTGGGACATTGAGTTTGGGAATAGATTCTGGAAAACAGATGCATCTACCACTGCTGAGCCCTCTGGGGAAACTAAGATGAAAAAAACATCAGGAAATGTATGCCTATATGTGTCTTCAAACTCGTTTCCTTCCGTTAAAATGCTAAATTGCTACTGCTAGGTTCATAAGGCAGGTTGGGGTGTCTGAGCAGGCCCCCTGTTGTTTAACAGAGAGATGGATGTCAGACCCTTTGCGGGATATACCTGTCAATGATGGGTTGGTATCCAGAAAGCCAGTGCTAAAGAAACCTGGGGGCTGGTTATGGAAAAAATATGTCTTCTTGTAATCACAGGAAAACACTGGGGACAAGTTAATTGGCTCCTATGTATCATTTCATCATCATAAGCTTACTATTTGCTTTGTAATTCCTTAACAATATGAAACAATATTTTCAAGAATAGTCGGAGGGCTGTATGCTTTCAAGCAGTCTTTCAACCTGTGTTGCCATCTATGCCTATGTTTTCTCACTTCAAAAAAGCTCTTTCCTTACCCAAGGATATGTGGATGATGGCAAACTGCAGAGTTTTTTCTAGCAAATTTGCTTTTCTTCATAAACATTTTTCTCTGGAGTTTTTCCTACCTTTATTCCTTCAGACATATTGATCTTCATAGGCTTACTTATTCCTAGACCAAGATCTGTTTTCTTTTAAGCCAGCTACGTGTCTGGGAAATATACACTCTGATGTTCCAAGAGGGCAGAGAGAGGTATTTCTAGAAATAGCAAGATGACAAATAAATAGAGAGAAATTCTGGTCTTGGCTACCTTACTATAAACTCAGCCCATAGATTTTTTTTTTTTTTTCCAGAACTGAGGTTTCCCATCTGTCAATGGGTGGATATAAATCCCAGCAGACATTGAAGAGACATCTGGAGTGTATCCATTGCACTCCCAGTGCCAGTGACCATCACCCAGTTACCATACATTTTTGCTGAGCTAAGGGAATTTGTCATCTTCCTTCCAAGTGGGTGCTTGCAAAAAATGAGATATGTCTAACATCCTCTTCTACAGCTACTAGAAGTCTCTGATACCAAGACTCCTACTTAGTGCTTGTGTTTCCATTGCCAAAGGCTTAATGAGCATATGAATGAGGCATTTTATAAACTAATGGGGTGGGTGCTGAGGGATGGGATTGCTGCTGTCCTGCAGAGAAGACACTGATGTTTGCAACAAGTTCCAATGAAGGAACCAGGAACCTTCAGCAGCTCAGGAAGCCAAACAAAGGGATTTGAACATCTTGATTCAAAGGGCATTTTCCAAGGAGGGCATTTTCCAAGGAACCCAAAATGCTTATTTTCAACATGAATTTGAATAAGGTCCTCGGCTCTACAAGGTGGCTTCAAAAACTCCAACCTAAGTTTTCGTAAGTGAGAGAGAGAGAGATTTTCCATCCTCTCACTTCTGGCCACAGCCTGAGGTTCCCAGACAAGAGAGCCAGCTACGTTTTTTCTACCCCAGGAAAAACTCCATCGTACAGCATGAATGCCAAGGTCCAGGTTCCTTCTGGGCTTTGCACGTTTTCTCAAGTTGGTGTTTATCTTGCCTGATCTGCCCTTACGTTCTGGTTCCTGTTACTGTTTTCTCTTATTGTTGTTGGTGAACTCAGGCTCTTTATGTGGGATTATGGTGGAGTTGCCTTTCTCTGAGCAGGTATATGGGAGATTTTTTCAACACTGGAGTGCTCCTGCCCCATGCTGAGATGGCATCTGCATTCCCCCGCTGATCAATCTCTTTTTCTTCTGCATATGCTATTAAAAAACATCAAGAGAAATAAAGCTCATTTACTAGCCCCCGTAACTAACAGCGGTTGCATCTGTGAAATGATGAGTGGCATTAGGACTGTTGTCTTTACTTAGCAACAGGCATCTGTGCAAATGATTTGGAGGAAAATTCCCTGAAGTGGAAACTATAGACTATAAATTAATATAGCAAAGAAAAAATTCTGGGAAAAAAATTTGGGAAATCAAATCCCCAAACATATGGCTTATTTGTAATCTAATAAGTCTTTTTTTGACAAAAGTAAATCACACAATTATGAATATATGAACATTTCCTTGTATCTCCTACAAATATACAAGGGAAAAATTAATACTTCCTTCTTCAGAAACTATCTGCTTTATGTCATTAGCAGTTTGCACAGAAATGCATTAAGGAAATTATCTGCTTCTTTCACTTATTTTATTCATCTACTTCTTGGCCTTTTATTGTATGCCACACATTCCTTCACTTCAAGGGTTTCCTGACTTAGATTTGCTTGGCCTCAGCTCTGTGAGTCTTCCAAAACCAGATGAACCCAGCAGTTTGTGTGAGCATAGCTAACCTTGAAAAGGATTGCCTAAAAATCTATAATTTCCTCCACTTTCAATATAAAAATGTATTTACTGTGATTTCCTCGTACTGAGGATCCTCAGACTAAAAGCTATGTATTATGGCAATAGGAATAAATATTTGGAACTAATAGAAACTATATGTAATTTTAGGTATCCCCACCCACCATGCTCACTGGGAAATAAAACCAGTCTCTTTCAGGTTACGCTTCCAGATCTTCTAAGGAAGAAAATCCATTAGGTACCGTCGGTAGTGCCTTCTCATTACCTCTGATGACTCTGTTTTTCTTCTTGCCTGACAAGTCATAGCAGGAGCACATTAAAAAGGGTTGCCCATATTGGAAATCTGAAATTCAGTGGCCCTCAGACACCTCAAATGAACTTCTTCAGGTCAGGTGTAATTCATACTAAGCCAGGATTTTGAACCCTCAGTTGAGAAGCTCCTGGGAAGGATGAAACATTTTAGCTTCTGGCCAATGGAATGTATCCTTTCTATCAAATAGCAGTGGCCTGGTTTGTTAACGTGACTGATAATTGAAATGCAGCTCTATATAGGGGGGATCTTCAAAGTGACCTGACAGTAAAGGATCTCAGAAGCTGCAATATAGGTTGAATTTAAAGCTCAAACTAATTGAATACAACCTCATTTCCCTAACCACGACGATGTCCTTCCTAACTTCACAGGGCATGAGCTCCCAATCAGGTCCTTTACGGTATTTTTTCTTCATGATCTACAAGCAGCATCACTAGAATGTGGCCACCGACACCTCCCTCCACATCCACTGGGCATCATAGCTTAAGTCCTTGTGCCAGTGTCACTAACTGGGGATGACTCACGGGAGCAAGACTGTCTGGCTGAGGGAAGATGCACTTTGAAAACCTTTGGGAGTGCTTGGGCTATCTTCCTTTTTCCGGAAATCGAACCTATGTGGTCTTATTAATGAGAAATGGGGATTTATTAGACAGGATTGCGATGACAAAAGTCATCAAAGGAGAAGAGGAAAAAAACCCACTTTGTAGGTAACCTGTATCAGCGAGATCACAGCCACAATGCGTGACAGAGCTCAAAGACTCTTCTCTTCCAAGCGCTTGCCTGTTTCTGCCATAAGGTTTGCTAAGGCTTGCAAGGATTGCCAACCTCTCCCTGCAACTGTCGGAGCTCTTCCTACTGAGAGAGCCCAAAACCACACCTGAGCTCATGGTATTTGAGGCATTTTCCTTGGAAATTTTTGTCTCTGTTGTGCAAACATTTCTTTTAGAGGAAGTGGGAGTAAGCTTGCCCTTGGATAGTAATGATTACAATACCGTAACTGTAAAGTGGATAATAACAGTAACCAACTAGAACTGGCCAGGGAGACGATAATTCAGCTTTGCAACAACTTCTGAGGTTTACAATTTGTTTTCATTTTACAATGGAATGAAAACAAAACCTTCAGATATTATGTTTTCAATTTAGGCCTTTCTTGCTGCACTGTCAGAAATAACCAGAGGGCCCTGGACCTCAAGAATTTGTCCTTCCAAGTATTTAAAAAATGTTTCAACTTTCATGAATCAGCATTTTCTCCTGGTGGGATAGTTCATCAAAAATGCTCTGGCCAGAACTTCTGCTAACCCCAAAAGTTCAAAATCATGAGTCGCATCCCCCAAAACATAGTTGCTACAAATAACTTGTTTTATGATTTATGGATTGTTTCCGGACTGTCTTCTCTTAAACATACCTTTCCCCTCCATCCTCTGAGGATGTACGTTTCTTTCCCACCCTCCTCCAGTTCTTCACTCCTGTTTTCTTGGGCTTTTATTTTTGGTTTGGCTCTTTTGACCTTCCCTAGCTTACGCACAAGAGGCAAAGCTGGGATAATATTTTTATGGTGTGCTGTGGCAGGGGTTTGCCAGGAAAGGTGGCTGCTGGATGGTCTCTCCAATGAATAGTGGTCACTGCAGGTGGTCCCACTACCGTCCTGCAAAGCCCTGTTTGGATGCTCATTGCTTTTCACTCATCTCGGATGGCATTTTCTGTTGGGAAGAGCTGACATCTGTCAGAAGGCAAGAACATCTGCTGTCTGCAGCCCTTGCCAGCTCGGCAGTGCTTGAGGAAATCAGAGAAGACACATGGTAATAATTATCACTCGGCTTGTGGGGCAGCCGCTATGTGTGCAATGTCTGTGGTTTGGTTTTGGACCCAGCTGGCTCAGGGATGGCTCTGCAGGACCCATATCTAGTTCTGGCCAGCTCCATGTCCCACGCTGTACCCAGGCATGTTTTGGAAAGACAAACTGTCTTCCTTCTTTGACATTTCAGGTGGGAAGACCCACCTGAAGCAAATGTGGAAAACAAATACCAAGAGAAGGAAATGTGTCTATTCATTCTGAATGATAGAGTGAACTGCAGAGAGGGGATCAAGACCTGGAAGACTTAATCAGATCAAGACTTAATGCGATGGAAGGTATAAGGTGCTCTCTGATCGGGTGGTCCTTGTATGAATTGTCTCATGCACCTCACCATGAGGTACTGTGAATGCACTCTGCCAGCGACAAGGTTCTCCTGTGTCTTCAGGAGTTTCCACCCTGTTGGACATATAGTCTCAAAATACTGTTTTCCTTGCAAAATTGCTGCAAGACTTTTTTTTTTTAATTGCTCGCTTTCATACATTTAAATAGAAGGCAGGGGGAGAGAAACCCAGTAGGGAGTACCATATGGAGACAACACAAATTATTCCCGTTCCACCATTTTCTTAGCAGGCATTAATTCAGCTTGGGACTGCATTCTGCATTCATACTCCACGTTGGTTCTTCCTTCTTTGGAAGCATCAGGAGGAACTTATGGTATTGCTACAAGCGGCTCTTTACAGGAAAAGAAATAAAGAGGGCAATATGCTTCAAATAATGGAAGAATGAATTATTTCGCCATTTTAGCAGTTTCCCAGGAGGGAGAGTAGAGGGAGAAAATGCACTTAACACTCTAAAATATTAAAATAACCAGAACCACAGCAACCTCACCCCTCTGGACTTGAACCAAACTGAATGGCTTAGGTAAATTCCCAGCAGATCTCCAAGTGGCACACTCCATCAGAGAATATTGCTATGCACGGCAAGGGAAATTCTCCATATTAATGATATAATGAACTGGCTCAGTTAATTTGGAGTTCTCCTGTAAGGCCTGGTTTCTGGCAGATTAGCTGAATATTTTTTGGAATATGAACTCCTCTTTTAATGCTGAGTTTGATCCTGTTTTCATGGACGGTATTCCTGCAAAATTACTTTCTTAAAGCTGTACTTCACATATATTTTTTTAATGAGAGATGTTACTCCCTTGTATTCCTGGAACAGGCTTAAAAATATTCCAAGCAGTAACTAGAAGGCAATGAGATGAAGGGAATTATACTTGATTTACGATTTACTGGTTACATACACAGAACAAAGCAAAGTAGCACTGTGAAGGTAAAGGGTCTTTCTGAGAGCTTAACTAAGAGCACATAAATTCCCTTCTAGATTTTGTTCATGCTTTTGCTGAAAATTTTAATGGCATTTTTTCAGAGAACAAAAATGGGATTAAACTGGAAAGAAGCTAGAAGCAATTCTATAGTATCCTTTGTGTTTTGATACAGCTGAAATGGTCTATGAATAGTTATATATAACCAAAAATAAAGATGCAGTTACAAAATACCTCTACAGAGTATTTTTTAATCTATATGAAGATAGGCCCTGAGCCCTTAGTGAAGTTTGTGTGCCCTGATGGAGCCATTTGGGAAGCGGGATCATACAACCCAACCTGTCAATATTAGCGTTGTTGTCCAAGTTGAAGGGGCAACACAAGTCCTCGGCATTACTTCCATAAGCCATTGCTTGATACATATAGCATAAACCAGACGGTCTCAGGAGGCATTTTCAGTGTGAGTTTGTTCCACAGCTGAGATTCCCTGGTGGAAATGCCTCACCTTGTAAATGAAAAATCAGGTCTCTGCATTTCTGCTGCTCATGGACTCAACGGTCTCAAGCAACCCGGCCTCCAAAATTAGAAAAAGAGGTTGACTCTACGCCTAGTTATTGGGGAAAAACATGCCGAGGTAAGCTAACCAGTTCTGAAATGGAGCTGAGGATGTTGCTCAGAAACTGAGAGCGTCCGAAACGGGGAGGGTCTGGCCTTTGAGGACAGAGCTGCTCACAGCAGCTGGACGGCTGCCTGCTCTGGAGCTGGAGCATGAGACACTTTGTGAACTTAAAACACATTTTCCAACCTTATGGGATTTTCCTTATGGTCTGTTCTCAGCAAAGCAGCATTATTATTGTAAATAGATGCTCTTTTTGCCCCATCTCCCAAGGGATAAAAAAATGTTATGTTTGAACATGTATGTTTTCCCACTCATTGCTGAAGTTGTTCCTTTCCTTAAAGTCTGCAGAAAGCCAAACATTAGCCCATACTGTTAACATAATTGCTTTAAAGTTATAGCTTTAAAGCAATAGTTATAGTCTGTGCCAGAGAGTCTCTAATACGAGACGTGGCCTCCGTCCCCTCAGAATTGCAAGGGTTGGAAAGCAGTTTCAGTGACTCATCTCAGGCATCCTCCTGCACTGTGGCACGACCTTTCTGTCCAGCCCCTCTGCACAGTCCTCTTTAACTCTTTCAGATGCCCAAGTGCTGGGTCATGTGCTGATCACTGGGACTGCTATTTCCATGATACACTTACTTACATACTGTCCTGAACCAGGAGTGAGGAGCCAGGTACAGCACTATGCTGCTCTTCCCACTCCCAAGCCATCACCAGCCTGAGTGTGCCTCCTGTGCCACTGTGCTTGGGAATATTTTTACAGCTGTCCACCTCCCTCCTTTGGGAGGTTTGTTTTTTTTTCCCTTTTTTTCCCAGTGCTTCTCCTGTCAGTGAATAGTTTTTCCAGCCTTCTCTTCCCCTGAGGCTGGTTGGCGCATCTCATATTTATGGATTAAAAGGTAACCCTGGGGCAACCCCCTTGATGGATTTGCTGATGCACTGGACCCACACTAAGTCTGGGGAGCTGTGTTAGCTGAAACACCAAGCTGTCATGGTCTTTCATACCTTCCTCTTCCCTGGGATCCCAAATGCACCACTTTGCCTATGGGGACTAGCTGGAGATGCCAGTTCCCAGCAAGTGCCACACGATGCAGATGACGCCGTGTCCCCCAGGGCTCTTCTGAGCCATCTTGCCTAGTTCATATGATGACTTTCCATGCCGACATTAATATCTGTTTAAGAAGAGGGCTTCGGTTTTGGTCACAAATCTGTGAATACGTCCACTACAGAACAAATACTAAGGAAGAGCCATTACTACATAATGAGATCTGCATCCCTTTCAGCCAAAGGTGGTAGCAACCACAGCGGTTGGATTGTATCATTGGATCTTCCTTCATGCTACGTTCACCTGGCTGTGTCCTCACTGATGAGACATGATGGATGGTGCTTGGGATTGCAGTAAAGTGTAATGATTCATTCTCAGATCTTTCCTGTCCACCTGGGTACATGGGAAAGTCATTGGCTGATGAACAGCATTTGAGTATTTTAGCACATGTAGAAGTTGCATGTATGGTCTAGTCCCTGCAGCCAAAGCTGCTGGTAGCATGGTTTGTTTCGGGCGAGAGATTTCTAAGTCTGAATGTGAAGAAAGCTTGGCTATAAATAGGGTAAATTCACATTTATTTTTTTCAAGCTTTTATTTATTAGACATTATTTTAAAACCCATTTTCCCTGATCTTATTTGGGGAAAAAAGAAAGATGAATACCAGTTCATAAATCCAGTCTAGAATTCATTCATTCCGTGCCTCTTGGGATAAAACTTGGGGTGGCAATTCATAAAGCTTTCATTCTTCAGTTACTTACTCCCTGACTTAGCTGGAAGACCCATAGCTTGGGGTACAAGAACAATAAGAACAATATATCTGACAGGAGACTGGTGAGTGATCACTCTTAAAATCAGACTAGAAATATAATAATTTGGATTTTTTTTTATTGCAAAGATAAATAATAACTTGAAAGGAGATGTCATTACTGTTTAATGACTTTGTCTGAACAGAACAATTGAAGGAAATATGTTTGCTCTTCCTCATCCCTTGCCATTTCCATGATGTCATTAGGTCTGGCCATAACAACTGGAAAGTTAGAACACAGGAAAGGGCAAAATATACACAGTGATGCACGGTAGCGACGGTGTGTATCGCTAGTACAGACATCAAGGTATCAAGTTTTATCAACAGAACAGATGAGAAGGAATTTATAGTGGAGGTCTTTTGCATTGACTTAATCAGTTAACTAAGCCATCATAATGCTGCCTTAGTGAAAACACTGCCACATCCTGCAGAAATGAACAAGTTTGTACATGTCTAGGAATTTTGGTTGGTTAGACTTCTTTGCAAAGTTTTTGATTTTCTTCGCTACATGTTGAAAAGCATTTGTTTACTGTTGAAAAGCATTTGCCAAGCTCTCAATGTGTATCTGGTCTGGCACCACCTGTAAGTGGTTTTGCCCCCTGGTGTGGGTGGCTGGCCACACGTACTGAGTCAATTATTGATTTGAAGATAGTGGATGTGATTGTTAGTTCAAGCTGTAGAGATTGTCCTTCCAGGGCCAGAGGTCACAGTTTCGGTTTTGGTTTCCTCAGCTGATGTTACCTCCTGCAATGTTACGCAGTTTAGAAGGGGAGGAAAAGGCCAAGACTGACAGTCTTGGAGTAGTGGAGAAGAAAAGGGTCATTTTCTCATCACTTCCCCTGTTAACCCTTTTTGTGCTCCAGACAAATCACAGAATCACAGAATCACATGTGGTTGGAAGGGACCTCTGGAGATCATCTAGTCCAGCCCCCTGCCAAAGCAGGTCCACCCAGAGCAGGTTGCACAGGAATGTGTCCAGGCGGGTTTGGAATGTCTCCAGAGAAGGAGACTCCACCACCCCCCTGGGCAGCTCTGCCACCCTCAAAGTAAAGAAGTTCCTCCTCCATCCAGCCACATCTCTTCGCAGCAGTCCATTACTACATATGAAAAATTTGAAAATCTGTTTGCCCATCCATGTAGCAGAAGAATCATTCCAAAAGGTCCTTTTCTACAGCACCATCTCAGTACAAGAGTGCTAGATTGGGCCAAACTCGCAGTCCAGGGAGTCAAGTCTACATGTCTGATGTAGCAGTGAGCAGATTTAAGATAATTTGCCATCCACCAGACCAAATTTAGGTCTTACCCTGGCCTCTAGCAGAAGGTGGTGTCAGCTCACATTTTAGTATCGCTTGCAAAAGTCTTCTCATCAGCTTAAGATAGCACTCGATCTCCCTGATATCTGGTTCAACTTCCTTTTTTGCAAACCTTGTTAAAATTTTGTCCTCAGTAACTTCTGCACAATGGTAAGTTCCTTGGGTTAATCACATACCATGCAAAGAAATCTTTCTATTTATTTAAGCCATTTGACTTTCTCATCTTTCCAACCCATTCCCTCAGGACTGTATCTGACCTTAAAAACCCCCTCATAATTCTACATCTGAATCATCAGTACACATTCAAATGGCCTAACTCCTTGCTTAGCATTCTTTGTGTTTCCTATTGCCCTTCAAACACCACATAGCTAATACAAAGTAGTAGACAGAGGGGCTTCAGCAGAATTTAGGGTGGATAAGCCCGGATAAAGTAACATGGTTGCTTCATCTACTCCTCTAATTCCTGGCACTATCCTTCCTGATGTGCATTGCAGTTTGCTTATCTCTACACCTAGTTTTTCACATGGTGCCGTATTGTCCCCTGCTGTGCTTGACGCACAAGGACATCCACTGACTGCTGATACTGGATGAAGAAATCGGTTCTCTGCATCAGGAACAGCAGCAGCTTCTGGGTGGTCAGTTGAGTCCTGGGTGACTGGCAAGATGCTGGTGGGCATGGGAGGGATTGGTGCAGAGCTCTTTTGTGACTCTTTGGAGCATAAAGCTTTTGTGGGTGCAAAATGAAACCAGGAATGGCAACAGTACGAAGAGAAGCTGGATAACGGAGCCAGAGGCAAAGGCAGGAAGTTGCTCAGGTGCTGCAGGCTCCTCCCCAGCCACAGCTGCATCTCAGTAGCACCAGGGAACAATGGGGACCCTGTCACCACAGCGCCCAGAGCACTACTGCTGAGACGATCTACCTGGAGTAAATAGGACCACAAAGCTTGCACACAGCTCTGTCTCCATGGGCTTCAAGTGGATTGTGCACCCGCAGGACAATACAGGGATGTGTGTGAGGAAGAGAGATAGGAGCGAGAGTTACCTCAAGTTTTTGCATACCATAAAACACCTTCAGAAGGAAAAGGTCTTAAGACGCTTGGGGGTATATATGGTGCCTATTTAATCTAAATGTGGAATAACCACAGTGATTAGGCAAAACCCACCTTTTCTGTATAAAATCACAAGAGGAGGATCAGTAGATCCACTCCAGATCCCGTGTCACAGGATGCAGAATTAAAGCTTTTGTGGGGAAGCTAAGAATTAGTGCTTCTGTAAAACTTATCTTCAGAAAGGCCAGCCATGAAAACCTAAGAATTGCACTGATGTGTTTCTGTTGTGTCATACCTTGACTCTTTTATTGAGATCCCTGGTTTATTCTGGATGATACCAGGAAGATTGGCAGACAAGTCCTTTTGCGTCCTGAGAGGCAAAATGAACATATCAGTTCTGTGGCTGCTAGTCTGAAGAGCCAGATCTCAAAAGAGTCAATGCTTTCTTGTCCCAAGGATAAAGTTCAAATCTGTACGATCAAAAGTGGATGAACATTAAAGGAAAAAAAACCCCAACACGGCAAACATCCATGCAAATAAACATCACAGCTCTCTTTCAGTGCTATTTATAGCTCTTTCAGTTTAATGACCCCAAACATTGCATGAAGGGTTTCTCTAATGTGCTACCAAGACTGTTTATAGGAGACAACTGTCTCAAGAATGTGGTAGTGTGAAGACTCCCACAGCAGCACCCATGCAGGAATTGCAAATCTCCTTGGGCAGTCTCTTCCTGTCTAATAAAGTTTCAACAAGGGAAAAAAGTGATGGTATGTGATTTAAGTCATTGCTTACACATGATGGCAAGCAATGATGGGTCAAAACCAGTGACCATTAGCAATCAATTAAGAATAACTAGCACATCAAAAGTGTGCACAGATGTGCTCTTGTGCCTATAGCTGGAGAAATTTGGGGTGTTACGGCTCCCATCTGGTTTCTGCCATGTCTTGGCTGGTGTTTCCTCCCCCATGGGGAGAGGCTGCAAGGCAAGGCTGCTTGGTGGAAGACCTGTCAACGGTGTCAGGGTGGTCCCAGTCTCCCTTGGGTGCTTCTGCCTGCCCCAGGACTGAGAGTGGCCAGCCATGGGCAACTCCACGATCAGTGACAGCCCACTTCCAACTGCTCTTTTTTTTGGTGGGAGGACATGAGAAACAAGGATTTGAGCCAGCGCTGCGGCATACAGGCAGGATATAATAGATAGATGGATTTGCACAGGTACAAGCTGGCTGTTCTGGGCAAGAGCAGTAGTACTGCTTCTATGCTAATAAAAATGCCAGAGCAGAAGACCCTCCCTTCCCGCATGGCTTGCCTGGCCAGAAAGGTTGGGATCACTTCTCTCAAGACCTGTGAGTTCTCCAGCCCATTTCAGTGCAAAGTCAGAGAGATTAGATTAAATCATCATTAAAGAACAAAAAAATGTGTCTCCTAACAGTAATTAATGGTGGTCTTCTTCTATATTCCTTTGAATTTACAGAGCTTCAGTCATGGCTGAACTATTCTGTATGTTATTCATTAGCTGATCACATGCCACCGCTAATTTTTTTCAAATGGATTCACTATTTATAAATGTTCACCAGTTTGTGCTGACACACGAGGGGAGGGAGGGACATATCTACACCATCTACTTTATATCTTTAGTGCAGATGCGTTGCAGTTCTCCTTTGGAGGGATTGTCCTCTCTCGTTTACCATTTATTAGGGTGAATAGATTTCATGCTAAAAATTTCCGTGTTTTTAGGGTTCATGAATATCAAACGGGATGCTCCGTGGCTGCCTAAGTAACAAATAACACACATCTCCCTTTTGTAGCTCACAGAGCAAGCTAGTTAATTTTGGTACTATTAAACCAACTCCGCTGGTAGTTGAATTTAATTTTTTTGTTGGTACAACCTCAGCCCTAATTAAACATTTATAACCCCACATACCTAGACACAATACAAGTCACCCTGGCTGAGAGACCTTTGCTCATTGAAAATCAGCATTTGATGTTCAAGAGACAGAATGGAACCAGCATGTTAAAGCACATACTCACTATCCAAACAGTCCCTATTGTTACAGTTATTGCCAGTAATATCCTGTTTGTCACTGGGATAGCACTTTGGTTCCCTGCCTTAGAAATAGCCATTTACCTCGTGGCTAAACCCTTTCAGTGTGGGACTTGGAAATTCACCAAAGATAAGGAAACCTACTCAGGGCTCCGGCCTCCAGCAGAATCTCTTCAAAATGCCTTGAGAAATAACCAGACTCATAAACTTCCACGCATCCAACCAAAGAAACCATTTTTGTATCCCAGGAACAAATTTGTCTTCCCCATCTGTCTGGCGTTGCCTCTGACCCTACTTTACATCCATCACATCCCAGCCCTGGCAACAGACCCTGAACAAACTCATTTTTGTGGACTGTGGGTGAAATCTGTGGCAGAATATTACTAGCGGGGAGCTAATAACTGGTTTGGACTTTTGTACAGTGCAGCTGCACACATGGTGAAACACCAACAGCCTTTAGCCCTAGGCACCGCCGTATCCGAGTTGTAAGTGCTGCGCGACACACCTGCAGGAATCCTGTTCCTTCTCAGGGCAAAACCCACCTACTGCCTTTGATTTTCTTAGACATAGGTTGGGCCCAAATTTTATACAGCGGTTTCAAGCCCTTTCATGTGAAACGCACTAAGTACCGTACGGATCTAATATTGTTGGAGCTCGGCCCTCTGAAAAGCCAGTTGCTTCCTCTGGGCCACCTTTGTCAGTATGGTCACCTGCCTCACCTGTGCCTTCAAAACCTGCCCCAGGTATGCAGCTGAAGAGAGGGAAAGCAGCAGGGCAAGTCCATGTAGCCGGTGCTGCGGGGCTGTGAACAGTTAACACCTTGGCCACGGCAGTGGCGCATCTGGAGCTTTTCCCAAGGCTGGGCTGGATAGCATCACCGTCTCCCCCAAGTCGCTGGAGTCACAGCGGTGAGAAACTGCTCTGAGATCACCACTGGAATCCTCCATTTTTAATGCTTCACCTCCTCCCGCCCCTCCTCTTTTTCCATTAGAAAGAAGGAAATTGGCAAATGCCCTGGGACTCAAAAACCAGGTTGTGCCCTGGTGAGGCAAGAGGAAGCTCTTGCTAACACACCACTACTGGTAGCAATGCCTGGGTGAAAAACCTTCAATGAAAAGCGCAGCTTTGCAAAAAATCTGCAGCAATTAATTGCTTTTGGGCATTTCCAGCACAGGAGAACTGAATCAAATGTTTTCAGCTTGTTTGGGAAAGTTGAAACAGTTGGTTTTGGCAGGGACAAGGGCAAGGCCAGACAAACCAATTCCCCGGGGTTAATTCAAATGTGTTTTCTTCAAGAGCCTTAACCATCCTAAAGGATCTGCCTGTATGCGGGGCCTCCCTGTGTGCTGTGGTGCCAGCGGTACCACCATGCCCATGGTACCACCACCCATGGTGCCATCTCCCCTCTTGGCCACGGGCTGCCACACAGACAGATGGAGGGGCTGTTGCCACAGAATATCCTCAAAGCTGTGAGCCCAGGGCTAAGGGTGCCCCCAAGCCAGCTCTTTTCTCTCTCAATACTCGCAGGGTTTTAAATAGGTTATGTTATGCTTTATGCCATGTAATATTTTTATGCCATATGAGTGGGATTTTTTTCCAGCACTCTGCTCCAGAAGTCATTTCCACTTCTCAACTCTGTGGGCAGTTTTGTAGTGGAATAATTTTAATAAACGATGGGATTTCTCAAAAAACTGAAATTCCATTTTTGATCAATGCTAGTTTTGACCGCTGCTGCTGGACAGGGTTTGTCTCAGAATAGCAAGTTAATATACAGAGCTATTTTTTTCCCTTATTTTTCTGAACTTTCTCATTGAAAACATTCTTAGTTTATATTTATGTGCTATAATAGTTAAGAAGGCAAATAAGAATAGCTGGAGATAATTTAGAGGTCTAAAGCTTCAAACCCTGAAAATGTAGCTTTACTTAAAAGTGCATGCATACTCCTTTTACCTGGCAATCTAAGGAAAATAAGGATTATGCAGCTATGTTCTTCATCTTCCCATCCTTCTCTCAGCCCTCCTCTCCCTCAGTGACTTTTGAGCCCACAGGCAACTTCTACCACTTCTGACAGAGAGGAAACAAAGTCAGGGCAAGTCCCAGCGAGTCACCTGGGTAGGGAAGAGAAACTCACGCTCACACCAAAACCACCCAGACCGCAGGCTGATGCACACATGTTCTAGTACCAGCTGTCGTACGGGTTTCTCCATACACAGAGGTATTTGCAGGGCATGGGAAAGAGTGAAGGGCAGTGGGCGGTGGGACCAGCACATTGCTGGGAACAAGGCTGTGAGGGACAAGCAGATCTCATCTTATCATGGGAAAGTGGGTGTTACTGCGATATAAGACATAAATTCACGCAGCGAGGCTTCCTTAGGGTTTTGGCTCATGGAAGTACATATTTACACCATGAAATATTCTGTCTTATATCTTGTATGGGTAAAGGCTTTTTTTTTTTTTTTTCTAAAATGGTTGTTTAATCTATCTGGTGGGAAGGAGAGAGGAAAGAGAGCGTTGCTTGCATTAGAAGTGATGCTGCCCACTCTTGTGGAGGAAAAGGTCTTCACATTTCCATGGATCAGATCTGCAATTACACAGCTTTCTTGTTTGGCAAGTTCATCTGCTAAACCTGACACGACGCCAGAATGAAAACAGAGATTTTCCCATTACAGAATACCAAATCTATGATAAGCCACGCCATGAAAACTCAGTTTTTAAGGAGGTGGGGAGAAAATAAGGGAAACTCCAACTGCTGCTGCAAGATAAGTAATGAGTTTTGCAGAGCTTTTAGAATCTGTTTTTCAGGTATCTCATAAACAACAACAACTGTAAGCCAAAGGAGCAGTGAGAGAAGAAAAAGAGCAGAAGTTGGGATAGGGAAATTTAAGCAGAAATTTGAGCAACGGTTTTAGCCTATCACACCGTTTGCACGATAACTTTGGACACAGGTGGGTAAGGTAAGCAAGTGCTACAGAAAGAGGCCCATGAATATTGTACTTAATCTGTGGGCCTGTTTTGCATAGTGATGCAGTGAACATCATTGACGATCTTCATTATATTCTTTTTTTTTTCTTATACCACAAATCCTGTCACTATGAAGTACTCAAACCAATTATGACTTCTGCTTTCTCTACCATCAAGTCATAGTTATAAACTCTATTTATAGATGGACTAACAAATGTCTGTGAAAGGACAGTTATATTCTGACAGCCCTGAAAGAGACTATGCTGGTTTTCTCAAAGGTTACTCCTTAAATAGAATATAAGTATTGTAATTTATGCATCATTTGCCATGAGGCACTAGATCACTGATGACATTTTTCTATGTGTGTATACATATATATAGTCATCATAACTGCAGCCTGCAAAGTTCAGAACGTCAGAATTTCAAAAACAAACGAAGTGCTCAAAATAACTTGGCAGAGGCTGAATTATGCATGTTGTCCCCCAAATCCAGTGGATTTAATTGCATCCCTAACGCTGCTTATTTGCCAAAATCAAAATAAAAATCGGAAGCAAACAAATAAGCCCTCTGAACAAACCCTGCATTGCCCCAATTGTATGAGCTGCCATCTAAGCTGCCTGGCTACCATCCAGGCCTGAATCCCATTCCCGGACAAGAAGTAACCCACGCATCCCCTTCGAACTGTCCTCTCCTCTCCTTGATCTTCTTTTACCTCCCACCTGGCCCCCCTGCAGCTCCCAGTTAAATTTCTTTTAAAAAAACACACTTTCTTACCTGCATAGTGGTCGAACACGGTGGGCACGTACTCCTCTGGGAAGGCATCATTAGCGTAACTCATCAGCAAACAGGTTTTCCCAACTGCACCGTCCCCAACCACCACGCATTTTAACATCTTCTTGGTGTTATTGCTGCTCCCATCAGTGCAGTTGTCATCTTCCTTGCAGTTCATTCTTGCTGCTGCCGCCGCTGCCGCCGCTCTTGCTGCTCCCAGGACTTCCAAGTGCACATGAAGGAAAAATGAAGTGCGATTGTATTGACTTTTCCTGAGTTTGGAGGTTGGAGGGGCGGGGGGGGGGGGGGGGGGGGTTTGCAGCAAATC
This sequence comes from Numenius arquata, assembly GCF_964106895.1. NCBI lineage: Eukaryota > Metazoa > Chordata > Aves > Charadriiformes > Scolopacidae > Numenius > Numenius arquata. The sequence goes on from NC_133581.1 coordinate 31,953,149, forward strand.
TCAAACTCAGGAAATCATACTAATGTTTCCAGGCTGTCACAGCCGCTTTTAACAGTTACCAGATCAGTCAAGAGAATCATCGAGGTGAATAAATTAAATAGAGAGGAATATCATAAAAAAGCGATCTGTCCTTTCTCGTTTGTCCGAGTCAGGAAATCCTCATCCTGCCCCAGAGTTCTCAGTATTTATTGCGACTTAAAAAAATATCGGCAGCCTGCAGCTTTGATTCGCGTCTCCCTCCCTCTGGCTTGGCTGCAGGAATCAGGGATTCCTGTTAAATCCACTCCATTTTCCATTTCATTTCTAACATGGAGGAAAGCCTGGAGGTTTTTAATGGAGTTTTTCCTTTCTTTCTCCAGCTTGCTGTGTGTCAGGAAATCATGGGTTTCCTGCTGAATTCCATATTAGGATCAGTGGGCTTGTGAGGGCTGCAAACAATGGGAGCTCTGTGTGTATTTGTACTTTGGAGGAACTCTGCCAGGACATGGAGAAAGAAAAACACTAGAGGTCTCTCTGCAAACCGAAGTTTTTAGGCTTCCTGCTCCATCCAGCTCTGGCCTGGCGGCACCCAGAGCAGCAAGGAGGATTTCGGAAAGGCTGCGAGAGACGCGGCTGTCAGACCTCCATGGCAGGCAGGGTACCAGCTTTCCCCGTGTCTCAGGGTTTCCTGTTATTTCCAGGTGCAATCTCCTCTGATCTCGGGACAGCTATTTTCTTTATTTGGGAGGGGAAGGTGGGAGGTGAAAAGGCAGACAGGAGGTATAGTGGGTAGGTAGAGTTTAAAGCCAGCTTTCTCTGTGTCTCCAGCTTCTAAAGAATTTGTCAGAAATAATAAATAATTAATTTTTCAATTCAGGCACTCAGAAAGTAGCTCTCACGTTTCCCCTCATTCATCCAAAAAAAGAAAAAGAGGGATTTTTTTTCTCTCCAGTGTAAATATGTAAACACAGAGCAAGAGAGAGAGAAAATAAAAGAATTAAGAACTACAGGAATTAAAATATAAAAAAAAATGATAATACAAGCACTGCATAGCAGTCTGCGGAAAGCCAGTTTGAACTGTATGATTCCTAACCCCTCATCTCTTTCTGGTGTTTCACATGCCTTCTGTCTTCTCCCCATTTAAATATACAAGTCTACACGCACATGAAGGGCCAAAGTCCCTGCTCCTGCCACAGGAAACATTTTGCAATTTCCAGCAGAAACGAGCCAGACATGAACACAAACCCCAGTCCAGCACATCCTGCTGACCGCGTTTCCCTTCCACCCGACTGGAAGGCTTTGAAAGGGGGGAACCGACCCCCCGCTGGGGCTCCACAGGGAAGCACACTGGTGCTCAACGCTTTCCCTGCTTGGCTAGAGAGAAATGCCCACAAGCACACACATGCTCGGAGTGATGCACACCTGGAAGTGTAAAGACCAACACAAAGGAACCGTCTTAGCCCCAGACTGCCCAAATAAAGAAAAACATAACCTTAACAATGAACTTCCTTAGCCCCAGACTGTGTTTCCCCCCGCTCTTCGCAACGAAGGGGCTCAGCAGACCCGCTCACAGTCCCCCCCTGGACAGTCTCGGCCCCGTGTCTGTCAGAGGTCTTCAGTGATCTTACTCTCTGCTGGATCAGCTCTCAACACCTTCCCCAAGAGATGGTAAATGGATAAAACATGTGAACAAGTTTGAACAAGGGGTTTCTGTTTACCCGGAGAGCCCCTAGGGCTCAGTTTGCGTCTCTTATCAGGAGTCTTGATCATTCAGTAATTGGTGCACCATGCCCCATGGTCTTCATCTTCTTCATGTCCTTGTCCCTTTTGACAACAGAGATCTTAGTAGGATCTTAGTGTTTGGCCCAGCATCACACCCGCTTGTCATAGGGCACCACTGCAGGATTTCCCACAGGTAGGAGTTCAGGTGGCATCCTCTTAGCTTCAAAACTACAGCCCAAGGCTGAGATTTTTCCAAGAAAACTTGTGACCTCTGGTCATCTAAACCCCCATTCTCCAAGCATTTACCCTGCTGATCATTTCCACCATCGGCAGCACGACTGGGTCATTCTGGGCGGCATCAAGCACGACAGGGTTTTGTTCTTTAAGCTGCTTTCTCCTTGCAATTGAGGTCAAACTCCAAGCCTGTGCCTCTGTTTAGCTATTATGTGGCTCAGTAGGTACCAGTAGACTGATACCCTCTACGCCTTTGCTTACCAATCTACTGACCTTGTTGGATGCGTTTGCCAAATATATGAGAAAGTGGATGTGTGGCGCTGTGCTCTCCCTGTTTTTCCCCCTCCCCAGCTCCTATTCAGGCCATGGCCACCATGGCCATCACAATGTCAGTTGCGATAAGTTCCACCTGGACTTTGGGGGAGGGATGGCTGGCAACACAGCCAAAACACTGGCTGGAGTGGGGATCTAGCTATTTTTCTCCCATGAGAATATGACTATAGGTCAATTATCTTACTCTATAAATAGTGGACAGCCCAAGAGCCCTTATGTGTGGCAGCGGCTGCACGCCAGGATCTCCCCTTTCGTGAGGACGCTCGCTTAAGGTTCTACTCCTCAAGGTTGAGAGATTCCTTGTCACAACAGATTCTCCGTAAGTGACCAATAGCATGCTAAACTTTGAAATCTTAGCTAAGTAATATAAAGGGTGGATTGCGCATATATAATCCTTTAGCCATAAACCATTGACCAAGTCTGGGACTAGGATTGGATCCAGATGCATCCAGACTCCTCTCTGAGAAGGAGTTTAGAAAGCAAGGGGGTCCTTTCTGAACCTCATGACTCAATGGGAGGGTCTCCCTGACAGCTTGTCTGACCCTGTCCTCTCTGCAGTAAATAATAGAGTGTACCTTGACATCAAATCTCATAAAATACTGTCGCATTTACTACTAATTTTGTTAAATCACTGTTTCACCTTAATAAATATTTCACTACTTCTCTCTTACGAGTGAAGTTAATCACTCCACCTGTGACAGCATGCTGTTGCAAGGTAACTGCAGATCCTGAGGAAGCAAAAAATTTCAATAATTCATGATTCAGTTCCCCATTGCCTCTATCACAGAATCACATGTGGTGATTCGAAGGGACCTCTGGAGATCATCTAGTCCAACCCCCCTGCCAAAGCAGGTCCACCCAGAACAGGTTGCACAGGAACGTGTCCAGGCGGGTTTGGAATGTCTCCAGAGAAGGAGACTCCACCACCTCCCTGGGCAGCCTCTTCCAGGGCTCTGCCACCCTCACAGGAAAGAAGTTCCTCCTCATGTTTAGGTGGAACTTTCTTAGATTCAAGTTTGTGCCCATTTCCTCTTGTCCTATCCCTGGGCACCACTGAAAAAAGACCGGCCCCATCCTCTTGACACCCTCCCTTTAAGTATTTATAAGCATTGATCAGATCCCCCCTCAGCCTTTTCTTCTCCAGACTAAAAAGCCTCAAGTCCCTCAGCTTCTCCTCCTAAGAGAGATGCTCCAGGCCCCTCATCATCTTTGTAGCCCTCTGCTGTACCCTCTCCAGCAGTTGCCTGTCCTTCTTGAACTGGGGATCCCAGAACTGGACACTGGGGATCCCAGAACTGGACTATCAGAGAAAAGCAACAGCTATGGTGCTTCCCATTTTACACAGGGAAGCAATCTATCACTATCTATCACTACATCTATCTGCAAGCTTTTTCGACATCAGGCATGCTGTAGTTAACACAAGCCTACAACAAAATCCCCATGGCTCATTCCTCCATGACCATCCATAAAGCTAGGCAATTCTCAGCAGGACTGTGTTCACCTCAATTTTTTTTTTTGCAAGAGGTTAAACGATGAAATTCCCTCGCTATTTCTCTAGAGGCTATAAGATACTGTATTCTCTCCACCTTTTTTAAAAGGGTCTTTCAAAATTGCTGAAAAAGGTTAGCTTTTGTGATGCTACCAAGGGGCTGAAAAGAAGGGTCTTTGCAGAGCCTTTCAGTTCTAAGCTCTGATGTATGAGAAGGTTTGTGGGGAAACAGTTTTGGTTAAGATGCATCAATAAAAGAACTTACATCCCTTCGGCATGCATAATGGAGCGCAGCTATGCTGTTAGAGCCTGATGGCTTGCCTGGAGGAGGCCACCAGGATGAGTCTGTCTTGAAGTTGGGGAAGGCTGACATCTTGCCTGTACGACTCAAAACCAGTGCTACATTTTTGCTTTACCTACATAGGTGATACATGCAGCTTTAGAGGAGTTATGATAAAATTATAAAATAAGACCTGTATCTGGACTAAACCCATATATTTTCTTTAACCTCATTACTTTAACTTGGTTTGGCACTGTTCAGATCATCTGGACCCATGCATCTCAGGAGATGGTTCAGTTGCAGCAAAGTATAATCACATTGTTTTACACTTTTTTTCTCAGGGGACTGTGACAACATTAACCCCTCTGCTACTCTGGGACTGTATCTTTCACTTACAAAGTTGGCACTGACCTTGCTGTGTGAAACAACAGCCAGTCCTGTCCTCTAGCAGCCTAGCAAAGTTTGAGACAATCCTGTTAACATTTTACAAAAGATTTCTTGACCTGCAAATTGCAAGTGGCAATGCTTTTAGGTTAAGCTGACCCTTCTGCAGTTGCTGTGCAAGTTTTAACTCCCCTAAGACTACCTCTGCACAACGGAGCTGCCTGTGAGCCCCAGCATTATTGGTAGTGATTAGCAAAGCTCAGAAGGTCCAATGACTTAACCTGGATTCAGGGCTTTTTTTGCTCTTTCACTAATCAGGTTAGAAATGGTCCGATTTGCTCCCAAAACCTCAGTCATTCTCATCTCACAAATCCAGTAAGAGCAGGCTGATTCCAAGCCATGAAGTTTGGGAGGATGTGCCTGAAGTGAAAAAAGTGAACCCAACTAGTCTGAATGCTTGGAAAACTTTTTTAAAATGTGTGTGGTTTCCCAGTATCCAACCCAGTTTGTTTCCTACTCATTTTTACAAGCTTCTAGCCAAGACGACCATGGCAAGAAGGGAGGAGGCTGAAAGAGACCATAATAGATACAGGCAGGTGCTATTAACACTGTGGAGCGAAGATGTCATCTGATGGACTGTCTAACACAGTTTCTCAAGCAAAGAGCTCTGCTCTAGATGAAGTGCCTCTGACCTTTTGTTAATTTACAAATTAACTGGAAGCAGATCTATTCCTGGACTGCAGAGTATGTCCATCTCCCACATGTCTGTGTAAAAGCATCAGCTTCATCTTCATCAGCACAAGTCTGACAGGGTGGTCCCTGGAGCTGCTTCCTTGGGGATTGACAAGTTCAAAGCTGGTGCAAGAAATTGTGGTGAGAAGATCTGTAGGAGATGAAGGACTTGCAAATTTGTTAATTAGTTCTGCAATGAGCAATGTGTTTGCCAATCAACTCTATTCTGTATTTCTCTCCAAGCTTGCAGAGGGAAGAAAAAGGATATGATGCTCTATTGTGCTCTCCCTGCTCTCTTCTCCTGGCCCACCCTGCCACTCCCATGCTTCTCTAGTGCCTCCTGCAGCGCAGTGGTTTTCCTCTGTGCAATCTTATGAGCTTAAAAACTGAAAAAGGAATTTTCTCTGTTAACTGGTTTCCTCACCAGACCTGACCACCTTGGTTTTATAGGGGCCATATTTTTCCCTAGGTCTTGTCCTCCTAAACCCTCCCCTTCATCATCCCATCTTGGCCAAAACCGAGCAGACCTGTCTCCACATTCTCACCCATAAGAGGCAGCTCCATGGGGTTGGGGATTTTGAAGGCAACTGCACTATCATTAAGCTTTTCTTCCCACATGTTGCTGCTAGAAACAGCCATGTCCAGCCTCCCTCTTTCCACCTAACAGCACTGATGTGGGAATTAACTTTCTGGCACTACTACCGAACTATAAATTGACTTCAGGCAAATCTTCTCACATTTTTTCTTATCCTTTGTCTAATATGTTTAGATTGCCAGAGTTTTTTAGGGCAGGGATTGGACTGAGCATACCAGAACCATATTAAGCTTAACTATCACCGTGCTGTTCAAAACCAGATTTCTCTGGACCCTTCCTGGACTACATTATGGTTAGAGCCAGACCCTTGCAGTTAAAAGAATTTAGGAATTTTAAACATCTCCACAGTTACCATATTCTTAGGGGAGGACTCCTAGTCCTAGATGGAGAAGCCTTAGGGTGGCTTCTCTTTGTTCTTGCGTTGCCTGTATGGCTCCCAATGTTGTGCTAAGAATAATTGAAATGAGGGCACTTTGTCCTTATTCCCTCCATTCTCTCTTCCCCTCCCTTGCTGGCAGACCTATTCACCAGTCTCCCACCCCAGTGAAGTGGTCATTGAGACCTCAAGTGAATTTGATATATTGAAAAGCAGAAGCAGCAAATTAAGGAGGAAAAGCAACAGTTTAACAGTGACCAAAGGAGGGGTGGAAGTGCTCTGTGTGAAGCCTTTTTAGAGGCAGCTTGCTTGAAGGGCAGGTGCTGAGGTTCAGTTTTGAGGTTTGTTGAGTAAGACCAAGCCTCTCTACAGCCATCACACACCATCTGTCATGCTGCCACCATCACCACCACCACAGTGGTCCACGCCAGCAGCAGGGTGTTCCCTGTTTCATGATGCTGCCATGGATGTAATTAGTGTCTTTAGGTTTCCCTTTGGAAAGATGGGCTTATAAAACAGATGACTTTTGGGAGATGAGGTCAAGCAAAAGGCAATTCATGTCCTGTCCATCAGAGTACCCTCTTGCTTCCCAGAGACAGCTGCTATATGAGAATTGCGCATGGTATATGTGTATGTTTGTGAATGGGGAGGGCTGTTTTCAACTAGGAAAGACAGTGATCAGCTTGTTACCTTGCAGTTCATTCTGCATCACTGACTGTAGATAGCGCTGTGTTACTTACCCACCCATATGGCTGGTGGTACTTGTCTAGGGTCTGTATTTCCAGCTGTTCTGTTCATAGGTATTTGTATTTGGACTTTGAGGATGAGTCTTCCTTGGAGGTGTGAAAGTTGTCTCGGGATGGTGGAATATGTGCATCCAGCACGTACTCTGGTGTGTCCCTCCATCTGCATCAGAGTTCTCTTGTTGCTTTCCAGAAAATTGCTGGCTGTTGCCTCTGCCTTCTCTCATTTCTGGTTTTGTTCTTGCATGGCTGTCTCATAATTTTCCCTCTCCTCTCCTCTCCTCTCCTCTCCTCTCCTCTCCTCTCCTCTCCTCTCCTCTCCTCTCCTCTCCTCTCCTCTCCTCTCCTCTCCTCTCCTCTCCTCTCCTCTCCTCTCCTCTCCTCTCCTCTCCTCTCCTCTCCTCTCCTCTCCTCTCCTCTCCTCTCCTCTCCTCTCCCTCCAGTAGAGCTGATGTCTGACAAAAGCTGTTTAACCCTCTCCCTATCACAGTGAAGTGGACTTAGGTAAGCGTTCATCCTGGGATTAGCATAGCAGGAAAAATACCACTTTAGGCAATTTCTTCCTCCCTCCCTATGGGGTTTTCCATAGAGGATTTTTTTCTAAATTACATTTATTTTAGGATGAGCAATACAGCAGGAGGCTAAACAAGGGGGAACCTCATCTATGTCTGTTCTGCATCTTGAAATGGCATTTGCAGATGGTGGACTGCTGGGAATGTAAAAGGGCTGCAATCAAGAAATCAAGCTGCACTAAGGGCACCAAAATTGTGACCAATTTGCACCGTGCATGCATCCACTCAGTGAAGTCATTAAAGGGACAAATCTATTTTGTTCACCTCTGAGTAATGCTTGGGACATAATCTGCAATTTCTTTAAAAAGCAGAGAAAATGCCCTGAGTTAGATGTGACCAAACATCAAGTTTCCAACACAGGGAAAAAGTTCATGTCTAAAAACATGCCAGTTGGAATCTGTAGGTTTTCAGCTTTCCCTTTTTGGGCCAAATTGCCAAGCTGGCTTTATCGTTGAAATGAACACACGGCTGATTCATAAAACATTCATGCAGAGTTTTTACTCTCTTGGAAAGAAGGGAGCAGGCTGCTTCCAGGGAAGGAATGTGCTTTTAGGCTTCATGTGATCTTTTTGCCTCTGCTCAAAAATAAGCAGAAAGCTGGTGCTGCCTCTGCATTCCAGGAGCAGGCAGATGTGTGGAGGACCAAGGTAGAAAGTAAAGGGATGTCAAGATTGCAATGGATGGTTTTTCTGCTGTGTCTCCTTGATGAGCCTGTTCTCAGCAAAGCCTTCAGCAAAGGTACTGCTATGAGACCTGGGAGCACCCTGTTTCCAAACCTGCTGCTCAGACTGGCACAAGTGGAACAAATCATTTAAGCGATGCCCTTATTTCATGTGTAAAACACGAATAAGGAATGCTTCCTTTTTTTTTTTTCCTGTCTATTTATACTGCTAACCTTCAGGGCAGGGACTAGCTCCCGCGTTGTTTGAAGGGTGTGGTGGGTCCGTGACAAAGTTATACCAACTTTCTTGGTGACTGCCACCAAGAAAATGTTTTGTTTAATCTCATTTTTAAAGGAGAAAATGTGTAGGAAATTCTTCTACTCTTTTTTTTTTTCCTTTCCCTTCATGTTGGTTTCCACTGGCTGAATGCCCTCAACTTGCTGTGGGGACAGCTTGGATCTCCATCAGTGACAGAGTTATGGGAGGAGTGCTGGCAGCAGCAGGCTACTTTGCTCCTTTTGAAGCAATTGGAGGTTTTATTTGCGTTGCCTAATCATCCTCTTGCTTTAAAGGTGGCTGGGTGTGGTGGTAAAACAAGTGAGGAGTGTGGGCACCCTATCTAGGCTGCTGAAACGTATGCCCAAAATTGCATGAGGCCTAAGCTTAGAGCATTAAGTCAATGCCTTAGGACTTAAAAGTACCTGAATATGCGATGGAAAGGGGAGGGAGAAGTGGAAAAGTAGTCAAAGCCTTAATTTGTGGTGTCTGCTGCCTGCTTGCAGGTTATTGTTGCAGCCACAGCAAATGTAAGGGACTTCTTAGCAGCTTACCACTTGGGGGAAAGAGGGGTCAGAGTGTGTGTGTGGATGGGCTGATAACTCAGCTTAATGGCTGGTAATCTTTCTGCCCTAATGAACTGCATGTCAAGATTTTCTTGTGGCCAAAAGCCATCAGACACATATCTTGGACTGTCGGAGATGGATATAGAAGAGCTCCGGGGGTGGCTGCAGTGATTCTCCAGAGTTCCCTTGAAAGGGGAGAACCAAGTGGCCATCACCTTCAGCAGATCCTGGTGGCTCAGTGCCTGTCCACTGTGGATGCTCATGTTACCAACCCAACTGCACCAACCCAGCCCTGCATCCCTCCTCAGCTACCTGTAAAGGGTTTACAAATTGTGCCTAGCTCCAGGGCCACAACCTGGGCTCTCTGAGCTTGGGTGGTGGAAATGGGACTGTTTAGTTTGAGGAGTCTGAGGGGAGACCTCATCACTCTCTACGTCTACTTGAGAGGACATTGTAGAGAGGTTGGTGCTGGTCTCTTCTCACAGGTAATTAGTGACAGAACAAGAGGGAATGGCTTCCAGCTGCAACAGGGTAGGTTCAGACTGGACATTAGGGAACAATTCTTAACAGAAAGAGTGGTCAGACACTGGAAGAGGCTGCTGAGGGAGGTGGCTGAGTCACCATCCCTGAATGTGTTTAAGAGCCGTTTAGATGTGGTGTTGGGGGATATGGTGTAGGGGAGAACTTTGTAGAGTGGGGTTGATGGTTGGACTCGATGATCCCAAGGGTCTTTTCCAACCTGAATGATTCTATGAAATGTGTTCCTGTGCTTCTATAAAGCATATGAAGTGCTTTTCAAGAGATCTACGCAGGGTTTGTAGTGCTCAGCAGAGCTTTGAACACAGCTGTTAATGTACCTGTGCTAATGTATTTGGAGTGTGTGTGGCATAAGCTATGGTCACAGCTTTGCAGACATGCCACAATAGGCTTTCCTGGCTCTCTCAGGCTGATTTAGAAACTCTTTCACCGATCCGTGCCACCTCTTTCTCATCACGGCCTGGCTCATTCCTCCCCTGAGAGGGCTCTGACATCTCTCATGAGGAAGCTCTCCTTATTTAGCAGTGTCCATTTGTGAAATTTAGGTACAGTTGTACCATTGGGGAACCATGGCTGTTAAATACTGCAGTATGGTGGTGTGCTCTGCACTGTGCTGCAATCAAGTGTTGTAGACCTGTGAAGCTTTTAAGGGTCAGAGCTCCCTTTCCCTGCTCCCCCTTCTCCCACAGTGGCACATTTATGTAAAATGAGCCTGGCTGCACATTTGCCACTGACTCAGAGCTGTCTGGGTTTGCTTCCAGTGTCTGCCATTAAATGGCAGGACTCCCTGTGGGTTGTGTTCCTTAGTTCAGAAGCACCTGAGAAGTGCTTCTGAAAAGACACACTGTCTTCGTGAAAGTGTATTTTGCAATGGTGGTATCTCAAGAGATTTAGTGGGCAAAGTTGACTCCTAAGAATTTTCAATTTATTTTTTTTTATTTCATTAGAGTCAAAGATCACAGAATCACAGAATCGTCATGGTTGGAAAGGACCTCTGAGATCACCAAGTTTAACCATAGAATCATAGAATCATAGAATGGTTAGAGTTGGAAGGGACCTTAAAGATCATCGAGTTCCAACCCCCCTGCCATGGGCAGGGACACCTCCACCAGACCAGGTTGCTCAAAGCCCCATCCAGCCTGTCCTTGAACCCCTCCAGGGATGGGGCAGCCACAGCTTCTCTGGGCAACCTGTTCCAGTGCTTCACCATCCTCACAGAAAAGAATCTCTTCCTAATATCTAATCTAAATCTCCCCTCTTCCAATTTAAACCAGACACACACAGAAAACCCCTACAATCTTGGCCACTAGGGCATGCCCTGAAGTGCACATCTACATGTTTCTTAGTCAGCCACCTCCCTGGTCAGGCTGTTCCAGTGCCTGACCACTCCTTCAGGAAAGTAACTTGAGAACAGCCAACAGCTGATAAGCAACTGTAGTTTAGACTTCAGACTTCTTTGATGGACTTTTCTCATCAGTGACAAGAGTAGAACAGCCCCAATTTACATGCTTTAATTAATGCAGGAGATCTGGAGACACAGAGAGAGAGGACATTGCTCTCTCATTGCTGAGACCTGCTGTGCTCCTCTGAGCCCTGCACCCATATGTTTTTGTCAGGGGACCCAGCTGTGAAGCCTTCCTTTTGTCACAGGAGGACTTCTTTTTTCACTCAGGCAACCAAGCTGCCTGAGAGCACGCTGCTGCAGGAACCGCTCCGAAATCTCACCCTCCAGAGCAATTCATCTTTAACGCCTTTGCCACAGTGCATGTGATGATGGTGAAACACAGCCGGGCTCCCATGTCCATCCTGAGCCCACCAGCGTTTGTCGCCATCATCAACTGAGCTGAGAGCCCCACCTGGCAGGTGCTGTTTAGGTACACAATAGCAAAGAAATCTCATGGTTTCCAGAAACATTTCAATCCTTCCTGTCCTCTCTGAAGGTGTATCATCAGCCATGCTTCAGCCCTGTCTGAGAAGGGGAAGCACTGTAGTCCTGGAAGATGTCAGGAGTAAGATACTTCACCTAAGCCTGTTGCCGTTAGAGTTTTGAAATCACCATTACTGTTTGAAATGCTCCAGTGATTTTTAATCCTTCCTATAGATCAGCTTCAGAGCTTCACCCACTTTCAAAATGGCCATTGAAACCAATTTTGCTGTGTTATTTGCTGGATAAATGATATAAATAATTATCCCTAGTTAAAGTCATTCACTAAAAATCTGAATAATGGCATGGTGCTTCTATACATTTCTCCTCTTTCTCAGATGTCTTGAGCACTGTTAAAAAGTTAACAGATTGGAAGTACAGCTCAGATTGCCACCAGGCATTTCAATATCTTTCTCAATTTAATCTAGACCACCTTGATATTTTGATTATTGGTTGGGGTAAAAAAGTAAATACAGAAAATAAAGAAGAAGAAGAAGAAAAAAAAGCAACGAGGAAATTGACTTTATATGTTTTCCCAGAGAAGGAGCTGCCAAGACCCTCAGAAAATCTGTCCCCATGAGATTTCCCAGCTTTTTTTGACCAGGTTCAGTTATCAGTCCTTTCCAAATTTGCACTGAGATAAGGGGGATTGGAAAGCAGTCCATTGGGAAATCATACGAGAGTGGGTTCATGTGACAGATCTTTCTGTGACTTGTCATGCCACGAATAGCAGAGCAACAGCCTTTCAGCACTCGACTGTGTCACTGCCTGCCCTCGCTTTTGACGGAACTGGGGTGAGCGCGTGCTTGTGGAAACAAGGAAAAAGTTAACTAGCGCTTTTTATCCCAGTAAAAAGTCAGGTCTGTGTTCTCATTCCGTGTTTGCATAATATCCTAATTTAATTGCCCTGCTGTCATTGTGGCCCCTGCTCCAATTGCTCTGTGCTGGCACGTAGGATTTGCACTCAGCAGTGCTTAGAACATCACAGTAGAAACATGCTCCTGTTACATTAAGCATTGTACAAAAGTACAGGAAAACCCAGCAGCCCCAGCCCCACAGCATTTGCAGTCTAAAATGCAAATGACAGGAGGGGAATGAGACGGGAAAGGGTTGCCCAGCTGACGCGGGAGGTCATGGTGTTGCTAGAAATAGCACCCCGTGCCCTTGACTCATAAATCAGTGGTTATCTCCTGCTAAGTTAAATGCCTTTGAGTCATGTGCTGTGCCTAAAGCAGGTTGCTCTGAATGCAAGACCAGGGCCAGACTTGCTGTTTATAGGGTTTTCCTACTGTGGGATCTGTCACTCTGTAGGATTTGTGGAGGACCCAGCGTAAGGTGCTAAAACTGTCCTCCAGGTGCCACTTCGCTGCAGAGCAGGCAACTGGTGGCTCAGGCTGGGACTCCTCTGAATCTCTTCATAACAGCAGAAACATTTGCTTGGAAATGTCACTTGGAAAAATATATTCCCTCTCCTGACCCAGCTATCAAAGCATTGAGGTATCCGTATAGACATAAGCAATGAAAAATCAGATGACACAGGGGCCTTTCCTTAGTTCAGCTGTTTCATCCTCCTGTTGTTGCATGTCCCTGTTGAGATCATCCCTGTTGTCTGGGCTTGAGTTTGCATTTGAAGTTGCTGCAGCTCACGGCTCATGCCAGCTGCAGCCCTTCTGCTCCAAGGGGCAAAGTCCAAGTCTGGACACTTCCCTGCAACTGAATCTCCTTGGCTGGCAAGTCCCTTGGCTCCCTACCCAAAAAAATCAGTTCAGGAACCAAGAGGTTGGTAAATTTGGGGTTTTGAGAAGAGTGGCTTCAACATGGTCTTGAAACCCAAGAGGATATGACAATATAGCTATGAGATCTTCTCAGGTGCACAACCACATCCCACCTCTTCTCTTTCCTTCCTGAGCATTTACATCTGAGCAGGACCTATCAGATTGGGCAAGCAACTTCACATAACCACGAGGTTACCTGTTGCAATAGGCAGCTGCTCACAGCTGTTGTTTCCCACTGTGGATACACACAGCTTTGGTTTTGTGATGCAGGGGGAAAACTTGGGCTTTCAAACCCTAACAAGCTATTTGCTTTGCCTTCTCTGTCTCTTCACACAGCTGACCTCTGCATCCAGCCGTGAAGGCATTTTTCTGGCTTAAGAGAACAGTTGAGCCGAGTGCCAGCAGGTGATGTCCCAGCCTCTCCTGCCACTCTGTAATTAGCAGCCCCAAACATGGAGCAGTGCCTGACCCTTTGACATTTTTTTGCTAAGGCTTTTATTAATTTGACACTAGTTTTCATAGCAACTCACCAGGGAGCTGTAACAAACATTCAGCTGTACCTGGCAGAAAATGGTGGGTTTATCTGCTCAAAAGGTTATACCAAGCGTCAGAGGCCAACTGCGGTTTGAATCCTGGGGAATGCTCCAACTGTTTGACGGAAAAAACATGGAGAATTAAAGCAGGAACACTACAATTTAAAAGCAGAATTTGTGTCACCTTGAGTTACTGAGCTCTGTTATTGTGGTCTATCAGAACTCCTACTCTCTGGGGAGCAGGCAGGTAGGATACTTTTAACATCCCTAATGTTCCTGAGGGGACACTTCCTTGTCACCTGTAAACTGACTTAAAATGAAGGGTTGTTTCATTTGTTAGCTCATGGAGAATGTTTTCATAGGCTGGCCAGACAGGTGGTGGAGTCTCCTTCTCTGGAGACATTCCAAACCCACCTGGACACGTTCCTGTGCAACCTGCTCTGGGTGGACCTGCTTTGGCAGGGGGTTGGACTAGATGGTCTCCAGAGGTCCCTTCCAACCCCATATCATTTGTGATTTTGTGATTCTGAAGTGACCTTTTCCATTGTTTCCACAAAAAAATCTTCTCAGTGCTCTTGTGATCCCTTTGTTCCTGCTCTGCCTACTTCTGGTGCAAGCACACTGTTGCATAGTAATGCTTGAACACCTCAAATTGTCCTTTTTTTTTTGGCGAGACACTGTGATGATGGCCATAGTATATGTAAGTTTGGGTTTGTTTGGGTTTTTTTTATGGACTTACAATTTTGGTTTCATGTGGTGTTTTGTTTCAGGGTCCTTTACCTTAATGCAATTCAATGGCAGTGTTCAGCTAGAATATGCTCTACCTGGATGGTGGGATATCCTTTTATCCTTTCCTTGACAAACTTGAAATACTCTGTCAGAAGATAATTCTTCATTCACAGGGAGTCTCTTGGTTTTATCCCAAATTCCAGTCATTAACTGGTTGCTGTAATCAAGGACTCCATCCTCCCCATACCGATTCTTCTCTCTTCAGTAATTTACAGCCCCTTCTGTCTTTCCTCTTCTTGTTTCCCAGTTTGCAAACACCTCCTTTGTCTGTTTTCCCTTGGGTGTGGAAAGGGGTGTTATTCAACATGGAAGCATCACTCAGTGCTGTCCCCTAGCTCAGTGTTGTACAGAACAAGCCTCCATCCACCAGTGGATATCGTATAATCACAGAATCACAGAATCACAGAATCACCTAGGTTGGAAGGGACCTTTTAAGATCATCTAGTCCAACCGATGAAAAAAAAAAAAAAAAAAAAAAACCCACCACAAAAAAACAAAAAACACACAACACCCACAAACAAACCACACACACCACCACACCACCCAACACTAATCCATATCCCCGAGCACCATGTCAACTCCTCTCTTGAATACCTCCAGGGATGGTGCCTCAACCACCTCCCTGGGCAGCCCATTCCAATGCCTGACAACCCTTTCAGTAAAGAAATATTTCCTAATATCTAACCTGAACTTCCCCTGGTGTAACTTGAGGCCATTACCCCTTGTCCTATCATCTGTAACTTGGGAGAAGAGACTGACCCCCGCCTCTCTACAGCCTCCTTTCAGGTAGTTGTAGAGAGCAATAAGGTCTCCCCTCAGTCTCCTCTTCCCCAGACTGAACAACCCCAGCTCCCTCAGCCTCTCCTCATAAGACTTGTGCTCCAGACCCCTCACCAGCTTCGTTGCCCTTCTCTGGACCTGCTCCAGCACCTCAATGTCTTTCCTGTGGTAGGGGGCCCAAAACTGGACACAGCCCTCGAGGTGGGGTCTCACCAGTGCCGAGTACAGGGGGACGATCACCTCTCGGGTCCTACTCACTACACTGTTCTTGATACAGGCCAGGATGCTGTTGGCCTTTTTGGCCACCTGGGCACACTGCTGGCTCATGTTCAGCCGACAGTCGACCAACACCCCCAGGTCCTTTTCTGCCAGGCAGCTCTCCAGCCATTCTTCCCCAAGCCTGTAGCGCTGCCTGGGGTTGTTGTGACCCAAGTGCAGGACCCGGCACTTGGCCTTATTGAACCTCATTCCGTTGGTCTCAGCCCATCCAGCCAGCCTGTCTAGGTCCCTCTGCAAAGCCTCTCTACCCTCCAGCAGATCAACACTCCCACCCAACTTGGTGTCGTCTGCAAACTTACTGAGGGTGCACTCGATCCCCTCGTCCAGATCATTGATAAAGATGTTGAAGAGAACCGGCCCCAGTACCGAGCCCTGTGGGACACCACTCGTGACCGGTCGCCAACTGGACTTCATTCCATTCACCACCACTCTCTGGGCCCGGCCCTCCAGCCAGTTTTTTACCCAGCAGAGAGTATACCCATCTAAGCCATGAGCATCCAGTTTCTCCAGCAGAATACTGTGGGACACTGTATCAAAGGCCTTGCTAAAGTCTAGGTAGATAACATCCACAGCCTTTCCTTCATCCACCAAGCGAGTCACTTTGTCATAGAAGGAGATCAGGTTTGTCAAGCAGGACCTGCCCCTCGTGAACCCGTGCTGGCTGGGCCTGATCACCTGGGCATCCTTCATGTGTTGCATAATGGCACTCAGGATGATCTGTTCCATCACCTTCCCAGGCACCGAGGTCAGGCTGACAGGCCTGTAGTTCCCTGGATCATCCTTCCGACCCTTCTTGTGGATGGGCGTCACATTTGCTAGGCGCCAGTCGGCTGGGACCTCCCCAGTTTGCCACGACTGTTGGTAGATGATGGAAAGTGGCTCTGCAAGCACTTCTGCCAGCTCCCTCAGAACCCTCGGGTGAATCCCATCTGGGCCCATAGACTTGTTTATGTCGAGGTTCTGGAGCAAGTCCCTCACCATCTCTCTTAGAATGATGGGGGCCTCATCCTGCTCCCCGCCCCTAACTGCTAGCTCAGGGGTCTGGGTCCTCGGGGGACACCCTACTCCACTGCTAAAGACCGAGGCAAAGAAGGCATTCAGTACCTCAGCCTTCTCCTCATCCTAATAACATTAACCAATTTGTTTCGTGCATCCCTTGCAAGGCTCATTTCTCCCACCCACCTGCTGAAGGTGGCTTTAAGGTATCCATCATACTACCCACATTTTCACCTGATCTTGGCTCATACCTTGGTTCATCTGCCTAGGGATTTCTCCTCCAACATAAACGAAAACCTCTAATTCTTTTAGCCTCAAGCCATTGCTCCATGATATTTATCCTCCGAGTTGTGAGTAAAACCTTGATGGTTTCTGAAAAGCTTTGGATGCCCTGGACAGTTAGGTGACACACCATGTCAGTGGTCAGTGTGTACCTAAGAACCACTGTAGTTGTTAATGCTGCATTACCCCTATTGCAGATTTAATGGTGGTGGGCTCAAATCTGTACATCCTATATTTTTACTATTGTTGAACAGATAAAGCTTCCATTTAAATTCTCTTGGAAACTCATTAGTTTCTGGCTCAGATCCACTTAAGATCTCAGAGAAGCTTCCATAAAATGGCTTGCAGTTGAGGCAGGAGTTCATTTTTCTCTCACACCCTACGGGGATAACATATATGCTTATGGGTGTCTGTTCACTGCAAGTGGTGTTACAGTGGTCTTCAGCTCACTAACACCTGCTGCTCATTCTGGTGAGTAGATAAACAGGCCCGTGCTGCTATTCTTCCCTGGTTGCTTCCATTTGCATTGAGGTGGGCTTTGAGCGACTGAACCTTGCACTCCTTCGCAAAGCAAAATCATTCCTAGGTGTAGTCAAGTTTAGGATGAAGGAAAGGACAAAGAACATCCAGAATCATAAAGTGGCAATCTGTGTCCAAAGCATTCCCTGATGCAGTTTCCCAGCTGCCAGCAGAGAGGGGTAGCCAGCCATGTAGACAATAGCTGCATTGCCAAGGAACAAAATTACAGAGCCAGATGTTCCTCTTGGAGGAATATTACACTGAACTTGGCAGATGAGTGCAGTAGCCGCCAAGTACATCTCTTATTTGGTCATAGGTAATGATCCCTCTATCAGGGAATGTGGAGGGAAAAGACCACACAGAATATCCTCATCAAAATGTTATAGCTGGAACATTAACTTCTCCTGGGCCAAAAAAAGATTTGGAAGCTCCATGGCAACCTTCACGTCTTGTTTGAAGGATGATGTTGTTTACTACCAGGCATGAAGTGAGAAACTTACGGTAACTGAAGCCAAGTGCTTCCAAGGTATTTGTTACCGAAAGGTGACTAAGAGGCTGATACCGTTTTTATAGCAACCACAGTTGTTTGTGGGTGCTATGGTAGTTCTCAGCTAAGACTGCAAGTGAGAAGAAGAACTTCTGGTTCTGTCTCTAAAGTAAATACCAGGAATCCAGGTTTCTGAGGACATGTTTATGCTGCAGCCATGTCCGCGACACAGAGTGGCAGAGACAGACCTAATCTAGCTCTAAACTAACCAGCTGGGTGCAAGTAGAGACTAGCCACTGCAGTGCTGTGCACCTTCACTCACTGCTCGTGTTAGGTCTTCGCTGGAAAACCTTGAAGCCTGATGCTGCCTGCATTGCTGCCTAGAGCTAACATTTCTAGGGTGCACAGTACTCTGCAACGGCAGCAGGCAGACACACAGCCCCAGATTCATGCCAGCTAGTGGGATGCAATTCATAAAAGTGCCTGACTTGGCGGTCTGGCTGTGGTGTTGCCCACTGATACCTCCGTAGGGACATCCACACCTCCAAAGGCCCTTGACACCTCTGTAAGTACTTAGATGGTGAGAGCTTAGATGACTGAATCTTTGGAAACAGGTAACATTAGCATCTCTGAGATAACCGGAGAGATAATTCATGTCCTATGTCTCTTCAGTCATCTTTATTAAACTTTTGAATTTTATCCTTCTCTCTTGGGACTCTGAAGTTGCAAACCCAGTTCTTTCTTTAAGTACCTTCTATTTAATAACCAAAGAAACTAACAATAGCCCAGATTCCTCTACCAAATAATCTCTTAGTCAGGAACTTACCCCTAAAATTACTTTAGCCCAACATTTCCCGTGCGTAATATTAAACTCACTCCTGCACCATTAACAAATTTAAAATCTGTTATCTCAGGGATGTAACAGAGCTCAGAAAAGCTACAGATCTTAAATGAAACCTGCAGATCATACTGAACGATTTCTTTGTCTCTGGTCATATCTAGTTCATGGCCCCCATCACATGAGGGAGGGAGAAGGTCAGGGTTTGGAGTGAGAACGCACTGTGCTGTTTGTGCATTTGGGACAGTAAGTTTCTCTCCCCACCTAGTGGTCATTAAGAGACTTTTAATAGAGCAGCAGCCTAAATCAGGGCGCTTAACAACCCTTCTTGAGTGATGCACTTTGCATTTTTTCCATGCCAGCACAGGGAGGAGATGGTTGCTCCCTTTGTTGTAGATTATCTAGCTGAGATGAAAGCAGAGAGGAGAATTTCTGGGCGATTCCCTTTGTTTCCAATACACTTAATCAAAATATGATGAGGTTAAGAAGCTGAACTGATGGTCGGAAATGATTGTAACAAACGATCGGGCAGTGGCCGCTAATTTTTCTTTCCTCTGGAATCCTCCTGCTGTGGTTTTTGTGGTGAGTGAGAGTGAGTTTGAAATGTGACAGGAACAGAAATATCTTCATTGCTCGACAGCTTGTTTGGCCTGGCTATGGTTAATTCTTTCTGCAAACAACATGACATCGGGCAAGGGAAGAGGAACATGAAATTAAAATGAATATGGATGTTAGGCAAAGCTGATACTGACTTGTCTAAATTTGAATAAGGGAGCTAGGGAGAGTAAATAGTAAAAGCAAATGGAGTTGTTTGAATTCTTCCCATTCCAGTGCCCTAAGGTGTTACCAGTAACATGGGAAAAAAATATATGCAGCAAAAATGTGGTGGTAATATTAACACAAGACATTCCACTACCTTGCCTGAGACTACTCATACAAACACAGCCTGCAGGACTGTGTTAAATGGAGAGTGGTCCTTTTTGGGAAAGCAGTGGGGGTTTTTTTGCTGCTCCCCTTTTAGATTGGATCATGAAACACAGCAAAGAGAGCAGCCCCAGCGGTACCTCGCTCTGACTCTGGGTTACCCATGGATGGCTCCCTGCCTCAGTGCTACATGATCTCTCATCATGTTTTCCAGTGCTTCATTATAGTTATATTATATATATGTATTATACATATACTGTAACTGTGAAATGAGGGCAATGATATTTTTCTTTCTGTGAATAAACTTGGAAAACGAAAGCTGAAAAGTATAATTAAAGACTGCAACTGCATCAAAAGTGCTGGCTGAGGCATATTATCTGCAGGACAGCACGGACGTCCGTCCCTCTGGCTAGACGTGCTCAGGGGTGACCTGGTGGCTGAGTCATCCTGTTCTGCACGTGGAGGCAGGGCCGGGGCAAGGGTCCCAGCTCATGCTGCTGTTGTTTCCCCCAGACGACAAACTTCCCAGAGGACCCTTATGGGAAAATCCCTGGAGTTTAAGGCTGCGCTGAGCTTTTTGTCCCTTAGCCCTGAACGCAGACACAGGTGATGCGTGGGGCTGCAGGGTGGAGGAGGGACCCAGAGGTAGCTTGCTCACGGTGCCACTCCACCAGCTTACTCTAGATAACCTCTGCAGTCCTTGCTGATGAGCCTTCCACTCCTGCACACTAATAGAGCCTTTTAACTGAGATTTGATCCGCTATGAGCTTTAGCAGTTTCGGACAAGCTTCCCTGGAGAGGAGATGGATGTTTCCCCTGTTAGAAAAAGGGTCCCCATTGCCATGCACTTCCCGTGGACCACCTCATCTATCTGACTGAGTTTGTTCTTAATAAATCCCTGAAATAGGAAGGGATTCTGAAAGCAGTGTGGTACCACAAGAAGGGATCAAATTGTCCTGTGGATCAGGTGAGGAGAAAGAAGTCTTGCCAAGGGTTTCCACATGTTTCACTACCATCATTGTAAAAAATTTCTTCCTTATAACTGGCCTAAATCTTCCCTCTTTTACTTTAAAGCCATTACCCCTTGTCCTATCACGACAGGTCCTACTAAAAAGTTTGTCCCCACCTTTTTTTCAAGCTCCCTTTAAGTACCGAAAGGCTGCAATAAGATCTCCCTGGAGCCTTCTCCAGGCTGAATAACCCCAACTCTCTCAGCCTGTCCTCATACGAGAGGTGCTCCATTCCTCTGCTCATTTTTGTGGCCCTCCTTTGGACCCGTTTCAACAGGTCCATGTCTTTCCTGTGCTGAGGGCTCCAAAGCTGGATGCAGGTGGGGTCTCACCAGAGTGGAGCACAGGTGCAGAATCACCTCCCTTGACCTGCTGGCCACCATTCTTTCGATGCAGCCCAAGTTACAGTTTGCCTTCTGGGCTGCAAGCACACGTTATGGGGTCATATTCAGTTTTTTATCCACCAGTACTCAGCAGGGCTGCTCTCAATCCCTTCACCCCCCAGCCTGTATTGATACTGAGGGTTGCCTCATGCAGGACCTGCGCATGGCCTTGTTGAACCTCATGAGGTTCACACAGGCCCACTTCTTGAGCCTGTCCAGGTCCCTCTGGATGGCATCCTGTCCCTCGGATATGTCAACCGCACCACTCAGATTGGTGTCATCTACAAACTTGCTGAGGGTGCGCTTGATCAGTTGGTGAAGATAATGTCTATGCCATTGGTGAAGATATTAAACAGTACTGGCCCCATTACGGACCCCTGAGTGACACCACTTGTCACCAATCTCCATCTGGACGTTGAGCTGTTGACCACTACCCTCTGGATGTGACCATGTGACCAATTCCTCATCCACTGAACCACATCCATCCTCATCCATCAAATCCATATCTCTCCAGTTTAGAGAGCAGGATGTTGTGGGGGACCACGAAAAAGGCCTTACAGAAGTCCAGATAGACAACAGCTATAGCTCTTTCCTTGTCCACTGATGTAGTCACTCCATCATAGAAGGTGACTAGGTTGGTCAGGCAGGACCTGCCCTTGGCAAAGCCATGCTGGCTGTCTCAAATCACCTCACTGTCTGCCATGTGCCTTAGCACTCCCTGTGCATTTCCTTCTTGTCCTTTACTTTGACCAGCAGGTCTCGACTCAGCCATGCTGGTCTCTCGCCCTCCTTCCCTGGTTCCTTACACCTGCGGATTGGGAGCTCTTGTGCTCTATGGAAAGCGTCCTTAAAGATCTCAGTGGTGCCCGGTGACAGGGCAAGGGGAAATGGACACAAGCTAGAACACGGGAAATTCCATCTCAACATGAGGAAAAACTCCTTTACTTTGAGGGTAACGGAACACTGGAACAGGCTGCCCAGAGAGGTTGTGGAGCCCTCTTCTCTGGCGATATTCAAAACCCACCTGGATGTGTTCCTGTCCAGCCTGATCTGGGTGACCCTGCTTTGGCAGGCTGTTTTGACTAGATGATCTCTGAAGGTCCCTTCCAACCCCTACAATTCTGTGATTCTGTGATCTGCCAGCTCTGTTCTGTTGCCTTGTCTGTGAGGGCACTTTCCCAGGGGGGCCTATTGACTAACTCCTCGAAGAGCTGGGAGCTTGCTTTCCTAAAATTCAGGGTCCTGACTTTACTCTTCACCTGACCCATATCCCTCAGGACTGCGAACTCTACCAGTGTGTGATCACTGCAGACCAGGCTGCCTCCAATCTTGATGTCACCGATGAGCTCACTTGCGTTGGTGACCATCAGGTCCAGCATATCATCCCCTTTGGTGGGGCTGTCTATTACGTGGCTTAACAAGTTTTCTTTGATGCACTCCAGGAGTCTCCTGAATTGACTACAGCTCGCCATGCTACTTTTCCAGCAGATGTCAGAGCGGTTGAAGTCCCCCAGCAGGATGAGAGCCTGCAAGCTCGTTACCTCCTGTGGGTGGAGTAAGAAGGCTTTGTCAATAGGCTCCCCTTGATCAGGCACTCTGTGGTAGCCACCAACCACAAGGTTCTCTTTGTTGCCTCGGTCTCTTATTCTTATGCATAAGCTTTCAGCCTGCTTGTGGCTATACTTCAGAGACAGCTCTTCACACTCCCTCCATTTCTTGATGTAGAGGGCAATTCCTCTGCCCCTTCTTCCTCGCCTGTCCCTTCTGGACAGCCTTTAGCCATCAATAGCCACACTCCAGTCATGGGATTCATCCCACCAGATCTCAGTAATGGCAATGGAACCATTACAGAAGTGCAAGTTAAATTTCTTCCTTATCTCAAACCTAGTTATTATTTTCTCCACTTGACTCTACGGCGACCTTTCATGCTGTGCCTTAGAATCATATAATAAAGCAGATGGAGAGAAATGTGCATATTCACTCTAGCTCTCTTATCAATACCTCTGTACAGCAGTAAATAACAGGAGTAAATAACAGGAAAATGGAGCTCACTTGTCAACGTTACCAGCTGCCATTGCTTTCTTTAAACATATAGTCATATATTTATTGCTGATTTTTCTGAAATAAATGAATCCAAACTGGATATTCATAAGTCCATGGGCCCTGATGGGACGCACCCACGAGTGCTGAGAGAGCTGGCAGATGTTATCGCTGGGCCACTCTCTATCATCTTTGAAAGGTCATGGAGAACAGGAGAGGTGCCTGAAGACTGGAGGAAGGCCAACATCACTCCAGTCTTCAAAAAGGGCAAGAAGGAGGACCCTGGGAACTACAGACCAGTTAGTCTCACCTCCATCCCTGGGAAGGTAGTGGAGAGACTCATTCTAGATGTCATCTCCAAACAAGTTGAAGAGCAGGGGTTTATTGGAAGTGGGCAACATGGGTTTACCAAGGGTAAATTATGTTTGACCAATCTGATAGCTTTCTATGATGCTATAACTGGTTGGTTGGATGAGGGGAGGGCAGCAGATATCATCTACCTTGACCTCAGCAAGGCTTTTGACACTGTCTCCCATAGCATCCTCATTGGGAAACTAAGGAAGTGTGGGCTGGATGAGGGGACAGTGAGGTGGATTGAGAACTGGCTGTGTGACAGGACCCAAAGGGTAATGATTAATGGAGCAGGTTCAAGCTGGAGGCCTGTAACCAGTGGTGTCCCCCAGGGGTCAATACTTGGTCCAGTCCTGTTCAACATATTCATCAGCGACCTGGACGAGGGGACCGAGTGTATCCTCAGCAAGTTTGCTGATGATACCAAGTTGGGTGGGGTGGCTGACACCCCGGAGGGCCGTGCTGACATCCAGAGAGACCTGGACAGGCTGGAGAGCTGGGCAAGGAAGAACCTCATGAGGTTCAACAGGGAAAAGTGTAGGGTCCTGCACCTGGGGAAGAAGAATGTGAGGCACCAATACAGGTTAGGTGTGGACCTGCTGGAGTCAAGTTCTGAAGAGAAAGATCTGGGGGTCCTTGTAGACAGCAAAATGACAATGAGCAAGCAGTGTGCTCTTGTGGCCAGGAAGGCCAACGGAATCCTGGGCTGCATAGGGAAGAGTGTGGCTAGTAGGTCGAGGGAAGTCATTCTCCCCCTCTACTCTGCACTGGTGAGGACACAACTGGAGTATTGCATCTAGTTCTGGGCTCCCCAATTCAAGAGGGATAGGAAACTACTGGAAAGAGTCCAGTGTAGGGCAACTAAGATGATTCAAGGATTGGAGCATCTCCCTTATGAAGAAAGGCTGAGAGAGCTGGGACTCTTTAGTCTGGAGAAGAGAAGGCTGAGGGGAGACCTTATTAATGCCTATAAGTATCTCAAGGGTGGGTTGAAGGAGGAGGGAGCCAGACTCTTTTCAGTGGTTGCCAGTGAGAGGACGAGGGGCAACAGGCACAAGCTGGAACATAGGAGGTTCCACTCAAATATGAGAAGAAATTTCTTTCCGGTGAGGGTGCCAGAGCCCTGGAACAGGCTGCCCAGGGAGGTCGTGGAGTCCCCTTCTCTGGAGATTTTCAAGACCCGCCTGGATGCAGTCCTGAGTGATGTGCTCTGGGCAATCCTGCTTTGGCAGGGGAGTTGGACTAGATGATCTTTATGGTCCCTTCCAACTCTAAAAATTCAGTGAAATTCAGTGAAATTCAGTGAAATAACAGCATGGAATGGGGCTGTGGACATATTATCTTAACTAAATAAGATCTTAGTGACAGCCAGATGTTAGATATCTTGGTTTTTAAGTTTTTATTTTCAGTAGATGTTTCCTTTTCAGAGCGTGCCAGAGAAGCTAGTCAAAGGCAGCCTAGGCCACTAATTAATCTCAAATTAGGTTAGGTTGACAGCTAACCCTAATTTACACCTTGACATGTAGAAGGCATATTTATAGGGGTATGTGCTTGGTGATGTGCCATTGGTCTGGCATAGCTCTGTAAGCATGGTAGGGGAGTCCATCCCCTTCCCCACCAGCATCACGCTTTGTGCCCGCTGCCTGGTCATAGCTTGTTCTGGTTTGTCCGTGGCCTCTGCTTCACCAGACATCACACTCACGTCCTGCCCTCCTTGGTGGGTACGACCTTCTTAATTGAGGCCACCTGCATGTTCCTGAAGTTTTACTTTCCCGCGTTAACAAGATCAATGGAAATATTGAGTACAATTGAACAGGACAGACGACTTCAGGAACCCAATGGCAACATGCACCGTCGGTCTAAGGATAACTTTTTGGGATATGTTTTTGCAGGCAGGTGCTCCTGGAAAACAGCTTTCCTGCTTTGTCATGACTGAAATCAAGACATCCAACATCTACCACCTTCTCCTTTCCCAGTCATCCTGCCAAAGAGGGAAATGAGTTTGGGTTTGGCACAACATTTTCTTGACACATCTACTTTGGCTTTTTTAAATCACTTTATTGTTCTCTGGTGTTTAGAAATGGATTGTTTAATAATTTGCACTAGACTCCTTCTAGACTGACAGTTTAATGGCTTCCCAGATTCTCATTTTCCACCTTTAAACAGGAGAGGTACTCTGTTTACCCTCCTGGTATGCAGTGTGGAAAAGCCAAACTTTCCTTTTCCAGCATGCACTGATGGCCTGAAAGAGCTGAAAGGCCAGTGTACAACATGTAGCTTCGGTCATATCCACATTAATCCCTGGTGTTCAAAAAAAGGAAAGAACTCTGTAGTTTAATAAAAAATGAACTAACTTCCCAAACAGATTATTTTTAAAAAGTTTCTTTTTTTTTCTGGCATTGCTTTATTGACCTATTTTGGTGGATTAGGTACTGGGACATGATGCTTATATAAACTTTCTCAATAAGCCATGTTAGGCACAGTGATCCATTAAGAAAACTAATCCGTTCTTGTTGCTGATAACTATATCCTTTTTATTATTCAGAACATAAGAACACAAGGAAAAAGAACAGAGAATCCAGAACACACTTGTATCATTAATAACTTTATAATTTTCCCTTTGCCTGCCTTTGCATCTAAGAAATAAAATGTTTAAATCCAAGTGTACCATTGCTAGTTTGGATCTGTGTTTACAGCGTCTGTTTCTCACAGCTTTGAAAATTAAAGTTCAGGGAAATCCCGTCATACTGGTGAGAATGATTTTCAGTTTCTAACAACCTTGATGTGTAACATCACATGAAATATTTGTTCATTCAACACTGAGCAGGTGTTGTGATGGTATTGTGGTTGTTCTTGGAGTTGAAGAAGAAGGTTTCTCTCCTTACAGCGTAGGGTTGTAGCTCAACCTTATCCCCTTGCTGTGAAATGCAGGTCCTGTGCCTGGGCATACAGGCTGATACACTAAAGGAAACAAAGGGATGACTGAATTCCTGAAGTTGAGGGCATATTCAAGTGTTAGCAGGATCAACCCCTTAATTTGACATTATCTTTTTAGAGTAAAAAGTTAACATTAGCATTGTTAACCACAGTACATGTTGCAGCGTGTTGGGTTACTGCCTCCACAGGGAGGAAAGCCACTGAAAAGACATTGCTATTTCTAATTTTCAATTTTATCTGTCTAGAGACAACAACCACAGAAGAAATCTTCCATCTCATAGTAGGACCTGGATTCCATTTTTCTTTCTTACTGCAGCAAACAGAAAGGAGCTAGTACCTGCTTTCATACTACTTCTCTGAAGAATATAACAGTATTATTTGCTATTCCACGTTGGGCTGCAGCCCAGTTTTGTATGACAGACAGACGGCTTTTTTGGTGCAGCCCCTGGAGAAGCTGTGCATGGAGTGTTTGTCTGTCGTGTTCTTGGTGTTGCTTGTAAGTCTGCTCTCCTATGTCATGCATGGAAGAATATTTGGGGCCAGGTCCTCACCTGGTTTAAAGCAGTCTGGTGAGCGGAGGTCGTACTGAAGCTGGCGGATGTGGGGTGATTTACATGAGTTGAGAACCCATCTCTTTCCTCATCCATCTGCCTCCTGAGCACTCAGCACTTCCACCGTGACGGCTAACTCCCATGCCCTGTCCCCTCGGCCACCCTCCCTGTGTCCGTCTCCTGACCAGCCTCTGGCACATCTTGGTGCCCCCGGCACTACACACACCCCACCAGTCCACTTTGGGCTGCCTCTGCTTTGCATTTAATAAAGTATAAGGAACCACCTGCCACTCCATGTAGAGCTCCTCTCCTGAGAGCTGCCAGCAGGAGCACTTCAGAGCTTGTTGGGTCATCTTGCCTACATATGTCATTGAAGGGGAACTGACAATAAAGAGTCTAAACCTATGCAGAGGGATGATCAAGGTTACCTAATCAAACCCCTCTTTTAATTCTGCCATCACCTTCTTTCCTTCACATCACAAGTTTTAAGTAAACTTTGCGGGTGGCAAGTAGCTTTCTTTTCCCTCTGCCTTTCTGCAGTGGTTTTTCACTCTACAGACAAAAGCATTTAAAAATAATTACTCTTTTTCTCAATACTAAGGCAGCTGCATCATGTTCTCAAGTCAAATATCCTGATTATTTAAAACAGATCTCTTCTTCATTCCTGCACTATTTTGTCAGCAGAAATTAAGTCAGCTGAAAAATGTGATGGTCACAAATCCCAGTTTCCAAATATTTCCATTACTGAGAGTTCTCTGTCGAGTATCTGCAGACGTAATGGACGCGAACTGCAGCCAAGTTCACAGCGTATCAGAGACAATATAAGGGAGTCTCACAGGAGAGGCTGCAGCTCGTTGTGGAGGTATACCCCTTTTCTCTCTTAAAAAGTACTTTAAAGTGGAAGATGACTGTAAGGTCAGTAGAAATATTAAGAAAGGAAAGTCCTTTGGAGAAACCTATCAGCATACTGGTGTGCAATAATGCTTGGAGGTCAGTTACAGAATATACTCACCTTGGCTCTTGGGGAAGTGACCTAAGGGTAAAACCAGAAAAATTAATCCTCTGCTTTAAGTGGGAGCAGGGTTATTGGCCTCAGTACTCATGTCCTGTTGTTCCCTAGTAATGGAGCAGCAGGGTAGGTCCCCATGGTTAGGAATGACTGTGATTATAGCAAGATCTGTTTCAGCTTTTAGCAAACCATAGCTGTGAAGACATCTTGCAAGACATACGCAGTCACTTTTTTCCTTTCATTTGTGGCTGATAAAATGGCCCTGACTGAGGAAACAACATCTTACATCCTAAATAAAAATGAGGTAAAAATGGGCAATAACAGCAATGTTGCCATGGTGGCACTGGCATGACTGGGATTTTAGGCATACCCTGGGGATGTTGAACAGCCTATGGTGCAGAGAGTACTCTGTTTTGGTCTCTGACCTCACTAATTTAGTGGTGCAATGCTTCTCAAAGGACTCAAGAAAGCATCTGTCCCTGATAATAAGAAACATCAAATAAATAACAGAAATCAGCCATGGAGCTTTACTTGGAGGTGACGAATTGACACTGACCACCCAGAAGGAGCAGAGACTGAGCAGATTACGCTTTATGAAAGAGGGTGTTAAAAAAGCCGGAATATATGTAATCCTTCCTACATGGGAGAGGATCTCTGCCCAGATCTGAAGTCGATGAAAGGGATGGGAGGAAAAGCTTTTTTTTTTTTTTTTTTCTCTTGGTTAATTTGTTTGCCCCATCTCATAGAATTAATTTTAAAAAAAAAAGCCTAATTAGGGGATGGTGCTAGTTGAAGAGCCAGGCCATCTACAACCCCAGCTGGCAGGTTGCTGGCCCACTCAGGTTGGCTCAGGAAGGTACATATGGTGTACAATTGGCAATCTACAGGGGAAACTGATGGGACATTTCTCTCCAGCTTTGTGGAGGCATAGAAATGCACAGCCCCATAATAACCTATAAAGAACATGAAAGCTGGAGCCTTCCCTTTTGCCAGGGGGTAGAAATCCATTAGATACCTCCCGAAGGCAGGCAGCAAGCTGTTTGCTGGGACTAAGGCTTTGCTTCATTTTTGCTCTCTTTGAAAGAGTTGGTATCACTGTGAAGACCAAGAGGGAGTGCTGGATAGGAAAAAATTTAAAAGGAAATTCTAGTGTATGTTCAAAAGCTGAAGGGCAGTGTCTGATCCAGACTGTGTTTAAAAAGCGGAAAGGGGAAATGCATCTAAGAAAATAAATGAGTATCGACTGAAAATTTGAGAGGGAGGACTAAACTGACCCAGGGTGTCATTTCACTGGCTTCTTTTGTGTTGCTCCTGGGGTAAATTTGGCTCAAATTCTATAAATGTCAAAAAGAGGTCAAAAGATAATTATCTATGTTATTTGTACAGAGCCTTGCCGATGGTGGTTGCTGTTCACAGCTAAGGCTCCTGAGTGGTTTAGTAATACAACTAATGAAGACTAATAATGCAGGAAGGTTGTTTTGCATCTTATGAAAAGGACTATTTTTAAAATGGTAATGGTTTTTTAAAACTGTAATGACTTTTAAAACTATAATGATGTAACCGGGAAATCTGTGCTCATTTTAAGGTTCCAGATGGTTTTAGAGTTAAGTCTGATTTCTGAAAAAAATGGCTCCGATGCAGCATCTTCAAAACATCTGTATTTAAATTTTGTTTGCCTTCTCACTTATGATGAGCAAGGTATGTAGTTTCCTCTATTCTTCCAGGAAATGTGATTTATCGTTTTATACTGACCAAATTAACTCAGGAAGAGGCAAGCTTGGTTGCTCTGCAGGGTTGGGGGTCCAGATTTGTTTAGTTACTTCACACTGAAGGGAATGACCACTTCAGCAGTGAAATCATTGCCTTGTGTACTATTTGGCAAGTCTCCTAACAACCAGTTCATACAACTAAGCTGAACTCTTGACACCGCCTGCCCAGTGATGACTGTACAGTGGGATTTTTCCCTCTCAGCCCCTGTTTTCTACATGCACATCGTGTTCTTGGCTGGTGCTTGGGGTCTTGGTAAGATTCAGGCTGTACTTCCTTTCGGCTTACTGAGTTTGGATAGATAGTTCCCCTGGGAAGGGGCAGGCAGGCGAGCAGAAAAGATGAGACTGCAGAGCAACACACCCTCATCGTCCCTCCATCAGGCTGTTTTTCAGGGATTTGGTGTTGGGATAGGGAACGCTCCCACATTGCCTTTCAAGTATAGGGGTTTTTCTGCACTTTTCATATGCAGATTCCCATAGTTTTTCTGTGAAAGTGCATTTAAATGCTCTGACCTTAGTCTTATTCTCTTTCTACCTTTTGTGGTCCCTTAAAAATTAACCTGCAGGCCCTGGGCACCAAACTGAAAGCCACCAATTGGAGTATATCCCATACCACATTGCCCGAGGCAGCCAACAGAGCGTTTACAGGCTTGGCACATCCTTCCTATCTCTGAGCACCTTGTGCAGCGGTACAGCAAATAACCCAAATACGACCTGTGTACAATTTGTGCTCTCAGCCTCTCTTTGGGCAGGAGAAGTGTGGGAAGGCCAGTGTTTTGTTTAGGTTGGGGTTTTTTGAGTGTATGCATGAGAGGTCTTTACGGAAAGCTCTTCTCCATCAGCCAACGGCATGCGTGTGTGTGATACACAACCAAGAAAGGACTTGCAACAGATTTCCTGGTGCTCTTTTTCATTGACCCCAAACACCCTCGCCACTGAAAGAAGAGTCCAGTGGGAACTCTGCTTAGCAACGTTCCTGGATGCCTTTTTGCCTTCCTGACATTAGTTTACAGGAAAGCTCGGTGTGGCCCTTTGTAATATTAGGAAGTCATGTTGATTATAATATGAGTTACCTGTGTGTTACTTTTGGTTTAATTTCCTTCCCCAGCTGAAAAATAGAACAAATTATTGCAAGGAGACTAGTAAATTCCTATAGTGAAGCAGAACTCCAACCTGCAGGTCACAAAGCTTTTAGAGCCAAAGTCGTGATGATCAGAAGGTAAAACCTCAGTTGGAATCACAAGAAAAATTTCCCAACGGTGTGTTGTACCAGGCCTTTGAACAATCCATGCAAGGACTGCCAAAGGTTACTGGGTTACTGGATCCTGGGCAAGAGCAACCTCAGTGAGCAGGCATCAGGGACCAGCCCGGTACATGGGGATCTCATACGGCTCGTACCCCTTTCTAGTGTGTCTGCTGAACAATGACTACTGAACGTCTTAATCTTTGCTTAATTCTGGTTACTGGTAAATGATTTCTTCTTTGTCGTATCTCCAGGGAAATGTTAAATTTTTCTTTTTTTTTTTTTTTCTTTTCTTTTTTTTTTCCCCATCTGTCTACTGGTGTTTGTCTCTTCCTGGAAGAAATCCAAGTTTTGTAATTAAGGCACTGGGAACAGTAAGAGGTTTGATCAGTAGATAAAACATAATTGTAAGAGATCTGTGAGTCTCTCTGCAGTAAATATTTTAACACCTTGGGCCAAATCTGCCATTAACATAAACAGAGTTATTGGAGATCACACTGTCTTACACCAACTGGGGATCTCTGTAAAACTGCACAGACTGCTCCGCTGTGGTTGTGTGGGAAAGCTTAAAAAAACATTACCTTAGGAAGACGATGAGTTGCAATACTCTGTGCCCAACAGGCAGTTTGGATGAAATGTGGTGGGTTTTTTTCACATCCTGTGACATACGCTTGCTTATCTTTTTCCCGTGGCTGTTTTCAAATATCCTGAAATAGAATTATGTCTGTATGGGTAAAATTTTCAAAACTAATCTCTTCAGTTGCAGTGGTGAATATGGTCTGTCTCATAGTTAGATTACACATGTTAATTAGGCAAGCAGTGTAACCTATTCCCTAATTCAGGTGCTTAGGTGAGGGTTTGTGCTAGAAACATTTCACAGAAAAAAAAATGGAGAACGGCACCAAATAGGCTGAAAATTCCCCAAATTCCACCATTTCTGGGTATCTTGTTTACCCTCCTGCTGAAGTCTGGAGAAGGTTTCCATGCCATAGCTAGTGGCAGTCACTATTTCTGGCCTCCATGACCTCAAAAAAGCTCTAATGGGACATTGGCCATGTTCCCCAAGGTCTTCCTCAGCTGTGAGCCCTGAGGGAGCTTGAGGTCAAGTATTATCCACTGAACCTGTAAAGTACCAGATGTTCTCCTGCTGACTTCTCACCCCTCCGGCGGGGATCGAAGGCTGTAAAGGGACATGCAGGAAGGTCGCCTGCCACGGACATGGGAAGAGAAAGATTTCTGGGTGGAACACCACCCCTGCCTGTGATGGAAGTTTCCAAGGAGACGGTAGAGATGAACCATAACACAGTTTGAGAAGCTGTCCCCACCCTGGGCGGTGTTGACAGTCCTTTCAGCTAGTCAAGACTTACTTCCTAAAGGATTTAAAGATTTTACTGCTGAACAAATAAAGGGACCTGATGGGGAGGATGAGCCATGCTGCCATCCCCACGGGTGGCACTTGCTTTTGCCCCACGCTGTGTGCTAATCGCTGCTGCCAGGTAGAGCAGATGAAAAATTTCCACCAGCGAGATCTTTGTTGAAAGAAGGGAGCTGAGCAATCACCTTTCTGCCTTGTCACAGATGGCCTTTATGGGGCTCAGGATCATGCTTAGAAGTAGTGATGGGATTTTACACAAAAATAAGAGTTTAATTCATTGGGCAGCCTACTTGCTTCAATCCTGCTTCAAGCAGTTGTTTGCAGAAATGGCCTGATAAATATTTTGGAAGTTCTCCATGTAGTTGCCTGTCACTCCACAGGAGTTGTTCAGACACTAAAAGGCATCAAAAGCAAGACAAAAGAGAACAAAGATCAAAATCAAAAGGGAAGTGAACTTTAAGACCATGGAAGTCCAATGGCAATTCCTGCTTGCCAAAATCACAGAATCACAGAATGATACGGGGTTGGAAGGGACCTCTGGGGATCATCTAGTCCAACCCCGCTGCCAAAGCAGGTCCACCCAGAGCAGGTTGCACAGGAACGTGTCCAGGCGGGTTTGAATGTCTCCAGAGAAAGAGACTCCACCCCCTCCCTGGGCAGCCTCTTCCAGGGCTCTGCCACCCTCACAGGAAAGAAGTTCCTCCTCATGTTTAGGTGGAACTTTCTTAGATTCAAGTTTGTGCCCATTTCCTCTTGTCCTGTCCCTGGGCACCACTGAAAAAAGACCAGCCCCATCCTCCTGACACCCTCCCTTTAAGTATTTATAAGCATTGATCAGATGCCCCCTCAGCTTTCTCTTCTCCAGACTAAAAAGACCCAAGTCCTTCAGCCTCTCCTCCTAAGAGAGATGCTCCAGGCCCTTCATCATCTTTGTAGCCCTCTGCTGTACCCTCTCCAGCAGTTGCCTGTCCTTCTTGAACTGGGGAGCCCAGAACTGGACATGGTGCTCCAGACGGGGCCTCACCAGGGCAGAGCAGAGGGGCAGGATGACCTCTTTTGACCTGCGGGTCACACTCTTCCTGATGCACCCCAGGATGCCATTGGCCTTCTTGGCCACGAGGGCACATTGTTGGCTCATGGTCATCCTGTTGTCCACCAGGACTCCTAGGTCTTTTTCCACAGAGCTGCTCTCAGCTCTGTGGAAAAATAAAATAAATATAAATTTATAACAAATAAATCAAATCACGTGGCACAAGTCCTGCAGGAGGGGTTGTGCAGCAAAGGCAGCAGCAGGTATTTGGGAAAAGACAGCTTGTAGCATAATAAAAGAAACTAATTCCTCAATGTGTCTTGCTTCAAAAGCAGAACCAATAACCTAATGTCTTCCAAACAATGACAGCCCGACTAACACAATAAAGAGTTTAAAGAAAGCATTGAATAAGAATGTAATGTAATTATAATATGAAGAAAAACAGTCTCATTTAAACGTTATGTAGTGGCTTGATCCTTTAACAAAAGAGATTCCAGGGAGCTGAGGGTAAAACTTGAATCTATAACTCTTCCTGTATCAAGATATAATATAATATAATATAATATAATATAATATAATATAATATAATATAATTGATATAATATGAAAAGGCTTACTTCTGTTCTCCAAAGCCAGGGTCCAAGGCTCAGCTGGCCCTTCTGGGTGGCCTCTTTCCTTACGTGGAATTGATATGAAAAGTCTTACCTCCAGTTTATGTCTGCACTCTGTGTGTGATCAAAGACTAAACCACAACAATCTTAAAAGTCATCGGAAAGACGTGTGTCTATAAAGAAGTATTTCATTATGATTCAGAGATGCCAAAAACATTGTTTCCCTTCAAGGTTTGCCAATTCATTTGAAACAAGACGTAAAGGATGCATCTGTGCAAAGGCTCGGAGTTACGCAGCTGCAAAAGGGGGAAACCAGTTGTTTATCCCTTCAGAAGTCTTGCATTTGCAAAAGTAAACAACGCACAGATTGGAAAGGATGTATCCCATACCATACAGCGACATCTGCCTATGTCTAGCTGTGAGCGCTCGTACAGGAAAAGCTGTGGTTGCCTCTGACCATAAGCTTTTGGAAGCAATAACGAGAAAAGCTTGTGGCAGCATCAGCGCATCTATAAAACATAGTGATGTTCCTGTAGAAATATGCTACTGTGGTTAAAGACCAAGAGAAAACACACTCCATACAAACGTATCGATCAGATAGCTTCTGGCAGCGGAAAACAATTAGAAGGAGGTATGTTCAGGCATAAATTAACTTTGTTTGGGCTGAGCAGCATTTCTGAGGTAAAAAATGTGGAGCCCAACCATGCCAGATGCTCAGCTGTCCTTGGCCATTTCATTGCATTTCAGTGGTACAGTGGCTGTCCTGGGAGGAGCCAGCAGTTGTGGATTACCTGGGTTTTGGGGATCCACACAAAATTTGTTCATTTTGGGAGCACGAGTTCAACAAACAGCAAAGAATGGTCAGGAAACATGAAGTGCCATTGCATTTCTCACAACCTTCATTTCTATGGGATATTTTTGTCCTAGGAGACAGAGCTTGGTAGTGCTGATTGAAATGGGATGCTTTTTTTTTTTGGTTGAAACTTAATAAACTGCCTGCAATTTTCAGTTGAGGGGTTTTGGTTTTGGTTGTGTTCCCCCTTCCCCCATTAAGCTGGAGGACTATTATTAGAAATTGCCAGTAGGAGCTATAGAAAAGTGTCGTGTTATTTACACCTTGTTATTTATATGTATAAGTGTTAGCTCTTTGAGAAATGCTTATTGTTTGGCACAGTTAATTTTTGTTTGGTTTTCCTGGAAGCCGAGTGCATCAATAGTGAGATTTATTATACTTTATTTTTTTTTTCTTAGAGTCAGTCTTGATGGCAGCTGCTGCCCTCAGATTAGTTATTATAAACAAACAAACCTTTCTTTTCAGATATCTGGCTCAGTGTTCAAAAAGCAGCTAAACAAACTCATGGATGAAGGGCCTGCCTGTAGATACTAAATGCAGAGAAAACACCTCTAGCATAGGAAACTCCTGAACTGCAAAATATCACAGCTTTGGAGAGTAACCTGGGACTATATCTTCATATGCCTGCTACGTTCTTGTAGTCCTTCCTATACACCTGCTCTTGGCCAGTGTTGGACAATGAGTCTTTCATCTGAGGTAGTATCTCAGTTTTTTGTCCTCTTGTTTTTATTCCATGCCATAAAAATACAACAGCTTTGCTGCTTCTAACACGTTTCTCAGCAGCAACACACCTGATTTTTGGAGCCATGTTGGCTCTACATCAGGACAGAAAATAAAACAGCTTGTTGATATGGTAATCTGCATGCCAAAAGTTGCACATGAAACACAAAAAAATAGGGTGTATTGAAACAGAAAAGTGGTGCAGTTAGGTGCAGCCCCCACGTAACTTCGGAAACAGTCACATTTTGAAAGTCACCATTAAAAATTAAAAAGACATGTCATAAAACCTCATGAAAATCCTTTTAAAA
Organism: Numenius arquata; assembly: GCF_964106895.1. Lineage (NCBI taxonomy): Eukaryota > Metazoa > Chordata > Aves > Charadriiformes > Scolopacidae > Numenius > Numenius arquata. The sequence goes on from NC_133581.1 coordinate 31,988,945, forward strand.
GCTTAATACTGGTTCACATATTTCATTAAATAACAACCAGAGCAGTAAACCATTTGCGGTTGGTTCTGGTCATATAAGCTCATTTGTGGCTTGACTTTCTCTTGATGAAATTCCTTGTGAAAGCTGCTCTCACAGGCAGAAAACCCAATGAATTAGTTTCATATATCTGATTTAATCAGATTGCCCAAATTATCATTTTTCACTGCTGCCAGTGAATCAGAAGCATCCCTGTATCCCTCTCCTCAGCCTCAGGCATCATCCTGGCATGCACAGTGTTTGGGCCAGGTGAGTGGGAAGAAGCACGTGGTAGCAATAGTCCAGAGGAGAGTTAAAAGAAATGGTTCAGAGCACTATAGCACTTACATGGGGTCATATGGCTATACAAGTCTTGGAAAACTTCATCTTAGAAATACTCAGTGGACTCCCAAGAAGTTGTGACCCCCAGCTGGGGAGATGTGTCAATGCTTCTCTCGTTCCTTGGTACAGTCACTGGCCAGGACAAACATCTGCTCCCCTGGTAATGCTTCAATGAGGATTCGGTTTGGCTAAAAAAGTACCCAGCTGTTTGTTAGGAAAACAAAAAAAAAAAAAAAAAAAAGTCTGTAGAGCGCTAAATAATCCTGTTTAACAGTACTGAGAGGCTGTTACCTTTATCAATGCTATGTGAATTAGATCTGTTCACATCGATGGAATTGGAGTGGCGTATTCGCACACTGTTTTATGTTAGCCTGCCTGGAAAATATCCCAGCTATCTAAACGAACCTCTACATCATTCTGTTTTGATGTTTTGGGTTTTTTTTTCACTTTTTTTTTCCTTCTGAATTTTATAGTCAAAGTTTCAAGTTTGATGGGTGAAAAACCATTTAATCAAATCGCCTTTCAAGAAAGGAAACTAGAACTTCAAAAGACATGTTGCCTCAACAAACATCTTTAAGTTAGTTTGAACCAGGCAGTGGTCTGAGGAATCCCAGAAGGACGTAAAATAAGGCTACACCTATTTTTCACTAGCACCCTCCAAGCAAGTTTACCAAATTTCCTGTTATTTTATTAAGGTCTTCTGGGTTCTTTTATAGAGATCCACTCAGCAGGCAGCAGTGCTCACCTCTGCCTCCGACAGCCCAGGCAGAACCACATGCTGTCTTTGACACACTAGCTCCTCAGAGTCTGGGAAAGCAGTAAGAAATATGAGAGGTCCTGCAGGAATGTGGAAGACATCACATGTCTTGTAGCTTGGTAAACTTCCAGCAAAATTCACTTACGTTCCAGATTCATATTAATTCCTCTGAATCTGCCATTGGAGATGCTCTGAGCTAAGAAACCTGGCGGAAATTGAAAATCAGCATAGACTGGTGTCACCCTTGCACACAGGGTCTGAGTTATTTGGGGCCTCCTAGCTAAAGAGAAAAGCTTTAAATATCCCTGTGAACCTTGTGAAAATGTCTCCACAATGCAAAGCAGCTGTGAAAAGCTAACAAAAGTAAGTAAGCTGTGTTAACAAGGGAATAGGGAGTAATACAGAAAGTCTGGGGGCTTGACAAGTTAATCAAAGCCGGGCAGCAGTTTAAGAAACCTCAGAAGGATATAAACCAGAGCTGCTCAAATGATTTCTACCAAAAACTGCTGGGTAGATGTAAATACTGCAAGTAGTTGGGTTGTTTCGCCTCCGAAGTGATGGCAGGTTATACGTGAGTGCTGGAGAGAGGGAGTGGAAGCTGATTTGCAGCGCCAAAGGGAAACACGATGCTCTGGTCCCGAGTATGAAGTGCATCTCCTGTGTGAAGGAGAGGGAAGGGGGTGGATTAGATCACGTGAGGAGATTTATGGGGCTGAAATGGGATTTGGACAAATGAAGAGGAGGTACAGTGTTGTCTTCTTAGAGAGAAGGTAAGAGAAATAACTACAGTTGGATTTGGAGACTGAGGAAGCAGAGAATACATTTCACAGCTGGTCCTTCTTCAACTGCAAATAACACCTGTAGACCTTGGTCTCATCTAGGCAGCTGGGGAAGCGGAATAAGGGAGCATCACATTCAAAGCCCTAGCATAGCCTGCCAGTCACAAAGAAGCATTTTCAGGACTTTGGCTTGGGGAAGTGTGGCTGGAGCTGCCTGACAGAAAAGGACTTGGGGGTTCTAATTGACAAGCGGCTGAATATGAGCCGGCAGTGTGCCCAGGTGGCCAAGAAAGCCAACGGCATCCTGGCTTGTATTAGAAATAGTGTGACCAGCAGAAGTAGGGAGGTGATTGTCCCCCTGTACTCAGCACTGGTGAGGCCACACCTCGAGTATTGTGTCCAGTTTTGGGCACCTCAATACAAGAGAAATATTGAGGTGCTGCTGGAGCGGATGGAGAGGAGGGCAACGAAGCTGGTGAAGGGCCTGGAGAATAAATCGTACGAAGAACGATTGAGGGAGCTGGGACTGTTTAGTTTGAGGAAGAGGAGGCTGAGGGGTGACCTCATCACTCTCTGCAACTACGGTTGGTGCTGGTCTCTTCTCACAAGCAAATAGTGATAGAACAAGAGGGAATGGATTCAAGCTGCAACAGGGTAGGTTTAGACTGGACATTAGGAAACAATTCTTCACAGAAAGAGTGGTCAGACACTGGAAGAGGCTGCCCAGGGAGGTGGTTGAGTCACCATCCTTGGATGAGTTTAAGAGTCGCTTAGATGTGGTGTTGAGGGATATGGTGTAGGGGAGAACTTTGTAGAGTAGGGTAGATGGTTGGATTCGATGATCCCAAGGGTCTTTTCCAACCTGAATGATTCTATGATTCTATTCTATGACTATGGGAGGGAAAGAGAGGAGGAATGGCAGATGAGCATGCCAAGTGGGTGGCAGAGAAATAGATTGTGAAGCTGCTGCAACCAACTCCTTAAGAACTGGGAGCCCCCTCAGATCTGGGGTGTTGCAGGGTGGTTATTCATTGTTATCCCCAAGAGATATTATACGGGGTCTGGGTTTCTGGGGTTATAGCTATGAAGAGAACTTCAGAGTGTAAGGGTGAATTGGAGCTGCAGTATTTGAGAAATAAATCAAGTAGGCTGAGTAAAGGAAAACACAGAAGAGGATTTGAATAAAGAGAATTGGAGCTAACGCTTTCTACACTGAGTCTCTATTCAGACTACACAGGGTGGGACTAGTAAATCTTATCATTAAAAGCTAAGGTGTGTTATTTGTTTTTCAATTAGTAGGTGGAATTCAGCCTCCTAAGCAAAGGCAACAGAGTTACTGGAGATACACCTGCTTGTGCTCCAGTTAAAGTTGCTCCGATCTCTTTTAAGGGTGTTCCTCATTGACCTGGGTCCCTGCTGATCTATCTGGTTATGCCAGCTCACAAGTCATCACAGTGTATTTCGGAAATGCATAATGCTTTGCCTAAAATCTTCTTATAATTGGGGATAGGCAAAGATCATCTTCAAACCCTGATTGCTATTACTTATTATATAAAACATGAAAGATGGAAATGTGTGTTTCTTTGTTTGGAAAACCATCCTACCTTTGGGTAAGTTTGGTGGTTCATTCAAAGACAGTGCTCTTTTCTGAATCTGTTGCGTTTATCCTTCCACCACTGGAAGAGGCAGGTGGAGAATTTAAGTTCAAGAAGAAAATTTTAAGAGGCAACAGATCAGGAGTTTGGAGGAAAGCAGAGGAAGAGCGGGATGAGTAGGAATGTCAGGTGGAGGGAGAAAGAAAAGGCTGCAAAGGGAGAGAAAGGCAAAGGTACTCTGTGTGAGCTGGGATGATGTGGGAGCCGTTGGAACTTGGCAGAGGAAACACCAGCCTCAGGTGAGGGCCAGGACCCAGCACTAGCCTGAAAGACAGGGCTCAGGGAAGCAGCAGAGCCTGTGATGTTAACCCCCACGTGCATTCACTGTTTTCTGCTCCATTCATGGGACTGGGCTTGGGCGTCAGCTGGAAGGCAGCTGAAATCATGGAAACCCTTAAACATTCAGGATTGATGTAACCAGAACAAAAGAATGGTTTAGAAGAGGCAGACAGTTTTGCTTTACAGCGTAGATCATTCTGATTATATTATGTTTTCTGGTTTTGTTGGAAAAAAACCTGCCAACAGGAGACAACAAATGGCTTTTAACTTATTGTTTTCTCTAAGGAAAACATTATTCTTTAAAGATCTCTGCATTAAATCTGCATATACTTGGAGCCTGAAGAAAACAATCTGACTAGGAGGGGAAAAATAAAACAGCTGAAAATCTATTTGCTAAGTCCTGCAATGGAAAAAATATATTTTAATGTGAAACAGTGATGAGAGGGGAGGCTTTAGACAGCTTCAAAGCAAAAGCATCCAGGCAGTCAGTCCTGCAGGACTTCAAAACCTTGTATTGAGACAAAGCTTTTTGTACATCAGAGCTTGAAATTCAAATCAAGAACAAGAAATTCAAATGGAGAACGAGCCAGGCCAACTTTGAGCATTCTGCATTTCGCTTGGTGTCCTTAAAGGCTGCAAAAGCTTCTTTATCATTTGCTTGCATCACATGTCATTGTCATCGTGTCGTAGTGCTGCTTTGCAGGTATTTCTTTGCTCTTTTTCTTCCAGTTTTGTTGAGTGGTTACATAGATTTGTAGCGTATCACTTTTTTTTTTTTTTTTTTTTTAAAGCTTATGTTCAGTTGGATTCTCCTTCCCTCCCTCCAGCCTCAAAGGCAGATTTACAGGAATCTTTTGGAGATATGACAGTGCATCACTTGAAAAGCTTTGCTCTTCTTACCTTTGTGGTCTTAGGGGTCACAAAGCACTAGATGTGAGGATAAACATCAGGTTCCCCAGCATGGAATAAAGACAAACTGGATTATACAAAACACTTTAACAGACAAATCCAGGTACTCTTCTTAGTGTCTCCCCTCTCTCCTATCACTGATGAGCTTTTGTGAATATTTTTTAAAGTGACAGGAGAGAGGAGTGCCATTAAGAGCAAAAAGATCCCCAAACCTCTTTCAAAGAACCTGAAATAACATTTTAATTCTATTCACATAGTGCTGGTTCAAGAATGGCTCAGTAGAGATATTTTTATGTCAAAGATAGCAAAGGAATATTGTTGGCAAATTAATGATGGGGTTTATATTTCATTGATGAATGTCCAAAAAATCATCTAGTGTAGGATGCTTTCAACTTAGGGCAGAGAGGAAACTACATTTGGTTCTGATGAGGAAACAACTGGATACTGCACAATTGTTTCACTGCTGAGGCTTTGCTGGGTTTGATTCAAAGAAATGCTTAAAGCTTGGTTCGACATTGCCTGTGTTTTATACCATAATTTCAGTCATTCCATCTTTTTCCATGCACTGTTGCAATTAATGAACCTCTATGTTTTACCACTTACAGTTCTGGCACAGCTCAGCTATGCCAGAGGTGGGGAACTGGGACACTTTTGGTGTGAAACTTGGCTTTGGCCAAGCCCAGCAGAGAACTGAGGTGACTAGAAGGTGATTACTCCAAGGCTTTTCTCACAGGCATTGGCTCCCAGCTGTCCCTCTGCTCTAAGTAGGATGGAAGCCAGGTGGTTGAATGAGCACCAACCCACCCTCCTTCTAGGCCAATTGTGTAAATAATAATAAAAATTGTATAAGTAGGGCCTGGTTTTGCCAGTGCTGCAGGAGCTGCATGTCCTATTGCAGCATGGCTGGTGCTGGGAGGTATGGAATTCCTGAGGGGAGTGTCCCCATGTTACTGTGATGATGGCTGCTGTGGACACGCATAGAGACACAGCTGCAGGGACCTTTCACAGTCTGGAAGAGTTTTGGTACCTCTGGTCTCAGGTGACACTTGGTACTCTGCTGAGCACCACAGGGACTTGACGTGGATGGGTGCCTCTTACAGCCTGGCAGGAGGTGAACTGGGGTGGCTTCAGAAAAGCTGTCCCCCAGCACGAGTGAGGAGCAGCTCTGTCAGCCAGGTGCAGAGGGTTAAGACAAGCAGCAAGAAATAGCTCTGCTCCCCTTTAAGAAGGACAAGCCAAAGGTACTGGTTTCAGCTGTGTGTGGTGCGGGATGAGGTTTGTTTGGGTATCTGACTGCCTTCCGTTTTTTTGGAGAGGGTGAAGGGAGTGCCCAAGGCCCCACCGTGTTCGCTCAGTGATAGACATCTGCTGGGCTACCAGCAGTCACAAAACGCCTCCTGGTGTTCCCCTGCATGTCGATGTTCTGTCATTTCATAAACAGTTTATTTCGTCCCTTGAGGTCCTAATCCTGGTATCGCTGTCATGCTGTTAACCTGAGGACGGAGGCAAGGCTGTCCCCCAGTGGGAGGCAGCTCCTCTGGGAGCTAAGGTAAGGGAAAGAAATGGGATTTATGCCTCCTGCTCCTGGCTCTGCTGTGGTTTCACAGCATAACACTGAAAGTCACTCAGGCTCTGAGGAGTTTAGCTATCTGTATGGTGGACACCAGATGTGTCTCCAGGAGCAGGTCTGGCATTGTCTTATAGCCAGCTCTGGACTTCCTCTCTGATGGACCTGGAGTCTGTAGGGTCACAGTCTCAAAGAACAGGAGACGGCACAGCACCCCTCACAAACGTAACTATTTTAATAGCAGTATTTGCAGCAAGATGTGAGAGGATGGTAATTCCTGCTGCTGTGTCTCCAACTCTGATGCTGTTTCCAGGACAAGACAAGGGAATGGTCCTGTGTTTTGCTGTGCTGCATAGGGCTGAGCTGTTTATCGCTTCCATACCGAGCGGTGTCCTTCTGAGGAACGGGTGCTCAGCCAGCTATGGAGGATTGGTCTGGCACCCTCCTCTGGGGATCTGGCTGCCAGATAGGAGGGACAGGCAGCATTCAGCTGTGGGCAGCTGGCAGTAGTCCTTGCTGAAAGGCAAAGCTACAGAGATGGGTACCAGTGACTTCCTGTCACTTGCAGAAGCGGTTCTCACCTCTGAAGTGTTATTGGCTCTGCTACTGCTTCCAAGACCACAGCTAGCAGGAGTCTCTGAGTGTCTTCTGCTGTCCAGAGCCAGGCAAAGCACTTCACTCGACCTTCAGTTGGTTTGGGGTATTCTTGTTTATTTTTTCTTGGGGCTTTGTTAAATAAAGACAATTCCAAAATTAGGATAAAACAACTACAGAAAACTTAGCCAGATGAAGATGCTGTTAGTTTTCTGTTTGGATGTATCACAGAATCACAGAATCTTCATGGTTGGAAATGACCTCTGAGATCATTGAGTCCAACCATACACAGAAAAACACAACAGTCTCGGGCACTAGAGCATGCCCTGAAGTGCCACATCTACACGTTCCTTAAATACCTCCAGGGATGGGGACTCCACCACCTCCCTGGGCAGGCTGTTCCAGTGCCTGACCACTCTCTCAGGAAAGTAATTCTTCCTAATATCTAATCTAAACCTCCCCTGCCCCAACTTCAGACCATTCCCTCTGGTCCTGTCATTATTCCCTTGGGAGAAGAGGCCAACACCCACCTCTCTACACCCTCCTTTCAGGGAGTTGTACAGGGCAATGAGGTCCCCCCTCAGCCTCCTCTTCTCCAAACTAAACATGCCCAGTTCCCTCAGCCTCTCCTCATATGACTTGTTCTCTAGACCCCTCACCAGCTTGGTGGCTCTCCAGCACGCTCAATGTCACGCTCCAGCAGCTCAATGTCCTTCCTGTAGTGAGGGATCCAGAACTGAACACAGCACTCGAGGTGAGGCCTCACCAGTGCCCAGTACAGAGGCACCATCACTGCCCTACCCCTGCTGGCCAAGCTGTTCCTGACACAGGCCAGGATGCTGTTGGACTTCTTGGCCACCTGGGCGCACTGCTGGCTCATGTTCAGCCGGCTGTCCACCAACACCGCCAGGTCCTTTTCTGCTGGGCAGCTTTCCAGCCACTCTGCCCCAAGCCTGTAGTGTTGCCTGAGGTTGTTGTGATCAAAATGCAGGACGTGGCACTTGGCCTTATTAAACCTCATCCCATTGGCCTTGGCCCATTGATCCAACCTGTCCAGGTCCCTCTGTAGAGCCTTCCAACCCTCAAGCAGATCAACACTCCCACCTAGTTTGGTGTCATCTGCAAACTTACTGAGGGTGCACTCAATCCCCTTATCTAGATCATCAATAAAGATATTAAACAAGACTGGCCCCAAAACTGAGCCCCGAGGGACACCACTGGTGACTGGTTGCCAGAAACTCCTCAGAAACTATCAAAATGTGTTATGGAAAAACTGAAAACCCAGAGTAGTTTTTTGTTCTAAACACCTGACCCCCAATTAGCATTTTGGCTTATTCTAACAGGTAGTGCAGAGGCCCTAGGCTATACGACTGCTGATTGCCATGTGCAGTGTTTTTTCCTGCAGGACAGGTTATTACAGAGCGCCCCTGTGATTAGGGCTAGCCTTGTAGTCACAGAAGCATCCTGTGTGGTTCTTTGCCTGTGGAGGAGGTGAGAAATGCATCCAGGTGAACCTGGAGTATAATCTCTGTGCCCAGGAAAAATCTGAAACGCTCTGTACAATGCTTTTGTGAGAGCAGTGAGAGAGGAGGAATCCCTATGCGCATAGGCTGTGTTTTTAGCTATATATAACCAACAGGGGGCATTAGGTTTATGCTTATTAAATGTGTAGTTCTACTCTGAGCAGAGAAAAATATCAAAGTTGTTTGATTGAAAACAGCAGGATGGGAATCCTGTTTCCTGCAAAAAATATGGGATTCGGTTTTTCCAGAAGATTTAGTAACTGTATAAATCTGTTCTGTTTTCTTTAGGTCTAGCTTGTGTCTATTTTGAGAGGAAGATAAGTGAGATTGATGTAATTAAGACCCCGATGATTTTTGTATGATCTGTAACTCAAAAAGCACTTGAAAAATATAAGTGTTTTCGGTGCAAATTGGTTTGTATTGTTGATTTCCAGTTTTCTAAGCAGAAATTAAAGTAAGGCTGCAATTATATCTTTCTGATGGAAATTAGATTCAGCATTACACAGTCAACTGCTGCTCTTCGTTATGGAGGAAACCTCGCCCTGAGTTCATTGATTACGGAATGCAAAGGACTCCGGTGAGGAGCTACAGCACAAGCACAAATTGCGGTCTTTGAAAATGGAAAGTAATATTTATTACAGAGATAATTATTATGGCTACAACCACTCATACTCCTGTATGTGGGACTATTCATATACACGTTCTGAGGGAGATGTGGTTTTTAGCATTTATAGCACTGACTGTAAAAGCAACTTTTTTTCTCTTCACAGGTGAAGTTGGAAAACTGTATCCTGATCTGTGCTTCTGTCACACCCAAGCAGCTGGGAACCACTTTTAGGTGAAGTGATTTCTACAATCCATAGTTAACTTGAGCTGCATTTGGAAATATGGAAATAGGTTAAGGAAGTCGATGTTAAACAATTAGGTGATACAGCTGAGGAGAACTGCTTTCATAAAGCAATTTCAAAACAAATCATTGGCTGAAATGTACAGACGCTATAAGTTTCAAGGAGTTGATTTAATTACCTGCCTTATGTAAAAACGCTTAAATGGGTTTTACATAACCTAATAACTTCAATTTCTTCCAAAGGAACAGTTATGGTTTTGAAATAAAGTAAACAAATGAGCAACCTCTAGCAGTTGCAGAGCTTTTGCCTGCCAGCGCATCTGGGATGCTGTGAGTAATTTTTGGTCCCCCCCCCAGTCAGAGAAGAGAAATTCTAATTGGATCAGTAGCGCACAGCATCCCCCTTCTCCTGAACCCTCTTCATACCCCCATCATAAAAAAAAGGCAAGAGGAGTCTGGGTCATTTTTATCTAGCAAGAACGAAGGTAAAGGGGATACAACTCCAAATAGCCAGTCCTGTAGCAGGATGCTGCAGAGGTAAGAGAGTTTATAAAGTAAAGCACGTTTACCTGAGAAAAATGGCAACCTTTGCAAACCTGCAAGCATTAAGGGAAGGTCTAGGTTTTGGCAGGTCTCTTTAGGTGGTACCTGGAACAAGGAGGGTTGGGCTCTTCCCAAGCGTTTGTCCTAATGGTAGAGTGCATTCAATTAGAGTCTTCCCCAGGGTGCCTAGCCCCAGACTGCTCTGTTGGAAGTGGGAAATGCCTCATGGTGGCATTTCTCAAATGCCTGAGTTGCTGTGATGTACCAACCCCACTGATCTTCAGCGTAGGGGCTGTACCGCCCTCCCACCGCCCTCTGCTGCCCCAGGGCTTGGCTCCATTTAGGTTCCCTGCATGTGTGTATGGGTCAGAGAGGGTTACTGAGCATTTGGGTCACAACAACCCCAGGCAGCGCTACAGGCTTGGGGCAGAGCGGCTGGAGCTGCCCAGCAGAAAAGGACCTGGGGGTGTTGGTCGACTGTCGGCTGAACATGAGCCCAGGTGTGCCCAGGTGGCCAAAAAGGCCAACAGCATCCTGGCCTGTATCAAGAACAGTGTGGTGAGTAGGACCCAAGAGGTGATCGTCCCCCTGTACTCGGCACTGGTGAGACCCCACCTCGAGGGCTGTGTCCAGTTTTGGGCCCCCTACCACAGGAAAGACATTGAGGTGCTGGAGCAGGTCCAGAGAAGGGCAACGAAGCTGGTGAGGGGTCTGGAGCACAAGTCTTACGAAGAGAGGCTGAGGGAGCTGGGGTTGTTCAGTCTGGGGAAGAGGAGACTGAGGGGAGACCTTATTGCTCTCTACAACTACCTGAAAGGAGGCTGTAGAGAGGCGGGGGTCAGTCTCTTCTCCCAAGTTACAGATGATAGGACAAGGGGTAATGGCCTCAAGTTACACCAGGGGAAGTTCAGGTTAGATATTAGGAAATATTTCTTTACTGAAAGGGTTGTCAGGCATCGGAATGGGCTGCCCAGGGAGGTGGTTGAGGCACCATCCCTGGAGGTATTCAAGAGAGGAGTTGACATGGTGCTCGGGGATATGGATTAGTGTTGGGTGGTGTGGTGGTGTGTGTGTGGGTTGTGCGTGGTGTGTGTGTTTTTGTGTGGTTGTTTTTTGTGTGGTTTTTTTTTTCTTGTTTGTTTTTTTTTTGTTTGTTTGTTTTTTGTTGGTGGTTTTTTTTTTTTGGTTGGACTAGATGATCTTAAAGGGTCCCTTCCAACCTAGGTGATTCTGTGATTCTGTGATTCTGTGATTTCTCAGCCTTGTTAGCTGGAGGAAATCACAAGGAGGGTACAAATGCTTACGTGTCCAATTTGCTGCTGCCTGGTGTTTCTGACCTCTGCCTGTTGGCCAGTTTGCCTGTTGGATCTTAGCAGACAGCTCTGCTTTATTAAACAGGTTGTGGGAGACATCCTAGAACCACGGGCTCACCGACGGTTCCTTTCAGTGCCATATCCACATGAGAAGGACAGTCCAGACTCCCTTCAACGCACTCTAGGAAAAGGCTTAGTTTTAATTGCTTCTATCAGATTGTAGGTTTGCCTGTATAAGTAAATGAAACTCTTAAAGATGACGAAGTTTAAGTTACTAAAAGGTAATTGCTACAATAGCTTTCCCTTGGAATTTGATCCTGTTTCTGCATATATCTGACTACATTCTTAATGTTGACTGTGATATATTAATTTTTTTTTTGCAACTAGAGTCCAAATGCTCAGAGGTCAACTTCCCATTCAAGTCTTCAACACAGGAGCAGCTTGTAATTTGAAAAAGGAGAATCGTTAGCAGGGAGAGGATTGGATCAGATTAATCAACAGAAAGAACACTCACATAATCATCTCTCCTCGTCTCTCTTCCCCTTCCCCACTGTCTGTTTTTTGGATTTATGGACTGAAAACTTACCAGCCAGGGACTAAGTTTTCCTTTTACGCTTCCAGGATACCTTTCCTGTAGTTTGCATTGCTCATCTCCTGCAGCCTGGTACTTGCATCAGTGAGTGAATGGTGCTAGGGTGCAACTTGTCTGTAAAATTTAAAAGCCTGAAAGCTTGATGTTTGGTGTATAATAGTGCATTTTAAAGTTCTTAAGCTCAGGTGCCAAGTAACAAAATTAAATCCCACTTTGATGCTTGCAGACGTCTTCTAAAGACAACTGTGGGTTACTCTGGCCCAAGCTTGGGAGTAGTTCCCTGTGTATGTGTTGGTTTCAACATCTCATTTTGTGCCAGACTCAGAAGCACTTACGATATCCCTGGTGCAGGTCTTTTGATGCTTTTGTGCACTTTTCTAGAGCTGTAACAAGGTCTTGAGGAACGGCTAGAGCATGATAGCATTTGCAGTTGCATTTTCAGCCCCCGAGTGGTGACAGCTCTGGTCTCATGAGTGCTGGGACGTGTGTCGTGGTTCAGGAGGGACCCTGTGGTTGCTCCAGCTGCAGTGACTTGACTCTGAGGGACGCCACATCTTAAGACTTCTTCCATAGTCCAAAGGCGCAGCAGGCAGTACGAGGTCTGTAGGCTGCAGACTGGCCATCCACTATAAAAAGAAAAGTTGTTTTATTTTACATTCCTTACCCGGCATGTTCTTAGTCTTAAAGGAAGCAACCGGATGATCCAGAAAGATTTTTTTGAAAGTTGCTTGGTCAAAGCCTTGGCATATCCTTCCTTTTCGTAAAACAGACTTTAGCATCCGTTAATACTTAGTTCAGTCTGAACTGCATTTTAAACAGTGTCTCATCTGTTGTACCTACTCATGGTAGTGAAGAGTTGTGTTATTTTGTGTATCTAACAGAACAGCAAATTAGGGGCACCTTTTCCATGCTAATCAATTAGTCATGTCAGATGTTACTGCTTTCCAAAGAAGTGCTGGAGTAGCAGCTGTGTTACTTCTTATGAAAGGTTTGTGTGTCAGCAAATTCTGCACCTATGTTATGTTTTCTGCAGAGCCAGCAGCAAAACCTAATGGAACTTAATGCGAGAAAACATTGCCAGTGAAGTGATAGGTTGAGATTAACTGCACTAAAAAGAGACAACTCCATGCTAAGTTTTTTGACTTCTCTGAAGAGTCGCTATTATAAACATGCCAATTTAAGGACTTTTTTCTAATTGTGTGAAAATCAATATGAAAACTTGCACAGAATTAATCTAAAGAAGAAAAAGAGGACAACCAGCCACCACTCATTCTAAGCCTGGACAGCTAAACTATGCATAGGCTGCATTAGCACTGGGGTCAGTAGAAAACTTCACCAGTGCAGAAATATTTATCTGAATTGGACGTTTACTGGGTGTCGTGGTTTAACCCCAGCCAGCAACTAGGACCATGCAGCCAGTCACTCACTCCCCCCATGGAGGGACAGGGAAGAGAATCGGAAGAGTAAAAGCGAGAAAATATGTGGATTGAGAGATAAAGACAGTTTAATAGGGAAAGCAAAAGCCATGCACACAAGCAAAGCAAAACATGGAATTCGCTCATTGCTTCCCATCGGCAGGCAGGTGTGCAGCTACGTCTGGGCAAGCAGGGCTCCATCACACATAAGGGTTACTTGGGAAGACAAAATGCCGTAACTCTGAACGTCCCCCCCTTCTTCTTCTTCTCCTCCCAGCTTTACATACTGAGCACGATGTCATCTAGTATGGAATATCCCTTTGGTCAGCTGTCCTGACTGCATCTCCTCATAGCCTTTTGTGCACTCCCAGTTTACTCGCTGGCAGGGTGGTGTGAGGAGCAGAAAAAGGCCTTGACTGCTTAGTGACAACCAAAAACATTAGTGCGCTATCAACAGTATTCCCATACCAAACCCAAAATGTAGCACTATACCAGCTGCTAGTAAGAAAGTCAACTCCATACCAGCTGAAACCACGACACTGGGGAATCCATGCTGTTATCCTGCAGATCTTTTGCCTTAGTTGTTAGGAAAAGGGGTTCATAACTAATTCTTTTTTTTCCCCTTTGCAGTTATCATAGAATCATAGAACGTTTTGGGTTGGAAGGGACTTTAAAGATCATCTTGATCTAAACCCCCTGCCATGGGCAGGGACACCTCCACTAGAGCAGGTTGCTCAAAGCCCCATCCAGCCTGGCCTTGAACCCCTCCAGGGATGGGGCATCCACAGCTTCCCTGGGAAACCTGTTCCAGTGCCTCACCACCCTCACAGTAAAGAGTTTCTTTCTAGCATCTAATCTAAATCTCCCCTCTTTCAGTTTAAAACTGTTACCCCTCATCCTATAGCTCCATTCCCTGACAGAGAGTCCCTCCCCATCTCTCCTGTAGGCTCCCTTCAGATATTGGAAGGCTGCTACAAGGTCTCCCTGGAGCCTTCTCTTCTCCAGGCTGAAGAACCCCAGGTCTCTCAGCCTGTCATCATAGGAGAGGTGCTCCAGCCCTCTGAGCATCTTTGTAGCCCTCCTCTGGACTCACTTGAACAGGTCCATGTTCTTCCTGTTTCGAGGGCTCCAGAGCTGGATGCAGTACTCCAGGTGGGGTCTCACCAGAGCAGAGTAGAGGGGTAGAATCACCTCCCTCGGCCTGCTGGCCACACTTCTTTTGATGCAGCCCAGGATGCAGTTGGCTTTCTCACCACCAACACCCCCGAGCCCTTCTCCCTAGGGCTGCTCTCAATCCGTTCTCTGCCCAACCTGTATTTGTGCTTGGGATTGCCCTGACCCAGGTGCAGGAACCTTGCACCAGACCTGGCTGAACTTCATGAGGTTTGCACGGGCCCAACTCTCAAGCCTGTCCAGGTCCCTCTGGATGGCATCCCTTCCCTCCAGCGTGTCGACCGCACCACACAGCTTGGTGTCATAGGCAAAGCTGCTGAGGGTGCACTCAAAAAGTCATGTTAGACATAAGTTGAAGGATAACATGTATGGAAGGGGCAATGTTCAGCTGCCTTCCAGAATGGTATTAATGATCAGTTCCTCTGCCATGTGATGCATCCACAGGTAACTGGGTTTGCTGTACCAGACACCGAAATTAAGGTTTCCCTGTCAAACTGATTTCTGTCAGGAAAAACAGCATGTAAGCAAGGGTTGGTGCAGACATGCATCTGGTGTCATTCTTCTCTATCTGAAAAGGAGTTTGGGCAGGTACATGAAGCATCAGGCTGACAATAAGATGATCTGTCTGATAGCGGGCTCTACCCTGATTTTTTTGCTATCCCAACTGTTCTGTCTTCATTTGCTATCTATAGAAGAATACTTTTTTGCCTGTCTTTAGCTCAAACTGAACAATGTACGTACATATACATATAGATACAGTGCATTTGTTGCTGAATCTTTCTGGTTTTCCAGTAATAGAAGTTTTAACAAGTATGTTTAAACTCAAAATTTAGCCCCCTGCTGAGTTCTAATGACAACTTCTTTAAAAACAATCATAGTTGAGCTATGTGTGTAATTTCCTTTTCAAAGATGTTTTGTTAGAAACAAGTGTATATAAATAGGCTTAAAATTGAAAACCCCCTTGTTCTTAACTGCATTAGTGTTATAACATTTTACCCAAAACATATAAAATGCCTAATTTAGACCATCTGCGTTAGAAGCAAATGCTGTGTTTAAAGCATTTTTCTGTGGGTTTTTTAAGTACATAATTTTCAGGACAACTTAATGTCATCCACTCATGCTGACACTTCAGCTGCCAAAAAGTCTTGAGATTTTTTTCTAGTGTACTCGATGCACAATCCTCAGGGTCTCAGAGGCATTCCTGTAACGGTGAAATGTGGTGAACACTGTGGCTGGAGAGTTGGGCAGAGAGGAACCTGATGAACTTCAACAAAGGCAAGTGTAGGGTCCTGCACCTGGGGAGAAATAACCCCATGCACCAGGACAGGTTGGGGGCTGACCTGCTGGAGAGCACCTCTGAGGAGAAAGACCTGGGAGTCCTGGTGGATGACCAGGACTAGGATGACCATGAGGCAGCAATGTGTCCTTGTGGCCAAGAAAGCCAATGGCATCCTAGGGTGCATCAGGAAGAGTGTGACCAGCAGGTCAAGAGAGATCATCCTGCCCCTCTGATCTGCCCTGGTGAGGCCCCGTCTGGAGCACTGGGTCCAGTTCTGGGCTCCCCAGTTCAAGAAGGACAGGCAACTGCTGGAGAGGGTACAGCAGAGGGCTACAAAGATGATGAGGGGCCTGGAGCATCTCTCTTATGAGGAGAGGCTGAGGGACTTGGGGCTTTTTAGTCTGGAGAAGAGAAGGCTGAAGGGGATCTGATCAATGCTTATAAATACTTGAAGTCAAGAGGATGGGGCCGGTCTTTTTTCAGTGGTGTCCAGGGACAGGACAAGAGGAAATGGGCACAAACTTGAATCTAAGAAAGTTCCACCTAAACATGAGGAGGAACTTCTTTCCTTTGAGGGTGGCAGAGCCCTGGAAGAGGCTGTCGAGGGAGGGGGTGGAGTCTCCTTCTCTGGAGACATTCCAAACCCGCCTGGACACGTTCCTGTGCAACCTGCTCTGGGTGGACCTGCTTTGGCAGGGAGTTGGACTAGATGATCTCCAGAGGTCCCTTCCAACCGCATATCATTCTGTGATTCTGTGATTCTGTGACTTCTAGCTCTGAAGGATGTTTTTTTCTGTAGCTCCTGCCCATTTCAGAAGAGGCTCCAGAACCCAACATGTTTCTTACACAGAGAAGGGTCCAGAAGAGGTGTCAGACGTGGAAATAAACGGTAACGCTTCTGGGAAGGAGAATGAAGTGATGGTCTGTCTCAGACTGTCCTGCCTGCCACAGCCTTTTCCACAAGCACCACTGATGCCTGGCTGGTCTGTCCTTCCTCTTGTGAGTGCATTTTTCCTGGCTGCTTTCCACATGTGCATGCTACTACGTGGGGAAGGAAAAAAGATTCAACCAAAAAAAAAAAAAAAAAAGAGCCAAGATCAGACCTAGAGCCCCAGCTCCTGGAGTCATAGGACTAGAGACTCTCAGCTTTCACTTCTTTAACAAAAACCAGTTTCTTCCCTTGGGAGTCCCCTAAAAATCCTGGAAACAAAGCCAGTTCATAGCCTATGAATCAATCCATGTCTTTGAGCCTGCAGGAAGCCTGAAAAACAGCTCTGATGTGGAAGATGGCTCCATCCTCCAGCAAGGTGCTTGCTTTCCTCCTGTCCCTGTTGGGTCACCATGGCTGGAAGAGAAGAGTGAAGGGTATTTGCAGCTATTCCTTTCGTACTACCCCAGCTCCCTGCTGGTGGCATTGGGACGTGTGGGGGTGTGAAAGGGGAAAATCATGCTGTTGAGGCCCCTGTTAGATTTAATCCAGACTATTATCAATTTCTGCCTGAAAAAAATATCCCTTTCTGCTCTTAGAATACAATTTATTTCTGAGTTCCCTGCCCCTGTGGTGTCAAGGATTTATTGCTGGTTCAAGTAGTTCAAAGACACCCACAAGAAAGACACCCCATCCTGGAGTCAAAAGCAGGGTTTTTTTGTGTATTGTAAACTGAGCCCAGAAAGGACCCGTGAGCCCATGCAGTCCTTGCCTCTGTTTCGGATTTCCTCAGAGTATGCTTGAAAGGATTTTTTTGGGCTATAAAGACTTTAGGATTAGTCAAAAAGACTAAGAGAAACAGAAGATGCTTCCACGAGGTGTTTTTAGCCGGACGCTACTTTAAATGCAAAACAGTTATTCTAAGATATGACCATGGACTGATTCTTGTTCTGAATCTTTTCTGTGATGATTCAGCTATTGGCAGAAATAACCCAAAGAGTATGATTTTGAAACACAGGAATACTCTGTAATTCCATCTTCACCTGATTGTTGTTTCAGGCATTACCTGTTTGTGGATAGAAATATTTTCCCCTTAAAAAAAAAAAAAAAAAAAAAAAAAAAAAAAAAAAGCAAGAGGAGAAGGACATCAGTTTGTTTTCCTTGGCTCTCTGTAATTAACCTAGTGATTTATCTCTGTAAAGTCTGACAGTAAATTATTTCTTCCTATCACCTTATTTCTCAGGAAGAAACCCTGGAAGGGGAAGTTGCCACAGGCCCATTAGAGCCCCCAATGATTAACCCCACTGCTGACATTTGCTGTCCTTATACTGGAGTAATGTTTCCTCCCCTTATTCCACATAACTTTTTGACCTACTGAACACCACCCGTTTTCTCCATTGACTTCTGTGACTGTGCCCCATCCAAACCTTGTTTCTCTGGCAGCTGCAAGCTGCCATCCTGTAGTACTGGTCTTACTGGGTTTTCACATGAACTCAGAGGACTCTTACCTCCTCTCCTTTCCAAGCAGCAGTGTGAGATTCCCACCTCTTCTCTCCTGAAAATCTCAAAGACGGAAAAACTTTCACTTCCACCACTGTATGTTTCTCTACCCATAAATGAGCTGCAGCATCTGTAACGGTTTCCTTGCAGGGTTAGAAAAATGAACTCTGGACCCTTGAAAAGACAGAATTTCTCATCCTTCCAGGGAGAAAGTCCACAGGAGTCCTGGTTTGGACCTTGCGGCATTTGTCTGGTGCTGTGATAATGGACTTTGAAAGTTTTGATGCTGTTAAATTCAAGGTGTTATTTTAGGTCATTTCAGAAGCTTTAATGGCTCCCTGTGACTGCACAGCTGGACTGATGATACCTGAAGCACAGACTTTGCAGGTGAAGGAATATGAAAAGCAATGTTAATAAAATGCTCATATTTTAAAGGCTTTTTTCCCAAGCATCTGACTCTGGCTTAAGAACAGCCTGTGGAAAAATAAAGGGGGTGTTTCTAAGCACTCCAAAGTGAGGCAGTGCCTATATGATGGTTGGGTTGCTTCTGCCCTTTTGTCTATCCGTTGTGACACAGTCTTCGGTTATATTCCCCACAATATTTCATATATGTGTTTGTACATATGCCTCTCTCACGGGTTTGCAGCTTTGGCCTGTAATACCTTTGGTGGGCTCATTAGGGAAAATGAAAGGTATTAGGCAATAAGACAAGCTCTATAAAATTCTTGTGTTAAAAGCAAACGAGACCTGGAGTAGTTAAATCTGTTACAGTGCTCTTCCATGACGCTGTGCAAGTCGCTCAAACCCAGTGTCTCCCAGTACCCACTCTTCCTGTTTTTTCATAAGCTCATGGGAAATGCACAGTTGTAATCTGGAGAAATGCTTTGCTCTCACAGCTGTAATTGAAGTCACTGGACACTGAACATGTAATCTTCTATTAAAGTGGGGCTACTTTGCTATACGATCCTGGATGTCTCAAGTCAGACACTATGAATTAAGAGATGATTCTGACCTTAATCTCCCCGTGCCCCGGTTTCCTGTCTGATCCCTGTATGACAAGGTAGAATTCAGATGTTCATTGATGCCTACAAAGCACCAGCAGATTAGCGATGAGCACCACGAAGAAATTAATGGTGCCATACTTGAGCAGAGGTTGGCTGGTGTCCCAGGAACATGGCACAGTGCCATGTTGAATGAGAAGTATAAAGGGGAAAGACGGAGCCATCGCCCATTCCCCGAGCACCATCCCAAATGCATCCGAGGTGTACGATATGGCAGAAGCCTTAATTCTTCCTTATTCCTGTCTGCTTGACTCTCGATCTATCCAACCCTCTCTGAATGCTGTTGCCTCATGTAAGTTCTGCATCCCTCTACTTTGGACTGCCAAAGGAGCTAAAGGACAGGGGATCCATGACCTCCAGGCCTAGCTGTCCGGACCTGTGCAACACAAAGGAGAATGAAGAGTTCTCCTTGGTGCCAAATCAGCTGCCAGCGAATACTTTGGCTCTCAGGTTTCATCGATATTTTCCATCAATATTTATATCAAAAGCAAGAACTTTTGTCAGTTTTTATTGATTTCCTGTCTGTCAAACTGCTTTTTCAAATTTCTAAAGGAGGAAGAAGTGAAAGAGAAAAATAGGGAAGAAACTGTAATTTATTCCCTCCCTCCACCTATTTTTTTTTCTCCTAAGTATTCTTCCTTGGTGTTATCAGCTGTTGCTACGAGCAGAGGTATTTCCTCCTTTACGCACAAGGAAGAAATGAAGAAATGAAGAAATGACCACAATGAAGAAATGCTGTCACATATACAAGCAGATATGCGGGCATTTCCTCAGCAGCTTTTGAACTCAGATTTCACCTGCACGGTGAAAGGGTCAGTGGGCTCAGAGGTGCTTGCTTCCTGCAGATTTTGATGAGTCCCACGCACACTTCTTGGACAGTGGTTTGGAACCAATAAAAGGGAATTGACCTTATAGTCCTCCTTGCTGAGGAGAAGAAAGTTTCAGTGTGACCTCACCTGTTATCCCACTCCAGTTTCTGACAACAGGTGTACTTTAACCATGGCGAAATAATGAGACTCAGGTCTCATTCATTGCCAGAAATGTCTCTTGTTACGTTCTTCTGGGCTTTAAGGAGCAAACTCTACCTGCTTTTCCTACACTATAGCATGGTTCAAACATCTCTCTGGCATCTGTTTCCCACTTGAGCCCTTGTTTCAGCAATATACCTGTAGGTCATGAGACACAAATCCATTGGAAAGCAAACATTGCTGGTTTTGGAGTTCATAGACAGATTTGTACAAATCGCGTTGTTTATAACCAAAGTTAGTGGTCACAATTTTTAGAATGGGAAGCCTTCTGTGCACACCTGGGTTAGAAAACAGCTCTGAGCCTTTCCAAGGGGATCCCATCACTCCATTCTGCTCACAATATTTTTAAACTTATGTGGGTGAGTCTCATTAGGTGCGCAAGGTGGTCCTGGGATCCCTGACTCATCTTATTACATACAAACACTGAAATCAAAGGCAATGTGAATCAGTTCAGCTCCTCGTATGTTTTAATGTCTCAGGTCATTGGGGTGGATCAGTGCCTGACCTGTTTCTGCTGGCCTACTCCTTCCTCCTCTTCTAGGAGCCCCCTGAGTCCCAGGCAATGATTCTTCACTTCATAAATTCATGGGAGATACATTTAAAGCTCTGTGCTGTGGATAAGAACCAGTTCTGAAATATTTAATAATCCCTGGAGTAAAATAACCCTCTCCTGTAGGTGTAGATTCAAAGAGTCAGCTCTTCACCAGGTACAGCTGAACTTTATAGCGTGCACTGTCCCCACTTGCAGTGGGAGTCAATGTTTGCCCACTGCTTGGTGGATATGGGGTATTGTGCCTTTTGTAGAAAATACCAGTAAAGAGGTAAATCACCTTGAGCAGGTGTTTCAAATTTCAAAAGAAAAGAAATGGTGAAGCAGAAGAGGAAGGAATTGTGATTCCTCTTTTACCCTGGTACAGCAGCGTGCTCATTCCCTTTTAGCCTTTTTCCTTTCAGGAGAGGAACACTCGTTTCTTTGCTTAAAGAAATAAAGTTTGAAAGCTGTGAAGAAAGGAGGACTAGGAATCCTCTGAACTTCCAGCAGGAATGTTGTTACATTTGGCTTAGACTTTTTTTTTTTTTTAACATTTTAACAACTAATTCATTCCCTAAGATTCAAAATGTGTTGACTTACCTATTCTGGGATAAAAATATTAATGTGTTTTGAACCACAGTGGATTTTCTGCCACATATAAGAACAGCTGGCTGAGACTGGGGTGTTTTTGATTTGGAAAGAAACTGCTTAGGTGCCTTTTTCCTACTTACACTGACCTCAAACCTTTCTGACAGCCTCCTATGTGGCTTGATGCTGTTTCCAAGCACTATTTGAAGATCCTCAAAAGAAGACAAGAGTCTCTTTGCAATTCCTAGTTTGCTTTCTTTATCAGACTCTTCTTTTCAAGGTTATTTGTAGCCTCATTCAGCATTTCAGGAAAAAAAAGAGGTGTCCTCTGGAGCTTTTTGCTACTCTGATGTAAGGGCTCGACAGGAGGCAAGTGTCCCACCATATGCCCTGCCCTTTCTATCCTATCAGACATCTGTGACATTTAAAGGTATGTTTTTGGAGCTTGTTCCTCTTTATAACCTATTGTTTAATTAGTGCCACTGGAAATATAGCAGCAAAACTTAACAGTGGCATCTGAATCTGAGGAGATGAGGCAGGGAAGATGGAGTGCCTCTCAGGCATGACTGGCACACCACAATGGAGAAGTTTAGTAGAAAGGGTAAACAAGAAGGGGTTTGATGCATTGTTAGTCAAAGGATGGGAGGAGGAAGGGGAGGAGGTAAGTAGGCAAATCAAGGTTTCAAAACAAGGATAGGAAATCACAGTATCACAAAATCGCAGAATCACATGGGGTTGGAAGGGACCTCTGGAGATCATCTAGTCCAACCCCCCTGCCAAAGCAGGTCCACCTAGAGCAGGTTGCACAGGAACGTGTCCAGGTGGGTTTGGAATGTCTCCAGAGAAGGAGACTCCACCACCTCCCTGGGCAGCCTCTTCCAGGGCTCTGCCACCCTCACAGGAAAGAAGTTCCTCCTCATGTTTAAGTGGAACTTCTTAGATTCAAGTTTGTGCCCATTTCCTCTTGTCCTGTCCCTGGGCACCACCGAAAAAAGACCAGCCCCGTCCTCTTGACACCCTCCCTTTAAGTATTTGTAAGCATCGATCAGATGCCCCTCAGCCTTCTCTTCTCCAGACTAAAAAGACCCAAGTCCTTCAGCCTCTCCTCGTAAGGGAGATGCTCCAGGCCCCTAATCATGAGTAGAAGAATTCAAATTGGGTGGAATGGAGGGAATGGGGGAGCAGAGGTCCTGACAACACTGTCCAGACAGATCAGTCACACAGTATTTGTGCACAGATATTTTAAATGGCTACTGCTCACTTGAAAGAAATGAAGGTGTTGCTGTCCACCTGCCAATTACCAGGAGCCAAATTTCCCTATATCTGGGGCAGAGCTCAGCAGGAGCATCTTTTAAACCATAGCACTCTAAGGAAAGCCCTGAAGGTTTCAGAGCTGGAAGGGGGACGACAGGGGATGGATGGACAATTAAGTGTTTGATAAATAGGGTCTGGTTCACCTCTCCAACTAGTTTTATATCAGCGGTTCCTGATTTGCATTTGTTTAAATTAAAGCAGAATCAGACCTTTTCCTTCCAGCAGTTGCTTTTGGGCCGACTGGCAGCGACAGTAATCCTGGCACTCGGGTTGAAAAAGCTGCTCCTGCAACAGTGCCTGGTGTCGTGTAGAGCCTTTAAGCATGTGCCTAACTTTAAGCAGAGGAGTTCAGGTGACCTCGGTGTGGCTTGTTGGATCAAGACCCAAGCACGGGAAGGAAGAGGTGCTGAAAACAGGTTGGGGAAAAAAAAAAAAAAGAATTGATTTTTCCACAGCGGAATAACTTCCTCTGGGAGAAGCACTACTGCTTGTGTCAACTCCTGCAGGAACGTGCAGCTCACTGGGATGTGCTCTGCTGGGCACGCTCCTGCCCTGGTGCGGATTGCCTCGACAAACAGCACTTTTCCTTCTACGATTATTTCTAGGCTGTAGCAGCATGCAAAATCAGCAGAGGCAGAAGCAATAGGTGGAGAAATTCCTTCCAGGATTTTACCGTTTGTACCTTCTTGAAAGACACTGTCTGAGTAATGAAAAGCCTGAAGGGAGAAAGGTGGCTGGGTCAAGAGTAGGGAAGAGAAATTGGTTTGTGGTGTCTCACTGCACTGACTCATCTGCCGCTTTGGGGCTCCAGCACAGGAGCAGCATGGAGTGATACGGCTGGGTCACTGAATAAGATGATAGAAAAGAGGGCTCTAGCCCCAGATCTGCCTCCTGTTGCCTCCCCCTCACAGCTGTGCTTACTGGGAGAGGGAGGAATCCTCCAAAAAATGGTTGATGGCTTCAAGCAAGGCTGGCATTTTACACGTTACGTTGCACTTCATGGATATTATTTGCGGGCAAAATGCAGCCACCTTCCACTCCGTCATACAGCATCTTGTGGTCCGTTTTCCCCCAAACCCAGCTGCTGAGAACGTGGGAATGCTGTCTTAAAAAAAACACTGTATGGGTGAAAATGCAGGGGTTTAGGGTGTTGGTTTTTTTTGGTTTTTTTTTTTTTTTTTTATGGACTATTTCGCTCAGGGCCACAGGGCTAAACTTCGGCGGGGTTTGGGGGAGAGCGGACAGCCCAGGGGAGGATGCTCGGCGGGGCACGGCACCGGGCGCCACCTGCGCTGCTGCTGCTGCTGCTGCTACCGCGCATCCCCGCGGGGCTCCGCTCCCTTCCGCGCCGCTCTGTGTATTCCCCCCCACCACCCCCGCCCCCTTCCCCGCCGTCCCGGGGCGGCCCGGCTCCGCGGCGGGGCGGGCGCGCAGGCGCAGGGGCTGCGGGCGGCGGCGCTCGGCGGCGCCGTGCGCGGCGCGGCCCCAGTCCGCGCTGCAGCCGCCGCGGGGGCGCCACTACCATGAGCGGCCGCGGCCGCCCCTGCGCGACTCACGGGCACCGGGCGCAGCAGCCGCCGCCGGCCCCCCCCCGCCGCCGCCGCCGCCGCCGCTGCGCACCCCCGGCCCCCGAGCCCGGCGCTGCAGGATGCCGGGGGGCAAGAGAGGGCTGGTGGCACCGCAGAACACCTTCCTGGAGAACATTGTCCGGCGCTCAAGCGGTGAGAGATCCCCTCCATCCGTCCCTCTGTCCGTCCGTCCACCCACCCATCCGTCCGTCCGTCCATGGCTTCAACCCTCCGGCCCCCCGGCGGCTCCTCGGGGCGCCGAGCCGCCGCGCCCGCTGCCCCCTTGATGGGTCTGTGCCAAAGCGGCGCCTTCAAGGAACGAGGTCTGACCTGGGGTGAGGGGCTGCTGTGCCCCACCGGACTCCGCTGGAGCCTCCCCTCCGCGGTCCTTTCCGTGTCCCCCCTCACTCCTGACACCGTTACCGGCACTAGGAATTTGTAGCTTTTTTTTTTTCTCTCTTTTTTTTTTTTTTTTTTTTTTTTTGGGGTGAGCCACTTCTCAAAATAAGTAGTCATCATTTGCATTTCTGATATCCTCTCCGCTCATCGGGTCATATTTTTCCCTTCTTCTTGTTCTTTAGTTCTCTAACAATTGGGTTTGCGACTGTTGTCATTGAGCATTACAAAGTCTTTGCAATTTCTGTGACACTTTAAAGTCTGTGGCAAAGGTACCGGGAAGGAGGATGAGGGAGTGACTGTGATTTGGACGATGCTAATCTTGTGGCTGAGCAAATTCGTAAAGAACTGTCTTCAGTTGCTCTCTACAGCTCTTCTGTTAGGTGAATATTTACAGGACTGGTTCGGGACCTCGTGGTGGCCATCAAAGTATTCCTTGCTGCTGGAGTTAATTTTAACCCTTTCATCCAATGCAGAGCCCTGTGTTGTATACAGCTCCATTAAAGTTAAGATGTGGTTGCAGACCATCTCTCTAGGCGTCTTGATGTAGATGCTGCTTTAGGCAAGTCTTGTGCTAGTCACATTCCTTTTTTTCACGTCGTCTTTGCACCGGCACGTAGCTAATGAAACATCTGAGTGTTTGCACAAATCATGTCCAGTTAGAGACCTCGACTTTGCATCTGCTAAAAGATACATCCTTGGACAGCCCAAGTTTAGAGGGACCTTGCTGTGCCCAAGCACCGCTGTGCCAGCGTGCACCCAGGGCCGGGAATGGGAGAGGTGGGCAAGGCAGAGCACTGAGAAAAGTTGCCCTAGGTATTATCAATCAAGACGCTATTGTGATGTGAGGTCCTGCTGAAAAGCGTTCCCTTCCGCCTCTCTGTTGCACGGTTCTGGATTTACCTCACGTTCGTACTGATGTGGTCTGCTGTGCTGGCTTGAAGTTGATTTTGATGGCAGGTCGTGAATTAGAGATTCATTGACTTTGCCAGCAGCAGGAGCGGGACAAGGACCTAGAATTTGTTTTAAAATGTTGTTATGTTAAAAAATGTGAGCTTTGTGTTAGTCCATTGACCCTTTTTGGAGGGGCTTCCTCCCTCTTGTGTTGTTCTGTGTTTGGCAGATGACTCTGGTGTCAGGCTCTGTAGCTGCACAGTCACTAGGAGCTGGTTTCCTGCAATAGTGTATTTATTTACCAGAATATTAAATGCAAGCTTAATTAATAGGGGTTTATATAGCACTTTCCTCCTGACAATTTCAAAGCGCTGGGTGGAATTTAATTACACTTCACAGCTCCTTGTGGAAGAGGACACACAGAGGCATTCCCAACCTCTTCTTAGAACTGTGGTGTGAACGAGGGCTTGGGGCATCGCAGTTGTTTTCCCAAGGTCACGCGGCAAGTCGGTGGCAGGGCTGGGAACACGGTTTGGGATTGCCATGCCTGTGTATCATGCTCTAATTAAATCACATGTACTCCCCGGTGAAAGCTCAGCAGAGCTTTTGAGATGTCAAAAACTGGAAAAGCTCAGGAGGCTTTTGAACATTACACTTTGAAAGCACGTATCCTTCTCCAGGTTTTAACCTGGGCTAATTTGGGAGTGTAAATCACGCTGATCTGGTCATTCATTCTGCTTTTTCTCTGCCGCTGATGATGCCTAAGCATGATGCTACAGAGGCAAGTCTGCCCCACTTGGACAACAAAGTGAAAAGTGGCTTGGGAATTCGCTTTTAACTCTTATAAGTGGTCAGTGTTGAGCCCTGAAACATAATTTATTTCTTATTTTTGTCCTCCAGGCCATAACCTTATTTGTCCTTTATAGAAATAGTAATTTTCATTGGATTCAGCACTGTTTAATCCAAACAGAATGGTATCCAATAGAGCAAATTTGGTTCAAGTATCTCCTGCCAGTGCTTGGTAGAAGGCAAATATTTGGTCTGCTCACAGTGTGCTAGGTGTTGTTTTTATACTAGGATTTACCTGTTTCCAAGAGATTTTTCATTTACAAGTTGAGGAATGGGATGAAGGAAAGACTGATAACTGGTTTTAATCCTCAAAAAAGCCCTTCTATCGCCTTTTCAGGTTAGAGAAAACTCTCTTTTGAGATTTCTCACACTTAGGCAATCCCATGGCACTTCTCGACCATAAGTCTTTTCTTAACAACCAGGAGAAAGTTTGTAGATAGAGGTGGTATCTTCTGCTGGGCAACAGATCCAGCTGGAAAAATTAGACAGGTATTTCGGCAGATAGGCTCTCCTCCAGGTGAAATGGAAGCGGTGGTTTCAAAATGAAATGTAGGTGGAGACAAATTACTCAAGAGTTGCCAGAGATGGATCTGAATAACAAAATTTATAGACGAAGTTGCAATAATTTTAAGATGTGGGAAGTCAGAACTGACATAGTGGGAAAACGGCACGCAGACTTTGTGTGGTGGCCAGCCTGGTGTTAAAAGCAATCTTATCTTCACTTTTCAGCGTTATTTATGCATTTTCTGGTTTTCACCCCAGCTTTGGCTACGAATCAGGTTAAAATTGTGATGGAAGTGCTCACGGCAAGTCAGTCGTGAGCAAAACCTCGAAGAGCCATGTAGAAAGGAACAGGGTGACTGTGTCTCTTCTGTCCTCTGTGTGGAGGGGTGGGATTTCAGGGCTGCTGTGCTGGATGTTCCCTTCACAGCCAACGTACTTGGGAAAGATGGAGCAACTGCCAAAGGAATGCGGGAGGTCCCACAGTGTCCCTCTGCCCAGGGAACCTCTCTTTTGGAGGCGACTTCACATGTTGGAGCTTGTGAAGTGTTTTAGAGCAGCAGCATACTTTGCTTTTTGGGCTGCATCAGGCTGCATGTGGTTCCTCAAGCATTTTGTGGTGGATGGTGCCCCTCAAGATGCTTTGTGGGTTCTTTGCCCGCCCTGCAGCTGTGCTGCGCTCGAGGAGAGACAAAGTCTGCGGGGAGAAGCAGGATCTGTCTTTAGACCAACTGCTGCCGTTGGTAAAAAGGGACAAGCCCTCAGGACACACAGGCCTATCTTCAGGGTAATGTCAGTGTGCTTTCTGCAATTTTTACTTCCTTGGTTTTTTTTCTTTCTTTTAAAGCACAGTGAAAATACATTGAGTAAAAGTCTTATCTGAGGCTCACAAAGATTGATACAATCTCACTACAGCCTTGACTGTGTCCTGGAACTTAAGAACACCAGGTGTTTTGCTGAGCAGAAAGAAGAAGTGTTTTGTGAAAGCTTAAATCACATTAAGGTAACCGCCTTTTACTGCCATTAGTATTTTGGACTTTTAATAAGGGCCTTCCTTAGGGCAACGTTCTCTCCCAAGATGTTCTCAAGCAGTCTCTGCCCGTTATTATTAATATTATTGGTTGCTTCTTCAGTGCACCCGGAGCTCCCGCTGATACTGACCTCGGCTCAGCATCACGGAGGCGCAACGGGTACAGAATTGGGCAAGTCTCTAGAGCAGGGCTGGGCTCGTGGACCTGGCTGGTGTGCAGAGGGCTCCAGCGAGCTGAGCCATGCACACGGGGGCAGAGAAATGTGTCTGTCTTGCTTCTCCATCTTCAGCCTTCACGTATTCTAGCAGCAAAAGCATTAAGCTTGCGTTAATGGCATGATTTGCTTTTACGGTAGTGAATGAGTTTGAGAAAAGGTTAACTCTGGGACTGTGGGCAACGTGCAATAAAGAGTGCTAGCAGTCTGGAAGAGGGGCTTAATTTAGTGAAAGACTATGTATTTAGTCTTATCTATATGATGAGAGTCATCGTTATTGGTTATTGTTTCTGTTGCAATAACTCTTAGAATCTTCCTTAGGAAAATGGGTCTTTCAGGTCTTTCACAAATGTATTTTGGCACTTGAGCTGAAACCTTGGCTCTTTAAGGCTTACATGGGGATTTTACCGTGAGCTTTAATGAAGCTAGCATTTAATTCCTGGCCTTTTTCAGCGCTGTGCCGCATTCCTACAATGCAGTTCCGTCAGCCGGAGCTTTATGCCCTGCTGGGTCCCTCTGACTGTGATGGGCGAGAGGATCAGCCCTGGTTACAGGTGACTGTCATGTCAAGGCAGGTGACCCTGGAAGGGGGAGGGAAACGAGTGTCACATCTGTAGCACTAAGACACCTTTTCATTTTTATTACACTGGTATATTAGATATGGTATATTACACTGGTATATTAGATAAACATTTTATTATAGTTTCTCCTGTCCCTCTTCCTAGCCCGTGTAGTGTCCTTGATGTCTTACAGGCAGGGTGACAAAACATTGTTGATACACACAGGCTTCTCTCCACTAAATTAAAACAAGCTGCATTTTCATCTGATCCAATTTAAGTCTCACAGGCTGCAGAGAGAAAGTTCTTTAAAGCAAGTTACTTCAAGTTTACAGGATGCCGCTCATTGGGAATGCTCCGAAAAAAAAAAAAAATGCGGACCTCAGCAGTTTCCTAAATCTCTACATAAAACCACTATGAACTATGGGGTGGAAGTTTCCATCCTCCAGTTCAGTTGACTGTGGAGAAGTTATTGAAGGGACGACCAAGGCACTTATGTCATTAGAGCTTTCTGTGGCATTCAAAGGCACAGGGTTCCTTTTGCAATTTCTATGACTGCAGGGGGCCTGCTGATACGTAAATCAATGCCAAGTGGATTTTTACACTAAGAAGCATTGCTAGATGGCATTTGTGAGGAGTTTTCAATTGCAAGTGCCCCGCTTTCCTTGCTTTTCAAGTTGGTTTGCTGAATGCTGAAAGATTAAACATATCTGAGTGCTGCTGAAATTGGGGGAGTTTTACACACTCTAAAATTTTTAATTTTATATGTGGTTTATTATTTTTTATTTTATTAAAATATTTATTTATTATATTAAAAAAAATGATCATGACAGCTTTATACTGTTGTGTTAATTCAGAAGCTCAAATAATCCCATATTGCTAGCTAAAGGAATAGGTGGATTTCCTTGAGGCCTGATGAGCTGCTTTATAAACTGTGGGGTTTCTCTTGCTAATATTTCTTTCTGTGGGTAAGGCTGGCGGTGGGAATGGGGCGGTGGGAGAGACATCGTTCTCTTCTGGGGGAGGCTTAAGCGCTGCTGAGCTCTTGCCACAAGAGGTCACTGCAAGAGTTGTTGCGTTCCCGAGTTAATGTTTAAATCTGAGAGAGAAGGGAAAAAATGAAATTATTGATTTTTTTTTTTTTTTGAGTAAACATCCTTTTTTTTTTTTTTTTTATTACTGTTGGAAGGAGTATGCAGCCAAAGAATAATGTCAGGAAGTTAAGTGAGATGTGGAAATACATTTAATTAGCCTATTTAACAGGGTGCTCTTTGGTGGTTAACTGGGATTTTAAGTTGTCCTTCTGGAAAGCTAAGGGAATAGTATTTTCTGGTTTGATAAAATTAAGTAATAGAAGAAGATTTTGGAGTTAGAACTCTAAAGACCTGTTTCTCAGAGGAAAAAAAAAAAAAAAAGGAAGTCTGATATTTGTTTAATCAGCACGCTCAGTTACTGGCTATTTTAAATGCCAAGCCCTGGGTAACCCAGACCGTGCACCCGTGGAGGGGAGTCTGGCTGCTGGCTTCTGAATAGCCCCTTGGGAGACGCGCCTGAAGTGGCACCCCAGTGGTGGGCTGGGATCCCTCCTCTTGGTAGTTTTGCTTCAGCCATTTGCACCAAGAGGAGAGCACGGGAGAGGCAGACCATTTCTCTGCCAAAATAGGGTTTTTTTTGAGATGCGGCCAGGACTAGCTTTGGCTGAGGGTTTGCAAGAGGAACTCCCGTGTCTGAACGACTGCTGTTGCCACAGTTTTCTCATCTGGGAATGCGAAGCAAGCACTCTTGTTTGTATAAAGCTAGAAATCTGATTTTTGATTGCTCCCCGAGGGTGCCTGTGTGCCTTGAGTGAGAGCTACAGTGTGCTCCAGTTTAAATTTAGTCTTGCTACATCTATGTTGTGTTCTGCATAATTTAATAGAGAACAGATTCGGCGGTGGCATTTAGAAGATAACCAGGATAGGTGACCATTAGTTTAACTACAGGATAAATGAACTTACGGGGGAGAACCTGTGATCAGAATTGTATGAAATGTCATCTCACAGGCAGCTCAGGGACTCTCTCTTGTCCTTATTGGCGTGAAACTCTTCCTGGGGTCAGTGAAGCTGGGCCACAAAACAAGGCAGGGGACTGCGCTGTTTGTGGGCTTTCATATTCAGAATGATTAAAGTTTATTTTTTAAGTTTTCACGAGGTAAATTCCAGGCAAATTCTAATCTTTCTTCTTGAGCTCGCTTGCTGGATTGCTGAAAGCTGCTGTGTTCCCAGCTAAGTGACTTAATATTTGGATTTAATATTTCAGCCAATGCTGGATTATTTATCTTTTGTTTTGTTTGAGGTGCATTTATTTGGGACAGGAAATAGATCGTTTCAGCATAGTTGGTATGGTGGCATCTTGCTCTGGGTTTAGCCCTCTTTGCATTTTCATAATATGAGTATTAAATAAAAACATTGCTGGCACAGAAAGGCGACGTAAAGAGTTAGTCCTTTGAGAGATTTTTTTTTTTTTTTTTCAGGCAAGCAACACTTAATGTGCTGGATAAATTGAACGACACTGATGTTTTGCATGCTTTAAAGACACCAGGGAAATAATAGCTTTGTTAGAAAACAGCAATGTGGTTTTTATAGTAAGGAGTACAAAGCTCTGGTGGAGGTTGCTGCTTCGAGCACAGCTGTTTGTCCGCAGCCGCCCCCGGAGCTGGAGGGATGTTGGTGCCCATTGAGGCTGATTTCAGAGGGATGTTGGTGCCCTCCAAAAGGGTTTAGGATTTCCTGTTATGTTCTGTGGGAATTCAGTATGTCTCGAGCATGTAGTTGGAGTCACTGTAAACACCACAAGAAACGTGTGTTATCAGGGCCAAGACTTGCTCAGGAGAGCTAAAAGAAAATAATAATAATAAAAAAGTGAACTTTTTTTAGGACTTCCCTCTCCAACACACCCACCGGGGAAGCCTCCCCCCCCGCCCCCCCCTAGTTTTCCAAGATGATCTAAACAAGACTGCAGCAATATACTGACAGTGCGTAGTTAGAACGAGAGTCATCTCACAGCAGTTTAAGTGGTTTGGGGCTTTTATACAACAGCATTAGCAAAAAAGGCCAATCCCAGATGTTTCATGGACCCTGTTGGATCTGGGCTGCGTTTGCTTTGCAATGGAAGGGCGGTAATGCTGAAGGACAGCTCTGTGTAAAGTTGCTTGACTTAGGAGTTCCTAGATGGAAACACTGCTTCTTTTTATTATTCTAGTAATTATTATTATTTGTGTTCTGCTACTGCTTCATTATTTTAAAAAAATATCTTTTCAATGGTGGCTTTTCTAAAAAGATTAATCTCCTGTATTCTTGAGATGAGATGGAATTCCGAAATGGTGATTTAAACAATTTTGGTTACAAGTGGTACCCAAGCATTCTTGAGAAAAGATGATTAGAGACAACGTTTCTCACTTGGCTAAGCATATCTTCTGGAATGATTTAGCTGTTCTTGCTCTCCTGTGATTACATAACACGAATTTTACACTGCTTTGGGCATTTCGTTGGTTAAAAAAAAAATTGCTTGCACACTGTGGTCTCTTTTTTTTTTTCTTTAAAAAAAACCACAAAACCAAGGCTCAGCGCTGTGTTGAGTATTAGCTGGTGCAAGATAGACTAAGATTAAAGGCTTGCTGCTTTACAGCATAGGCTGCCTTTGTACAAAACAAACCTTTTTGCAAACTAGAAACGCAGCAACAGCAAATGCAGTGCCTTTAAAAATTGTTTTCCTCAATTGTGTTTATCAACCTGAAATTTTGCTTGCTGTATGCCTCTAATACCCCGGATCCTTGCCATCAGTTTTAAACCTTGTAAATAGGAAGAGTTATATTAGCGAATAAAAAGCCTGCTGACTTCCTAAGTAGAACCTAGGAACCCTGAGATGGGTGAGTCTGCTGGCTGAGCCCTGCTTCCCTGATCTCTCAGGGGCAGACATTGGTGTTCAGCCGTGTCTAGTCAAAGAACTTATGTAACCTACAGATTTGTGATTTTAGCTCTCTACAACATATCAGAAAGGGGGATGGGTGGTGGAGAAAATGATCGATGGAAGCAATGACATCAAGACAATCGTGGGAATAATCAAAATTGACTTTTGTCGGAAATGGGAAGTGGAAATGCATTTTCAGTGCATCGGAGAAATCCAAACAAGGATGAATGCATTACCAGATATTTCAGGCTAATCATCATGCAAGTTTTGAAGGTAGCTGCATGTTAATGTTCCAGAGTGTGAGATACCACCACGTGGTAATGTAGATCACAGCTGCATAGAATTTCCTGTACTGGATCAGACTATTGGTCTATCAGATTTACTGTCGTGCTTTCAGCAATGGCCAATGTCTAGCAGACCAGGCGAGAAGCTACCAGTCTGCATAGTAAAATACTTGTGATATTGGGTGCTGCTGTACACAGAGAGAGAAGACTTTCCTTTCTGGGCCACAGCACAGGTATTGCACAAGTTTTAGTTACCAGAGTCTTAGTGCAGAACGTGAGCTGTATTTATGCATTGCCATCTGTAACTTTGGCTATCCTTGACAATCCTTGTTGTGATGCTATTCTTTCAGTGAAGTTGTGGTATACCTAAAAACTGAGTAAATTTGGGTGTTCTGGTGTAGGTGTAGTGGGTCAATTTGGTTTTGCCCAGTGATTAGTAGCTAAACTCTGTTAGGAAATACTTATCCTTGAGAACACCTCCAATATAATATATTCTTTAAAAAAACCTAGCTTGCAGAACATGGCCCTTGTGTGTTGAATCCAACAGGAAGACAGTTGTGGAGATCCCAGTGCTGGTGTTCTTGCTATGCTTATCAGCCTGCAATTTGCAGACCTCTTCACAGAATCACAGAATCACATGGGGTTGGAAGGGACCTCTGGAGATCATCTAGTCCAACCCCCCTGCCAAAGCAGGTCCACCCAGAGCAGGTTGCACAGGAATGTGTCCAGGCGGGTTTGGAATGTCTCCAGAGAAGGAGACTCCACCACCTCCCTGGGCAGCCTCTTCCAGGGCTCCGCCACCCTCAAAGGAAAGAAGTTCCTCCTCATGTTTAAGTGGAACTTCTTATATTCAACTTTGTGCCCATTTCCTCTTGTCCTGTTCCTGGGCACCACTGAAAACAGACCGGCCCCATCCTCTTGACACCTTCCCTTTAAGTATTTATAAGCATTGACCAGATCCCCCCTCAGCCTTCTCTTCTCCAGACTAAAAAGCCCCAAGTCCCTCAGCCTCTCCTCATAAAAGAGATGCTTAAGGCCCCTTGTTGGCTCTTTTTTTTTTTTTTTTTTTCATCTCAAGAATGCACAAAACACCAGTCTTATTATGGAAGACTAGAGCAGTCAAGGAGAGCTTGCCTCTCCCATGAAGGGAGTCTGAGCCTGGGTCTCTCTTGCAGAAGGCATTTGCCCTGGGTGGGGCAGTGCTTGTTGTGTAGCATTGCAGGGCTCAAGCCCATGCTTTAGAAAAGACTGATTGTGTAAAAGTCCTTTGCCTCACTCCAAAAAAAGTCTTTGGTATGAACTAACCAGTGTGGAGTGTGGGCCATCAGTGGAAGGGGAGAGACCAGGATGTCAGGATGGAGGTGCACCCAGTTCTTGCCTGCAGCAACGCTGGCAGGGCATGTCCCTGGGCTGCCATCGGGTGAATACCTGTTGTCTGTGTTTCCTCCCTGTTGTGTGCAATGAGTATGGATGTATTATGGATGTATCTCATGAAGGACTAAGTCAGTTGGCAGCCTGTAGGCAGGTCTGTAGTGTACTTTTGCTATACCTGTTCTGCTTGAATGAAGACATGGCTTGTGCTGAGAGGCTGCTACGGGACTTCACCACAGACTTGTCACAGCAGGGCACAGGGGGACATCAAGGTGCCCTTGGTTTGAGGGTCCTTGTTTTGAGGTCCAGGGAGCTGCTGGCAAAGGAGGGCAGGAGGGATGCGCAGCCAGTTGTGTTTGGTAGGGAACAGACTTGCCTTGGTGTTAGGCTGCCCTATGGCAAGTGGAGCTGGAGAGGAAAGGAGGTTTCTTCAACCCTTGTCTCTTACACCAGATTCAAGCAGCTAGCTGGACATTGATCAGAGGGGAATTTGCTGTAGTCAGATGGATGGAAATCTTAACCCAAGACACAACTGTGATTGATCTTTCCTAGGGAGGAAACCATGTAATTGAGCTGTAGAAATATGGGATGCGGGCAAGCAGATGGATTTAGTCCAAGACTGGCTGTTAGGACCCAACCTCAGGGGAGGTAACTGCAGAAACGGACTTTCATGAATGGTTAGTGGTGATGACATGATACAAGGCAGTCTCTTCTCCAGCTGTGCAAAACCAGAAACCCCAAGGTTGTATTCTCTACTAAGGAGTCTCTGTTGTTGACCAAGGTTAGGCTCCAAAGTGGAGACATGTCACAGAGTATAGAAGGAGTCATAGCAGAGGATTCAAAGCAAAAACTCCTCTGTGTCCTTTTGCATTCTGCAATTTTGAGAAATTATGGCCAAAAAAAAAAAGAGGTTCTCTCAAAGTGTCCTACCATCCAGTACGCAGTTTGGATGTTTACAGCTGGGTATGGACTGGCTAACGTAAAGTTAAATCTGCCTGGAGTCTTGATCTGGATAAATTGTAGAAATAGTGAAGAATTAATATGTGTCTTGGCTGGAGAAAATAACATGACACCTCATAAAATGAAGGGCAGGCATGGAGTCCTGTGGATGCTGAGACTTGGGTGCACAATAAAATCCAAGGATCAGATGCCGACCCATTCTTCCTTAAATTTTTTCAAGCTTCTCACTGAGCAGCTGCATTAATGAAACATGGGTTCCCGTGGCTTTGCGCCTGCAGTTAGATTTGTTGGTCTCTAACAAGATGCAGACATTGATTCAAGATTTTTCTTCCATTGGAATAGGACACACACACACGTATTCAGGTGCTGAGTGTGGATGAATAAGCCTTATTTGCTTAGGGAACAAGGATAAAAAAAAATAAGCCAATTAAGCTAAGGAAAATTCACGGGGACAAAAGAAAGCATATTCTAATATGGGGTCAAGTTTCTAGTACATATACTGTATATCTTATCTAACCTTACCAATTCTAGTATCTACCAAGGTACTTCTAGTGTGTATTTTTTCTAATTTTATGGAATTTTTTTTTAACTATCAATAGTTTGGCTTTATGTTTTGTTCCCTCCCAGGTTTCTGGTGGATTTGGTAAGTTTAGTGAACGCTTTATCAAGTATTTTGAGACCCTCGGGTGTAAAGGGTCGGCAAGGAGCTCTTTTTGAGGGATTTTTGAAGCCGGGCAGAGCGGCTGGTCTGTGCTGGGAGCCGGCGGCTTGTGGGGGGCTGCTGAGGGGTCCTGGGCCGAGCCAGCACCCCTGGCGGCAGGCTTAAACGAGGTGTAACCATGCTAACAGCCATTCGCTGAGGAGACCAGCCTCCTGTGACGGGAATCGTGGCAAAAAAGGGTTGGCAAGGAGCTCTTTTTGAGGGATTTTTGAAGCCGGGCAGAACGGCTGGTCTGTGCTGGGAGCCAGCGGCTTGTGAGGGGCTGCTGAGGGGGCCTGGGCCGAGCCAGCACCCCCGGCGGCAGATCTAAACCAGGCCCCAGAGTCCCGGACCGGGTCGCTGGGCACCGAGCAAGCAAGGAGCAGGAGGGAGTCACCTGGGATCACCACAAGGGAGTCTGCACCGGAGAGGGCTGAAGGACTGCTGACTCGGCCACAGAACAGCAATGGTCTCCACACGGCAGAGGGCCATGGCGGCTGTGGCGACACCAAACTAGGTGGGGGTGTTGATCTGCTTGAGGGTTGGAAGGCTCTACAGAGGGACCTGGACAGGCTGGATCAATGGGCCAAGGCCAATGGGATGAGGTTCAATAAGGCCAAGTGCCAGGTCCTGCATTTTGATCACAACAACCCCAGGCAACGCTACAGGCTTGGGGCAGAGTGGCTGGAGCTGCCTGGCAGAAAAGGACCTGGGGATGTTGGTCGACTGTGGGCTGAACATGAGCCAGCAGTGTGCCCAGGTGGCCAAGAAGGCCACCAGCATCCTGGCCTGTGTCAGGAACAGCATGGTGAGTAGGACTCGGGAGGTGATGGTCCCCCTGTACTGGGCACTGGAGAGGCCCCACCTCGAGTGCTCTGTCCAGTTTTGGGCCTCTCACCACAAAAAAGACATCAAAGTGCTGGAGTGTGTCCAGAGAAGGGCAATGGAGCTGGTGAGGGGTCTGGAGAACAAGTCTTATGAGGAGAGGCTGAGGGAGCTGGGGGTGTTCAGCCTGGAGAAAAGGAGGCTGAGGGGAGACCTTCTCGCTCT
The DNA here is from genome assembly GCF_964106895.1 of Numenius arquata. Taxonomy (NCBI): domain Eukaryota; kingdom Metazoa; phylum Chordata; class Aves; order Charadriiformes; family Scolopacidae; genus Numenius; species Numenius arquata. The sequence goes on from NC_133581.1 coordinate 32,025,801, forward strand.
CTACAACTCCCTGAAAGGAGGGTGTAGCCAGGGGGGGTCGGTCTCTTCTCCCAAGTCACAGGTGATGGGACAAGAGGAAATGGCCTCAAGTTGCCCCAGGGGAGGCTCAGGTGGGATATTAGGAAAAATGTTTACACTGAAAGGGTTATTAAGCATTGGAATGGGCTGCCCCATTCCAGGGAGCAGGGAGGTGGTTGAGTCACCATGCCTGGATGTATTTAAAAGACGGGTTGACATAGTGCTTAGAGACATGGTTTAGTGATGTGGGGGTTTTTTTTGTGTGTTTTTTTTTAATCAGAGTTAGGTTGATAGTTGGACTAGATGATCTTGAAGGTCCCTTCCAACCTAGATGATTCCATGATTCTAAAGAAGTATAAAATCCATAGAAGAAAACCTGTATGTCAGCTGCTGGCTGCAACACGTCTTCTCCTGTGTACTCTGTGTCCTGAAACAGTTATGTTGGAGGAATACAAATGTCTGTTGGATGGGGAGGCCTCAAAGTAAGGTTATCTGCTTTTTGACTGTGGTTCTCTGGGGAGCGCCCAGAAGTGCACGGCATCCAAGAGTGAGTTTGTTATTACAGTCTCTCATCACCCAGGTTCTGCCCATTGCATCTAGATATGTGAGCAAAACTTTGGCCAAAGATAGTCCTATAAAGAAATCTCTTTCCTGAGTCCCCTGTGCAGAAAGGGCTGTGGAAAGCCAGGGAGAATTAGTGTAATGCTTAGGCTTTACTCCATGTCTCCTGCTGCTTGTAGCAAGGGCATCTCCCTTTGGGTAGGAAAGCAAATTTTTAAAGTTGGCATTTAGGCTTAAGAATATTGGTGATAAACTCAAAAAATTTATTTGAATCTAAAAGTCTTAGATTTCACAGAATCTAAACCTGTTTCTCACATTGGTTGGCTTTTAAATATTTTTAGTTTGCTTTTCTGTAGAAAATCCAATAATCTCCAGATTATTTTTTTCCAAATTCATGCTTAGAAAGAAAAAAAGAAAGAAACAGTATTTTTTTATTGCACTTTCCTTGTTCAACGGAATAATGTTTGCATAATGTACAGTCCAGTAACAGTTATAAATACTCTGAGAAGGGCGTGTGTAGCTCATGCAAACCCAGTGTCACCTTTATGTGAAAATAAATGTGTGCACCTAAGTATATGTCTGTAAGTAATTGGCATAACCATTCTTTGGCTATTATGAGGAAAATTTGTAAAAATCTCCTTAATTTTTTTTTCCGCACAAGAACTACTGAAAGGACCATTTCCTATAATTTCTATGCAGCAGTGATTGTTAATAGTTATATTTTAATAGCTTTTTAGCATCAATGAATGGGGACAGTTAGTTCCATAGCTGCAGTCAAAATGAAATTGAGAACTAACAGTAAAAATAAAGAAAACTCTGAAGATCATCACAGACTACAATTTGAGAACCTCTACTAAGTAAGAATTTTGTTCCTGAAACAAAATTAGGAATGTTTATGGTGTTGATGAACATAAAGTCCCACAACATTGTGTTTAAGCAAAATGGGTATTTCCTCCTTTGGAAACACCTTGCTAAAAGCAGGGATGGAAGAATCTTTCCAAACTAGTGAATAAAACTATTTCAGGACTAACCGGTGTGTTGGTGCCAGTCCGTGTGTATAAACTGTAGGCACGGACTGAAAGAACGGATATTTAAAGCGGACTGAAGCGATATTTAAACCTGAGTTCAGCCTCCTAGAAATACTTCCTGCCCATATTTTGTAATTACAGTAATGGATGCATGTTACTAGGATGAGCCAAACCCACCTATTTGCATTTTTAATTGACTGCCACTTGAAATTCAATACCTGTTTTGTGTTATTTCAATGTGTAAGTCCCTTTGTCACTCCTCAGTTTCCTGATCGTGCCGAGTTTCCATGTGGGTCCCCTACTATCTGCCCTCCCGGGTATGATGTGGCTCGTGGTGTACCACGAGATGGGGTGGCCACACCTCGCCCCTCCCCAGTGGCTCCTGGCACTCTCTGGCCCTCATCCCGTGGATGCTGGCTGCGTCCTGCAAAACAGACTGGGACCTGCCAGGAGCAAAAATTTACTTGTCTTAAGCAAGAGAGTCACCATCAGCGTTGGGCACACATACAGTTCAGCATTTAAAACTCAGTCTGCAAGTTAATTTAAGGTTGATTTCAAGATACGTATAAAATGAGAATCAAACATGATACCTTGCCCACATGTTGTGAATAAATGAATCCTTTCAAAATTGTTAAAGCATTGGTGTCAATATTTAGGGGTGCAAGAAGCTTCTTGCATTACTAGGAGTTATCCTGTTTCATCATGATTTCTTTTCTAATGCCCATTTTGATTTCAGCTCCCCCTGAAATGTCATGGTAGAAGTCACCATCGTGAATAACTTTGCATCTGCTGTGCAACACATGGAGGATTTAAGTGTGCTTTGCCACTGACAACAGCCCTTTCTCTGTTTATCTCTTTCTCTTTTCAGAATCCAGTTTTTTGTTGGGAAATGCTCAGATTGTGGACTGGCCTGTAGTTTACAGTAATGACGGTTTTTGTAAACTCTCTGGCTATCATCGAGCTGACGTCATGCAGAAGAGTAGCACTTGCAGGTATGCCGACTATCTGTCTCTTGCCACTCGATGCACTTGTAAAATGATGATCTGCTGGGAAGAACAACGAGGTTTTGGAGGAAGGATTGATGTAAGAAAGCATTGCTTTGCAGAAATTAAAGTATTGAACAGGCTTTAAATGAATGAAACCACCAAGTTATCCAGGACATGGTAAAGCATTTAACCATGTGTACTCAGTTAAGCACATTGTTGAGTAATTTCTAGTAAAGTCAATAGTTAGTTCCACCAGGATTAACAAACTACTCTACTACTTAAGTCCTTTGCTAAACCTGAAGTAGTTTAGGATCCTGTAAGACTTAATCCTAAATAAAAGAAAGCTAAATTCCAGTTTTTAGATTTATTTTTTTTATTTTATTTAGAACATCTACAAATTTAATATATTTCAGCCAAGTTTGTTTTGAAAGCAAGCCAGATCTACCCAGTTTGGAAATTCCTGTTACCTTCATGTGACTGCGTTGCATTGCAGGAATAAAGACTGTTTGATGGAAAAGCTTTTAAAAACTTTTAGCAATGAATGAGGGTGAACTACAGGTGCTCCTAAAAGAGTGGATAAATATTATGAGGATTTAGACATTATTCTTCTCTCATTTGAAATTTATCCTGGCTAATATGAGTGTGAATGTGCTCTAGCTAATGATCTAATGAAGAAAGTGGGGTTTTAGGTAATATATTTCAAAGGCTTTTTTACTAGATTTTCATTATTTCTCTTGTTACCATGCCAGGAGGCAGTGGTTTTTTTCCTTTTGTCAGTGGTCTTTCAGGAGCAGGCAGCTGTGATTTATGGTGAGATGTGCATCTGTGCCTTTTCTGCTGCGTCCTTTAAAAGGAGATGCTTTGGGGAAAGACTAAATCCCTAGTGCGTGTCTGTGTGTGAGCAAAGTAAACCAGGGACAGAGGCAACAAGGGATGGGTGAGTGTCCTGGGTTGAGTGACACAGGACTCACTTCTTTTCTAATGCTGGGGAAAAGTGCGCTATTAGATGAGTCTAGTGTCTGAATTTGTGAAAATATTTACTTTATAGCCAGCCAGGCTCTGTGGGATTCAAGGTCTCGGTGTTTTCGAGCCTTGCCAGGTGCAAGGACAAGGAGGAGCAAGGCCTGGGCATTGGACCCAAGCTGCCAACAGGTTTATTTCATACCATGAATGTCATATTCAATACGAATTAGAAAAGTTTGCTGCATAGTTCTCTCTCCCTTGATGGCGGTGGTCCAGACAACTCCTTGCCCCAGTGCTGGACCCCTGAGCCCTTCCCTTCCTCCCGAAGCCATTGCACTCCCAGTGTCCGACATTTGCTGTCCCTGCGGGGAGTGCACAGCTTCCTGCTGATAGAATGGGCTGAGTATAATTCTTGTGTATCTTATATCAGTATCGGGATTAATATTGGTTATTTACTATTGTTGTTAATTATTTAGTCTTATCCTATTAAATCTATTTATATGTCAACCCTCATGTTTCCTTGCTGTCCCCAATTCCCCTCTCCAGGTGGGGAGAGATCATTGGGCGATAGAATAATTGTCTAAATGACAATTGCTCTGGGTTTTCTTAAACCAGAACAGTGAGGTACAAATTTTTGTAGGTTTTCCCTTCATGTACTCATGGAGTGACCGGCTCCAAGGCACTAGGAGGAGGGGGCTACATACCTACAGCAATGATTTTTTGGGAGATGGGTGCTGCCAGACACTGATCTGTGGCTGATGCTTCAGCTGGCAGGAGCAGGGCAGGCAGCAAGCCTGTGCTTGGATGTCGGGCATCTCTTACTCCAAAAAGCAACACATGCTGATGTGTGGTCGCTCCTCTCATCTGCCAGAAAGGGGAGGAAGCCTTGGGGGTCCAGGGTTGCTCTGTGCAGCCAGGTGTCCTCTAACAGGGAATGGGGAAGAGATGGGCACGTGCTGCTGAAATTACATACTCAGTCACACAGTAGCAACAGAGTCAATTTACTTAGTGGGGCTGAAAGAAACAACCTTATCACAGCCATCCTGGATATACATACGTGCTTTCCCCATTCCTCTCTGCTATCCTTTATATTGAACTCTATAAGTTTCCTGTGAGACAGCATTTTTATAGTCTGTGCACTTTAAAATAATTACAGATACAGTATGGGATTGTACAGATACAGAATGGGATTGTAGGAAAATGGCGAGGAATACCTCTCTGGGAATAATTCCCCTATCCCTCAAATACTAAGGGGACCAAAAGGTTTATTCCATTTGAGTGCTTTTTTGTGAATGTGATGGGCTGTAGTTACCATTTGTAAGGTTTTGACCACGTTCAAGTAGATCGTACAGGTGAATCATACAGATGCAAATTCAAGGAGGAATTATTGTGGAAAATGGGACTGGTAGAAAAGATGTATATATTATATTATCATCATTCTATATATCTATCTCTGGATTTTAGAGAGACCTCTGTACGCTCAAAGCATGGCCAGCCCTTCTTTTGTGTCTGGGTCTTAGCTGGTGGAGTTATATATGCAGTGTGAAGTTTCCTGCTTCTTAGGAGACAGCCCAGTCTTTGCAGATTAAAGGAGAGCTGGAGAGGTTTTCAGCATGGTCTGACACGCAGCGTGTAGTCTTCCAGTGCAATGTCTGTAGAGCTGCTTTCTAATGAAGAGCTGTGCTAGCTGTTACGGAATGGAAAAAAGTCTTGAGGCCAGTGGTGCCTGCTTAGGCTTACTCAGCAGAATGTCATTGTAGGTTTTTTTTCATATCTGGGGCCATTATTCATATTATTTTTAGAGTGAGGCACTTAGTCCACATTTGCTATGTTAAGCCCAGATTACATAATACATAAAAATAGCTTTATATATAATGTTTGCTTTGCTATAAGGCAAGTCCTCTGGGATAAGGGTGCTTCTGAAACCATTATTGTAGATTTTGGAAGGGTCTGTTTTTCCAGCTTTTTAGTGCCAAAAATCCAACCAGAGAAAAATACACAGATACAAACAATGTAAATCTAGCCCCAACAACAATTGTCATTGTTGCTGATCGTGTGTATGCTAAAGGACAAAAATGATTTCTCAATATTGGGTAAGTTTGCCCCTGCCTATAAGATACAGCGCCTTCAAATCAGCTTTCACCCATGCTTTTCTCCAGGACAGTCCAGCAGATATTCACTATATCCGATTTCTGTCTGACCCACCACACATCCTGCACTGGGGCAGCTCCTATGTCATCATTATATTTGGTCTCAGGTGGTATTCTGATAGTGGTCTCAGAGAGGGGTGGATGCACTGGAGGTGTGAGTGATTTTTGTTCTAGCTCAGGCAATGAGTTAGTCCCATGACAAGCTGGTAATCCCTTTGATTTTGCAACTCTCTCATCTTTTCAGTTGGCAACAATGTGCCCATTGGCAGGAAAATCACTTAGAAACACCTCAGTACAAATGCCAGTCTCTGTAGTTTCACGGACAGTGTATGAAAGGCCCAGTGTACGTAGGGATCAGGCTATGTGAATATTGTGTAATGGGAATCAATGTGTGTTATTTCACTCTAAGTTGCACGTATGGCTCGGGATGATAGATAGAATAATTGCTATAAGTGAGTGCTAAAATGCATGGGATTTTTACGTTAAAGAACTTGTGTGCTGGTGGAGCATTGCTGTGCCAAATGAAAATGAGCTGACAGTCTAGGAGGGAACAGGGCATCTGCAATTGTGACACCTCTAACCTTCAATTAACCACACAAAAACCCCTGCCTGGAAGGTGCACCAACAGGGCAGCCAGCATGCAGAAAAAACACTTGTTTCATGCCCAGTTGCCCACAGTCATTGCAATGTATGTCTTCATGAATACATTAAAATAATAAAGAGTTCTAAAACATTAGACCTCAGTTTAATATTGCAAGTAATATCAGTGTTTTCTAAATATTGTTGCTTGTCGGTTAAGCTCCATACTCTTGGCAAGCCTTCAGAAGAGCGAGCACCCTTTGAGTGGCTGTTTAGTAGACCTACCCTGGCATTTTACACTTGGCATCTTCTCCAGGCTTTGCTTTGCTTAACCTTCCTGGCACCTGAGAGCCTCGTGCCGGGCTTGGAGTAGCTGGTTGCTGGTTTTGTTTTCAAAGAGGAAACCTGCTCTTAGGCCCTGTTTGTGTGGTGCTTTCCAGCCGTACAGGGAGGGGAATTGGGTCCCCTTGCTGAAGGGGTTGTTTGCAGGTAGCTTTTCTGCTGAACCGTTTGCGGCATCTCTGCTCTCCCTTGTTTTGATTTACTGCCATTTGAAATGGGATTACAAAAAAAGTCTGTGAGTGAAATCCTGGCTCCAGTGAAGCTAATGGCAAAATTCCCACCCTGTTCAAAAAAATGGTGTTTTGCACGCTGGGCACAGTGTGCTGGAATTGAAAAGGGTTAGATTTGATACTGGGATGTCACCTCCGTGACCTGATTTTTGTGTATGTGAGAAGACCTCCTTGCACTGCCAAAGCTGTGCAAAGAAACCTTGCTGAGCATGCCAGTGGGGCCCGGGCAGCTGCACCCTTTCTCCTTAGAAATGGTACCTGCTCCTTAACTTGCAAAGTTCTGAAGCTATTCTTTTCCAACCTAGATGATCCTATGATTCTATGATGATTCTATTGACGTGTATCTCTGTTTGCTGCTCCTCCTGGGGAGATGTTTGCCTGTTGTAATTGATGCCTTTTCATTCAACACTTTTGGATGAGCAGAGCTGTAAATTGGATGCAGGATCATACTCCTTTTGTGCTTCACCTGTCCTCGATCCTGGGTAATCCTCACAAACAGCTGTTAAATACCGCCCTTGCATGCATGGCAGACCTGGAGCTGTTCTGGTGCTGCTGCTCTGGATTCTGACAAAGGACAGAAGAGCACGATACAAAGCTTCAGATGTGTCTTTTCTGTGCCAAGGGATGCTTTCAAAGGCAGGCGGGAGTCCAGGCTTCTTAAATGACAAGTGGCCTGTTTCAGAGATGGGAAAATTATCTACGATTGTGCCTTTCTCTGAGTATTTCAGTAAGTCTTGTTCCTCTTTGATAAGTCTATTTTATAGGTAGTAAGATCCCCAGTAGCAGGGTGTTTTTGATATTTATGTCTTGTACAGTTTGCACTGAAGGCACTTGACAAGCACTAAATAACAAAAAACATGAGGCAGAAAAAGAGTGATTGACTGAAGAAGTAGGAGTCCCTCCATGTGTACGAAAGAGGACAGACTACATTAAATTAAACCTGTGATAAGTGAAGATCTTACATAACTTAGACATTGAGTAGCTTTGAGGTTTCTTCGGTGGTGCTGTTAAAAATCGCCTTGTGAAAAATGTTTTTATTATTCCATAGGCCTTTAAAATGTTTCTTTTTATATGAAAATAATGTAAGATTTGAGTATTACAGGTTTACTGCAATAATAAGCTGCTTTTAATTTAAAACATAAAGTTGATTGATTTTATTCAGCAGTGCTAACTGGTATTGTCCACCAGAATGCCAATGATTTTTCATTTTAACACTAATTAATGATGACTTTCTGTATTATAAGGCACGTAAAGTCAAGCACTTCAACAAATTTCTGTTATTTTTTCCTTCAGGACTAAGAGAAACATTGTTTTAAATCTCAAGAAAACAACAAAACCAAAGGGAATTCAGTTGCACAACAGGCTGAATTAAAACTACCAGCTCTTATTTTGTCTTGCAAATAGGAGAGCAATCTGCTTTACCTCATCAGTGCATTTAAAAAGGTGTAGATTAAAAAAAAATCAAACTCTTTTTGTTGTCATTTCATGTATAAACGTATGAAAGATTATCAGCTGAACTTGGGAAAGAAAGGCAGGTCATTTGGAAATGGGCAGTAGGCTGTGTTTTGCATTTCCTAAAGACGGACGTGTATGTTAATGATAAGCAGTACCTTAATGAAGCGTTATGATCTGGTAAAAGCATTTCCTGACATCGGTTGCCGTAGTGGCATCTCCATAGTATTGCTCTCCCAAAAGTAACAATTCTGACATGTCGTTTATCAATAGCTCTCCCTGTGTTACCGGTGAAGAAGCGCCTGTAGTGACATACAGATGTTGTAGTTACTCTGATGCCCTGTGTCTGCCTCCATCACCTTATTTTGGGAGCAGCCCTATCACCTCACTTGCCTGACTGTGTAAAGAAAAGATTCATGGTCTGGCCTTCATTGAGTATTTTAATGCTTGCCGAGTCACTGACCACTGTCCTGTTTTATTGTTTCTTTCAGAACAGTAGACATAAAATAAATGTTTATTGAACCTTTGAAGGTCTGTTGATCAATAAAAGAGAAGCTGCATTGAAACCACAGAGGCACTGATAGCTTTTCTTTTCTCTTTCATATTCTCACGGTTGTCTGTTGTAGGTTTTGCTGAAGCTTTTGTGAACAAAGAAAATGGGGGGGGGGGAAGGTCTGATCAATTACAAGTATATTAATCCAAGTGTCTGAAAGCTTTTATCCCATATTGCATTTTCCTTCAGTTCTGTAATTGGGAATTTGCACAGAGTGGTCTTCGCTTATTTTTAATCCAGGGAAGAATGACAATAAAAGCCTGGCTGTTTCCTTACAAAGGCTTTCAAAAGTTAGGTCAGGGGGTTGGGTTTGCTTACACCAGCTGAAAGTCTGATCTGGAAAAGAATGCAAAGATGAGATGGTCAAGTGGAAAGAAATAGCACAGTTTAAATTATATCTTTATATTCTCAGTCTGGAGAGGGATGAGTCTCCAAAAGCATTTTAATGGTTTCCATATTTTCACTGAAATATTAAAAGAAATGCAGTATACAGTAAGGAAAATGAGGGTGAATTTGGTTATGTATTTTATGCAGATGTAGCTACACTGAGATGACTCGTACACTTGCTTTCTGTACTGCATTTTCAGAGCATTACAGTTATCACTTCTTACTGGTTAAATCCTCCCTCATTTTGTAATCCGTATTTAGTAAAAAGATTCCGATTATCTTATTGTCCCAGATGCATCTTGACAAGATTAAATTTGTAGCCATCGATTCAGCCAACAGATTTTACCTGTAGTAGCTTTGGTTCCTCCTCTAGAAGCCTTTTCAAGAGGATTGGACAAAATTTGTGAGGTTTTAGAGGTTTTGTTCAGTTTTCTCTGTTTTGACAGCAATATTCTCATGGCCTGCAGCTGTGGCAATAGTGGTTTTATAGGCTATCAGCTCTTTTTCTATAGGCTACCAGCCATTTTTCTAACCCTTTAAGATATGCTCAGAAAAGCACTTCAGTGAAACACTACAGTAGATTTATTTGCTGTCATTTACAGTAAAAAGGTGGCCATGGTTACTCACTATTGTAGGTTTCCTTGTGACACTCTAAATATATAAATGAAGTGTAAATGATAATTAAACTTTGGTAAATGACAGGTAATAGCATCTCCAATGGTTATGCGGTTTAAGGTGACTGTAATGAAGTTGCTGCTTTTCTAGAAAAAAAGAGAAACATTTTTTCTTTTACAGTTTTATGTACGGTGAACTGACAGACAAGAAGACCATTGAAAAAGTCAGACAGACTTTTGACAACTATGAGTCAAACTGCTTTGAAATTCTCCTCTACAAGAAAAACAGTATGTATATATTTGTATATGGTGTTGGGAGTGATAATGCATATTTAAAGTATATAATAGACTAAAATAAATTTTCGTTTTGACATATGGGTAAATTTGGGGCAAGATTTGGAGAAGGAATGGGTATTTTGGTCACCACAGCTCAAGAAAAGAGCTCTTTTTTCAGGATGAGTGTTCAGATTGCCAAGAATAGTTGTTTCCCTGCTGTCTCTAGCCTGACTACTCCTTTCCAAAATATATTTAGTTTTGAGGATTGTTTCCCTGAAGGGAAACTTACTGGGTTAAGTGAAAAGAAATCCTGAATGAGGTTCCCCCACACCCTTCAGGAAACACCCCCATGTCTCTACAAGTGAGAACCCAGACTCCGGTTGCCATGAGTGGATGCTCCCAGCAGTGCCTCTGCAGTGTGTAAACCAATACATATGAGCTCTAGTGAGAGTACTAAATTTTTTGCATAACCCAGGGCTTAATTAGAAAACCAGGGAATTTTGTAATTTAATTAGATGTAGGACCTAAGTCCCTTCCTCTTGGTGGCATTGGTTTTACAGGAGGTTGCCAGACCTAGGGAAGTTTTTCTTCAGTTTGGCTTAACCATGAGTCACGCCAGTCACATTTTCTGTCCTGCCACATATGGGGGCACCTGCTAAGCAAAACACACACTGTTGTGTGGTCTCATGCTTGTGTAGTGTGGACATCTCTCCTGGGCTGGTGGTTGAAATTCTTGCTGTTGTCAGTGGAGATGAGAAGCCTCCTTCACTGACACAGGCCATCTTCCCAAGGCAGAAAGCCAAAACTGTCAGATGAAATGTGCTCCAGAAAAGCTGGTTTCTCTACATAGAGCAGAACTAGTCTAGTTGACTGGGTTGGGGACCATGTCAAACACAAGCCAAGAGCAATCTTGACGGAGACACTTTCTTCAGTTTGGCTTTCCTTGTCCAGTAAAGGATGCAGCTCCTATGGGGTCGGGGAGCTTTCCCCGTGCTTCAGCTGCCCAGAGCCCAGTGGTTGAGGCCACATTGCCCCCAAGGTGGACTTCAGTGCTGGCATGGAGCACCTTGCTGGGGTGAGGCTAGAGGTTTCCTCTGCATGTCGTGGCTGAGGTAAGGTAGTGGTGTGCCTCGAGAAAGAGCCAGCTGTACCTGACTGCCCCATTTCTCTGCAAACTCACATAAACCTTTCATGACATTGAAGAGAGCATCCTGGATACCTCGTCTTCTTGAAACAAACTCACATGCTTTATGCTTTATTTCCACTTTCCTTTTTTAGACTAAATCTTCCTCTATGTGCACTTAAACAGTAGGAAACGTCTTTAGATTTCTCCAGTTCTGCCTCCTTCAAAGCATTTTGGCCAACACTTTAATTAAAAAGAGAAGCAAGAGTGGCTGTGAAATGCAGCTGTTTCTGCAGGTGCCTAGGAGAGCCCTCCAAGTGACCTCTTTTCAGTTCCTCAGCCTACAGATGTGTCTGTTCTCTAGATTTTTTGCTTCTCTGCCCATTTCCTGTGCAGGTCACCTGGATGTCCCCCCACATTATGGGAATTTCCCAGGACAGACTTGTGTTGGGTACCTTTGCAGGCAGTGGTGCCCAGCACTGCCATGCCCTGTGTCCATGTGATTTCTGAAGACAATCCCAGAAACCCAGTTCTCTCCCTGACCCTGGCTTCTCTTATTAATTGGGCTGCAAGCTCCTGCTGTAGCACGGGCCAGTCCTGAACTAAATACCTTTCTATTTTATTTAAGTATAAAAGGAGGAAAACCTTCTCTTGCTGACTTTTCTGTAACAAGCCAGTCTCTTTTTGAGTTGTGGATTGCCTGCTGGAACTTGATGATGCTTCAGAGATTTATTGAGCTACAGTTGCATTAATAAAAATCTTCACCTTTGCTCAGATCTCCAAGACTATACTTTCCATAAGTTATGCAGGATTACAGAAGGACTTCATGGAAAAGTCCTCATATTTCTTTTCAGATTTGAGTCAGTTCCCATCCATAACATCTGTTCTCAGCTTCCTTCTCCATCACCCAAAGCCCAGAACTTCAACCTCTTGCTAAGACTAATAGCCTCACCTTTTGGCTCCAGTTCAGCATCTGGTTTGCCTAGGATTTGCTTCCATTTGTCATACTCTGAGCCTTGCAGAAGAAGGTTCTTCAAGAAACTGCCTGCTTATCTTTCTCATTCTTCAGGCTGAATATTGGAGCAGATAAAGAAATAAAGAATAGTATCTGATGGTGTGAATGAATATACCTCTTCATATTCATATATATGAATTTACTTCTGCAAAAGACAGTTCTTCAGTGGAAGGGCTTGAATTTATCACCTGCAGAGACCTTGCCTGTCGCTTCTCTCCTGCATGGAACTTACAGTGCTCTCAGAGCAGCACCCTCCTGCCCGCATTTTTAAATTGTAGGTCCTGAGGTGCCTTGTATTTTTGATTATGCAGCACAACTTTTTCTCACCCATTCCTTTATTCTTCTGGCAGAGGGAGATTTTGAGATTTTTCAGGTTGCTTTCCCATCCTTCTTTCCTTTGGCACAGAGATGATCTTTAAGAGCTGATGTTCTCTGGCAGCATCCACTCAACTGCTGACTTCGCATGCCCCCTTGGCATTTTAACCCAGCTAGCAGATCTCAGGTTCAGGCCTAAAAGTTTCCTACAACTTTCTTCTGCTTTGCTGCATTCACTCACATACAGTCCTCAGCTCTATCCACCTAAATATTTAGCAACCACGTTAGGCATGCATGCATATATATATATGTATATATACTTATATATGCATATATGTGTGTATATATGCATACACCTATGTATGGTAATACTCAGGAAACCTCTTTGCCTGCTTTTGCCCAGATTGCTGCTTCTACAGCAGTAGCTACCTTGCCGGTGTCTTTGATTTTTATCGGTGCTGTCGTACAGGTTATTTCGCCTACTTAGTTTCAGAGCTTTACAAAGGGTGCCGATGAGTTGCCAGGTATAAGTGCAAGTACAGTATTACCCCAGAGAGCTGCAGCACTCTGTTTTAGAAGTTATGAAAAGAGTCTTTTATCTTGGGTTAGCCAACGGGAATTGAGATAACCAAGTAATCAGCGTAATGGCTTTGGAATTATCAGAAAAAGCAGTCCCCCATCTCTCCCACTTCTCCAGTTTACTGCTAGTGAGTTACTGATTTAATCCCAGTTCAGCAATGCTGAATTTTGTCATGAACCCTTGTGGATTGTAACCTTCCCCACAGTAGTCCTAGTCCAAATGGGTTTCATTGCCCTCTGGGCATCTATCCTGGCACAGCTCACAGATGTGGTGCATTAGAGGAGATTTGGGGGGTGGGAAGGGCAGTGGTGCCCGTGGGATACAGTGGGCCAGCGGCTTGTTTCAGTGTGTCAGCACTCAGGCTGGCATTCAGGCAGCTCAGGAGAAAAGGCATTATGTCATCTGGCTGAAAGCATATCAAATCCCAAAGGTAATTAGCTGGCTGTGAAGGCATTTATAGTGCAGTGTGTGGGGGTGCAAGTTTGGGAGGGAGGGGACACAGCCGTGAGCATGGAGCTCTGCTGGATGGAAAGCATCTCTGACGTTCACGTCCCTGCCGGTGAACTTTCTGAGCAAATTGCTTAAAGTCTTTTAGGATTTCGCCCCTTACAGAGCAGACTTGCGTGTACATAGGGGAGTGCCGTGTGGGTTTAAGCCTAGGAGGAAACAAGACAGTTTCAAGCTCCCGCAGGAGGCCTGTGTGAGGACTTAATAAAAGCCATGCTAACAACTCCAACACTGCAGACATTTTTTAGTGGTTTATTTGATGAGTGGTAGGATTTGAAAAATATTTTGTATTTCTTTCAAAAGCTAAGTAGAGATAATTGCATTGGAAGAGCGCTCTACTGGGCAGGACAATGGGGAGGTGGAGAGTATGACTTGAAACACAGAAAGGGAATCAAATTTCCTGATTTGTCCTGATAGGACATTTAGACTCTGTCTGGATTACTTGAGGTCCTCTTAAATAATGGAGTAGCATAAAAATTGGAGCATCGGTTTTGGATTTGATAGCTCCATATTACATAAAGAAGGATTCAAAGATACCATCTGTCCATTTTTTCTTACCTTCCTACCCTGCAGATGCTAAGTTTGTGAGACATGCTGGGAAAACCAAGAGCAAGAAGGGAAGAGTAATGTATTTTTGAATGGAGATTTATAAAGCCTCCTGTCTCTGCTTATCAGCCAATTAAATTGGTAGCATTTCTCCATTTTAATGAATCTGGAAAAATGGGAATACGTTGTTTTCCTTTGGGGAGGTAAAACTGAAAGATCTGCAAGATGTGGAAGTATCTACATATGGTCCTCAACTACATGTGTGTTATAATAACATTAATTATAATAAATATTCTGTGTATGGGCTGGGGAAAGTTTGTGCTATAGCACAGTCCAATGTCACCTTTTTCTTTGCTTCAGGAACCCCAGTTTGGTTCTACATGCAAATTGCGCCTATAAGAAATGAGCATGAAAAAGTGGTTTTGTTCCTGTGCACTTTTAAGGATATCACTTTGTTCAAACAACCAATAGAAGATGATTCAACAAAAGGTAAATATGAAATACACTATTATTTTTTGTAAATGATAACGTGCAGGTTTGAGCTCAGCCCTGTGACAGGAACATGTCATGCTTGTGATCCGTGTCTTGAATTCAGGAAATGTTTTGTGACCTGTCAGAGTTTCAGTGCCACTCTCCTAAATTACTGCTTAAAAATAAAAGATAAATCACTAGGAGTGGAAATTCCCTAACAACATTTTGCCAAGGCTTGTCACAAGCCTTCCTTTCTCTTTGTAATTTCAGTACTACTTCACTACAGCTGGTGTTTGCTAAAAACTACATAGGTTTGACTCATTTTAATGCTATGTTGTTTTGGGGGACCTTTCTCATAAGGAACTGGTATCTTATTTTCAGAAAAAAAAAAAAAATTCAGCTCCTATGTGCTGAGGTGTTGATATGTCCTTCTTTTCTCAGTCTTGGAGCTGATATGCAAAAGAAACAGCCCATTTGGGTCCTTTATGACTGGCTAGCAATGATGAGTGGCAGTGGACACTGTACTTGTTATTTAACAGCTGCTGGTGATGGTGTTGGTGGAGATGTGCCATGCTCTCATCACCTAACAACCCATGGCCAGACCCGCAGCCTTACACAAGAGAGAACTGGTGGGGAAAGGTGCAGAGGATGTAGCAGCGTTCTCTGTTTTGGTTATAAGACACGTGTGTCTTGTGTCAGGGTCACATGTGTATTGCTTTGGGTAAAATAATGCACTTTTGTATAAAAAAGGGCGTTTATGCGACAGCATCCACATCCCATCTTCTCTTGGAAGTTGCCTTCTGATGATTAATTCCTTGCTATATTTTTCTCTTCATGCTTGGAGAAGGCTTTATTTCTCACCTAGGGCCTTGTGTGCTCTAAGCCGTCTTCTTCAGAATAGCTGGTGTCATTTGAATGCAAGCAGGATTTAAAGTAATTTCTTATGATCTAGAAAACACTTATTATATGTGTTTGGATAACTGAAAAGTAGATTTGTAAAAGCAGACTTAAAATAAAACAAAAGGCCTCTCTTTGGACTAACACCAAATATGAGAATTTTTCTGTCTAGAGTATTATCCGTAAAATTATAAGGTCCTGATACACGAATATCTTCTCAGCCATCGTAAGCTTTATTGCTTCTACAGTTTAGTTAGCAACCTGCAAATGTTCCTTTATTTCATTTTCAGCTCCACAACATGGAATTCTTCTGCCTGGAAATAAAGTGAAATTTTTAGGGTAAACGCCAGTTAATTGAAAAGACTTTAATTGTAGCAGTCTGAAGGCATGGGACTGACTCTTTGCTGCAATGTATATAATATGTAGTGGGAGCTCATCAAGGAAAAAGCCAGTCTTTGCAAGGATCCTCTTGTAGGATTTCCTATTCGATGCCTTCTGGGGGGACCAAGGTGTATCTATCTCACATGGCACCAGCCCCTGAAACTCCCCCCTTTCACTGGCTCTGCCTCACTTTCTGCAGTACTTACTTGCACTGAAGAGTGGGTGGCTGCAGCGGGACAGGGAAAACGCATTGAAGGTGGCTCCCAAATGCAGAAATGATGAATGTTGCCTCCTTTGGATTTGCAGCCTGGGAGATTAGTACTCTGTTGCCTTCCCTGGAGAGGCAAGGATGTGCTGGGGTGGCTGAGCTCTCCCCCTCCCTGTCTTGTGGCTGAGGAGGAGCAGAATACATTTGGCATCCATTATAGGAACAATATATGTTCCTATGGGAAAGAGCAATAGCTGTGAAGTGTGCAACTTGTGTACTGCTGTTCTCCAGTGAAGGGTACCATTAGTTAAAATGCCAGGTATTAACTATGAACATTACAAAATATTGTCGTCAGCAGCCAGAGAGGTTTGACTGCATATTTAAAGAGCAGTTACTCTGTCAAAGTCATACTTAAAAAAACAAAACAAAACACTGCAGAAGGCAGTTAAGCCACATCTCTCAAGTGCCTTTAAGGCATATGATAGGAGTCTTAAGAAATTGCTCAGGGTGCTTTGATTAGAGCATTGATTAAAATTGATCAGCATGTCCAGCAAGCTCCATAATTACAAACCAGTGACCTGATTTTTTCTTCTCCTTTTGCATAAATTGGAGCTCATCTTTTATATTCTTCATGTAAAAAAAAAAAAAAATCATATTCAAATATTTGCACCATTTTACTACAAGGATGGGAAACCAGCACTGTTGCGTTACCCTCCATGTATCAGCTGGGTGGATCTCTGAGATCCCACAGCACTGGGATCAGTATTGTTTTGTCAGATGTAGTGCTGTGAGAGATGCATAATTCATTGTCCTTGCAGATAACATTACAGTGTGCTTAGAAGCTGTCTGGCCACTTTCTTCTTGAATTATGGGATTAGTAAACATATACATTACAATTTAGTGGGGAATTTTTAAACTTTTGTAAAAAGCATTTCAGTAAAATACTGCTGTTGAGTGCTGGGATTTGTCATTGAAAGGGCTATTTTTTTTCTTTTTAAAAGAATGATTTTTCTTCAGGAATTCTGCCAGGACCATGCAATACATAATACATAAGTAACTATGGTGCAGATGAGTTACTGTCTATTACTTATGGGAGCAGTAAATTTGAGATAAAAAATTCATCAGAAATAAAATATTGATGTCATTATGCAATAATCTTTCTGTACCGATATATTCTGGACCGTTTGAAGGTATGTTGCTTTGCTGTGAAGCTTCAGTATATCACAGTCCTATGAGGTACAAGGATTTGGTATTTAAATCATAGCAATGGTTGTATCTATGCTGCAGGGTGTCTGTGTGTCCTGCTCCTGGAAATAAACGCTTGGCTTTGCCAGCTCCGCTTGCAGTGGCTGCGACGTGATTGGCATCTTGTGCAGACCTTGCACGAGCAGCTGCGGTTTCGGGGGACTGGTAATGGTACCTCAGCCGCGAGGATGCAGAACTGCTCAGGAGTGTTGAGGAACTTGTCCTATCTGTGAAAAGAGGACGTACAAATAAAAGAAAATTGTTGTCTTACTACAAAGACATTGCAAAGGAGAGGTGGTTTTTTTTTTTTTTTTTTGTCCGGTGTAGGCTCAAAACCATGCTTGTTTACAGGCTCGGTACAAAAAAAAATATATAGTTGGCATCACGGGGACTAACCCCGTGCGAGCAAGGGGAGTTAGAGAGGTCTGGAGCACTGCGACAGATGGTGTAGCTCTCTGCTTACCTGTGTGCTCACCGTTGGCTGTGTTAGGAGGAGGAGGAGGGGGGCCTTGCTTGCAGGAGGGAGTAAAAGTAATGAAAAATTTTCCTGGGTCACCCAGGAGACTGTGTATTTGTTGCAGTCCGGGAAGCTGTTGAAACTTACTGGACTGAAAGCAAGACTGGAAAAAAGGGATATTTAAAAGCTACCTTCCTCTAATAAAATATAGCGACAGAGATCAAAACCCTTGTTTTCTGAGAGGGTACAGGCAGTTCGACACTAAAGATTTGACTGACTTGTTTTCTTGTTACCCATGGTGGTATCTATTATCGCTGAGTGATGCGCAGGAGACCTATGATGTATAACAGTGTAACGATGGCCAAAAAGTACAGTTGTATCCTTGTAAATGGAAAATTACTTGCAAAGTGTCTAACCATGCAAAGGTATAACAAAACCCCAGCATCTCAAGTAGAAGCAGTGAAGATGATAATGGAAGGAAACATCAGCCACCTGGTTGACATGTTCACTCCCAGGTAAAGATGCCACCAGCAATTGTGCAGGTCTGGAGAACAGGGAGAATACTCCCCGTTGAGTTGGTTTACAGTTTCTAGTGCCCCAGCTCCTAAGTCAGTAGCTGGATGAGCTGTGTATGGTGGCAGTGTGGAAGAAGAGGCATAAGAATTAGTGATAGAGCAGGAAATGTTGCAGGAGATCATAGAATCATAGAATTGTCAGGTTGGAAGGGACCTTTAAGATCATCTAGTCCAACCACCAACCTAACTCTGATAAAAAACCATCACTAAACCATGTCACTAAGCACTACATCAAACCGTCTTTTAAATACCGTCAGGGATGGTGCCTCAATGATGATGGCCATACTTGGTGGTCACTGGGACAATGCCTAATTTTCTAGTGCCATATTTCTAATCCTTATTTTTCCATAGCTATGCTTTGTTTGTCTAGTCTCTGTTTCTTTCCTTCTCCTGCTCCCCTTTGGTAATATGAACATTTGTCTCATCTGGATTTAGTACCAAGCAATAGAACCTACCTGTGGTGGCGGAGGGTCAGATCCCCAGGTGTCCCAGCTGAATGCCTTACACAGCAGAGGTGGAAGGCCCTTACAAGCATATAAAAGATCGTATCATGTATTTTCTTCCAGAGAATAAAACCCAAAGAATCTTTTTTTTTTTTTTTTTTTTTTAATGTTTGTACCATTGTAGGGTCACAGTTGGATGCTTTTATCAGCTTGCTGTGCTTTTATTCTGTCTTTACCCAATGGTCTTTTAAAAACATCTGAAGACTTTCACTCTTTCCAAAGACACACAGTGGTAATAATCTTATATTTATTCATCAGAAAAAAAATGAAGCCATTTTTCTGGGCCTTAACTATTCGAAGGGCCACTTAAAATGTTAACACTGTTTGATGCCAGGAGTGCTGTAGATTATATTGAACTGAAAGTTTAAGGATAAAAAAAGACCAGAATTTTTTTTGGCTAATAGTGGAGTTTCACCTAGTTATGCAATGGCTTTATTCCCTTTGTTATCACCAGTGAAAAAAAAGTGTGGCCTCTAGGTAAACTTGGAATTTTTTTTGGCTAGGATTCTCATTGGCTATTTTGAGTCTCTTTTGAGTGAAATATCAGGCTTGTCACCTGCGGGAGGTGATTGGGAAGTTCTAGTGAATACTGATGGGGTGCTGAACTAGGATGTAAAGATGTGTTAGTGAGGCCCCTACAGCTCGGGACCATGTGCTGTTAACAGATGGGATCAGGAGATGGCACAGCAGTATCCTCAAGTTGGGTTTTTTTTTTTACTTGATAGAGCCAGACTTTGATAATCAAGACTGTCTGGGACAATGCTTTAATGCTTCCAGTGATATAATTCTTTATGGTTATATAACGCTATATAATGATACAACTCTATCTCAGAGCGTGACGGGGCTATAAAAAGTGTAGTAGTTGCAGAAATACGCGCTTATGCTTGCAAATCCTTGCTAAGCCTATAATTCTGATCCTTTTTTATCTTTAATAAGTGCAAGTTATTAAGCATATATAACTAGTTGCACATGGGAACTTTTTTCCTGGTGGGGGTATCAGCCCTGGTGATAATAGAAGTGGGTGGAGAGATTAGAGCATGAAAATGAGGTTTCTACCTTTAGCTGAAGCACAGCGTACCCTGTTGAATATATCACCTTGACAGTAATCCATAGCAGTAATTTAAGAGGTCACAATTTGGATATCCTTACCATGTTTTTATTGTGCTTTTCCGTGGCTGTAATAACAAGGGTCTTGGTGCTATAGAGGCCTGCTTGTTCTGATACTATTTGATACTGCTCTGATCTGCAGAGTTTCACCCACCAGTGCCTTCAGGCACCAAGGAGATTACCCCCATCTCTCCATTCTCCCCTGGGACTAGAGTGCAGCATCCAGGGACACCTGGGCCTCGAGAAAGGACATTGTGGGGGATGATAAGAGAAGTGGTCATTTACCAGGACACTAGGTGGGCTTCCAGTGCCAAGAGTAGACAGCTCAGACGAATAAGATCCAGTCTCTTAGTATTTGATCCACTTTGGATGGGCACAGCTTGCTAGTAACAAGGAGGTCCTTCCGAGGTCACTGTGCTCCTGTTGCTGCAGGACAAGCTTCCCCATTATTGTCTTTGGTGACATGCTGGTGGCACTTTAGCAGACACCACAAAGGCTGAACGATCACAGAGAGGTAGTTGTTTCCTCGCTCCTAGGGGTGACATTCTGAGGCCTTGTTTCTGATGTCGTTCCTCCCCTGCCCCCAGCCCACTTCTTGCTTTGCTGCTGTCAGAGACCCACCATGATGAAGAAGAGAGAATTTCCATATCCAGGGCTGTTTAGTTTCCTTCACAGAAATCAAGTGCTTTTCTAAATCTCGTGTTGCCTTTTGCTGCTTTTGTGTGCTCCATCAGCAACCCACAATGCACATAAGCTGTCTGTAAATTTCTAGAAGTTTAACGTGCAATGAAAAAGGAATCCTGTTGAAATCAAATCGAACCCTGTGAGAAGCTGAATTAAACTGGAAGTTGATCTTTAAAGCGGTAACTGGTTGTAGATGAATACACTTACTTTCTGTATAGAAAACTGAATGCTCATAAGCCATACATAAAAGAATAAGTATAAATATAGTAAATTTAGAGAGTTTAAGAGTCTAATATGTATATCACAGGCCATTACATTTCACTGAGTTACTCCTCTGCTGAACCCATGAACTTGCGTGTAACTAAACCATCCCCTCCAGACAAACGTTCAGTATTAATTTAGAAGTCTGAAGGATTTAGGAAGTCAGAAGACTGAGGATCCACCACATTCCTTCATATTTTTCTTGCTATTTCATTATACTTCTGGCTTTAAAAAAGTGTTGTATTTCAATTAACCTGGCTTCAGCTTCTTGCAGTGGCATCTTATGCGTTTTTTCCACTGCACTAAAAGTGTTCCATTAAGGCACATATGTAAGTCATCACTCCACCTTCTTTTGATAAAGTAAATGAGTTGAGCTCCTTAAACCTCTGTCTGGCCTGAATTTGGAGGTCTGGTGATGGCAGATATACGGACATTTTAGCTGCGCTTTAATCCAGCTCATTGGCAACAGTGGGGATGAGGCTGTGGTGGCATGGATTTCAGCCTCCCAGGTCCTGAATAAGTTTCTGCAGCCGTTTTTGTAGCCAGATGGGTTCACAGCTAACTCCGCAATATTGCCCATTGCTCAGCCTCTCCAAGCCTAGCTCTTACTGTTGTATATCCAAGGAGTAGGTGACCTTTTGCCAAAGTAAACTACATGCTGAATTGCTCATCTACTAAGCCTTCTGGATTCTTTTCAGAACTGTTCTTTGCTAGGGGCATTTCCCCCCTCCCATGCTGGATATACAATTCGCATTGCTTTTGCCTAGATATCTGATTTCCATTTAAAACACATTTTAATGGCACGTGCCCAGTTATTAAGCACATCATCCTACATGACTGCCTTCACTACTGTTTAACATTCCTCTAATCTTCCTGTCATCTGGGCATTTTATTGGTCATTTTGTAATGACTTTCAAACCATAGAGACAAGCACTGAATAGAAGGGGACCTGCCCAGTAGGGTCCAGAAGGCTCTCAGTAATAATTTCTTACTATTTTCTGCTACTCCTTGTTGGATATGTGCCAGCTAGCAAGTTCTTCATCCATTTAACCTGTAATTTATGGAACTGTGTAGCCGTAATATTTTGTTGAGTCGTGTCGCACGGTGTCAATTCAGTGAAGATTACCGTACAAGAGGATTTGGCCAACGTGTGGCTTTCAGGGGATTCAAATGCAGCGCCGGGATGAGGTGAGGTGAGGTGATGAGCACTGTGGCTGTGCTGGTTTGGGAGCCGTTGAGAGGAAGGTCCTGGGCTGCAGGCAGGAGCAAACCAGGGTCAGCTGCTGAGGTGGTCATCAAGGCGATGGTCCATGTTGTTGCCCAGTACAGCCCCAGCAAGAGAGCACTGGTACAGGGAGCTGCCCTGGCTCCTGCCTCTCCAGTGCACATCATACATATCCTGTGACTCTGCCTGGCTGTTGCATTCAGCTTGCAGCTTGTTCTGTCAAGGCATTTGGCTTTGTTCCTGAACCAACTTTATACTCTTATCAAATAATGAAATCAACATTGTGGGGCATTTTACATCATTCTGTATTGACAGCCGTTCATTATGTTCCGTTCCTTTTCTTTTTTTATTAAACATATTGAAACTCAGACCATCTTTTCTCTCGTTTTGCCTGTCACTGGGATCAAGCTGAGAAGCCTATTTCCCCTTTTTGCATATGGGTGCAGAAAAGCCTTTTGGTCCTACTTTGGGAGGTCTTTAAAAACTTCATTGTTACTTTAAAAAAAGGAACAATGTTCAAATATCTAGCCAGAGAAGGATTTTTCCCGTATGTCTTTAGCTTTCCATGTCCATTCTCCTAAGCCATAATTTCTCATTCACGTACTTACTTGCTCCCTTTCTTCCCATCGGTCTGTGCTTTATTGTATATTGCTTTTTCATTTCTAGCAGTTGCCTTCCTTTCAACGCTTAGCCTTTGGCTGATGAAGTCCTTTTTCCTTGAGCATTGAATGGCACCATTTTGCTATCTGACAAAGTCCTAAAAGCCAGTTGACTGACATTTACAGTGCTTAGTCGTTGTTGTTGTTGTTGTTGTTGTTGTTGTTTGGGGTTTTTTTTCTTCCCCAAATTTGCACTTGTGTTTAGCTATAGGAAATAAGGTCCTTGGTGGCCCTGTGTGTGTGTATAAAGTTTAGCTTTAGTTGCAGAAACATGAAATTTAAGTTGTGCACTGTAAATTTATGGCTCTGTCAGAATTAAATTAAAAAATACATTGTATACCAGATGTAGCGCTTTTCATCAGTGGATCTCAAAATAGCTTGCAAAATAGGTCATTAGCATTATTTTCATTTTAAGGAGAAGAAACTGAAGCCCAGAGAAGTGAAGTGATATGCCCAAGGTTACCTGTTGATTCTTCATCCATTTTGAGCTCCCCAGTAGTTGCAGTGGGTGGATGGTAACTGGGAATACAACACTGAGCAAGAACAGAGGTCAGATGTAAAAATGATCCCAAGAGTGCAGTGCATTATCAGACAGTGGAACACACAGAATTTCAATTTGGCAAATTTATCCTAGTATTTTGAATTGCATTTGAATAGACCCTGTGGTTCTTCAGTCCATAAATAGTTTTGCTGCATCATGGGAGTGATTGAGCTTTGTTTGACTGTTATTCTATTTTTTTCAGGAATCCCATTTATTCCTCTCTCTCTAATAAAGCAAAACCAGAATGATTAAGTTTTTTGAAGAGAACATGAGATCTTTCAGCCATACTTTACATGCAATAAAAAGCAGCCAGCCATTGTAATGATTTTACTGTCTGAACATCTAGAAATAGTTGAGAATTGTAGATTCTAACTATCGATGCAAAAGGATGATCCATGTTATTATTGAATTCCATACTGCCTAACTCTGAGCAGAGTTTATATATACTGAGTTTATATGTATCTGAGCATACTTTATATATAAAGTATATATTATTTAAGCATTCTGTATATTAACTGTTTTGTGCTTCGCAGCGAGAGGAGAACAACCTTTCCATGCTCTGGAGGTGTTCCTTATACTCCTGCAGGCAGGAATCCACAGGAGCATTGCTGTAATTACCCTCTGCAGTTGTTTTTTTACACTTACACTGCAGTCCAAGATATTGGATAGTTCCCTGTTACACTGATTTAAAAGCCATCATTATTTCTGATCCTTTTAAGACCAGACAAACCTTGACAAAAAGGTTAATTGCAACCCAGTAGAGCTACACTAATGTTTTATTAGGGGGAAGTAGTCATGTCTAGATTTTTCAGAGCAAGTGCACGATAAAGAACATTTAACATCTCGCTTTGAGATTTTTAAACTCTTCATAAAGTCTGATGTATGAATTTAGCTTTAAAACAAGATAATATAGTTTATGAACTAGAGTTTTTAATAATTTTTTGCAGTGTGGCTGCTAACTAGGTGGTGAAATCCGTACTTAGGACTGTACACAAATCCAATAAAAGAGATTGCAAATTTTCAAATCCTAATTAAATTATGGGGAGAATTAGAAGGATTTTCTCACTTGCATTTTTACATTTGAAATAGCATTACATTTGAAAATACTTGTCGTTATCTTTGAAGGCAATGAGTAGGCCTACTGAGTCCTGAGGTTTGTACAGGGAAGGTGACTTAAGCACTAGTGGAGCAAAAGAGCCCCAGTCTTTTTTGCTCATTAGCTTGTGCCCGCACAGGGACTTCTCCCCCAGCGGAGGGACCGGCCCGGGTCTGACCCAGCCCCTTGGCAGGAGCGTCTGTGTTTGATGGGTACCAGGAGTTGCTCCTCGGGGCATGTGGGAGAGCCTTCAGGGTGCTCACAGTTTTGGGTGGAGTCTAACTAATTCTCTGCCTGCTTTGTGACCTTAAGAGGAATCAGAGGGATTTAAAGATTTTTGTCTCCAGATAGCCATTAGGAAACAGTTATTCTGACCCATCGCTTCTGCTTGGAGAAGCCTCCTTTGCTGTGCTTTCTTTCGGCAGCTTTTTCTCTCATCCTTTTTATGCTGTGCTGTACACTGCAATAGCATCTTCGACCTGAATGACATTTCGCCATACTCGGAGAAGGCAGCAGAGAAGAGGAGCAGGGGTTGGAGATGGATGAGAGTGTTTATGTACTGAACCGATCTGCGGGCTGTATTAATGGGAAGGAGGTTGGTGACCAGAAGGGCAGGGAGAGAGGTCCCTGTGGCAATGCAGGAGTGCGGTTTGCAGAAGGTCCCTGAACACAGAGTAAGCAGCGAGTGCAGCGTTGGAGTGGAGCTGTTAGGGGAGCAGCTGCTGCAGAGCTGTTCCCATCCCAGCTGTCCGGTATAAAACACGATGATTGATTCAGGATCTCAGGAAGAAAGATGTGTGGGCATAATACTGCTCTTGATGGAGTAGTAGCTGCTGGAAGGGCGCATGCTATAGTGAGTGAGAGGTTTCACGTAAGATAGTTTGGACTTTCTGACAATGGAGGGATGATGGGATCAAGTTCTAAGGGACTAAATTTGTATTAGCTCTCTAAAGGGGGTCATTGACAAGAAAGCTGGAAATACTGTTTCCCTCTTAGACACTGCATAATTTCTGTAGTGGTGTATGAATCTAGCGAGTGGCTGAGTGAGCATCTTAGACCCATCTAGAAAGCTTTTCCCCCTCTGAGGAGGTGTTCAGGCACTCTGCCTGCTTCACTTGACTATTGTCTACCTCCCTTCCATTCTCCTGCACTACCTCAAGTATCATGGCACAATGTTATCAGCTTCAATTCATGTTGTAGCAGCTAAGGTTTGAAATAAATACTAATTTATTTATTTTAAATTAATTTAGTACTCCTGTTTCTCTCTTCAGAAAAAACTTTGGCTCAGATGTTGTCTAAACTACTCCACCAAATCATCCCCGGCTCCGCTAGCCCCATAGTCAGATGGTTGTCAAACTGGCAGTCCTAATTAAGCTAGAGATGTGGAGAATATTTTGCAGATGTGAAGTACTTAATAGTGACTAAAACACATGGAGGAAGAAGAATCACAGAATCACAGAATCACAGAATCACAGAGGTTGGAAGGGACCTTTTAAGATCATCTAGTCCAACCAATGAAAAAAAAAAAAAAAAAAAAAAAAAAACCAAAACAAAAACCACCACACACGCAACCCACACACACACCACCACACCACCCAACACTAATCCATATTCCCAAGCACTATGTCAACTCCTCTCTTGAATACCTCCAGGGATGGTGCCTCAACCACCTCCCTGGGCAGCCCATTCCAATGCCTGACAACCCTTTCAGTAAAGAAATATTTCCTAATATCTAACCTGAACTTCCCCTGGCGCAACTTGAGGCCATTGCCTCTTGTCCTATCATCTGTAACTTGGGAGAAGAGACCGACCCCCGCCTCTCTACAGCCTCCTTTCAGGTACTTGTAGAGAGCAATAAGGTCTCCCCTCAGTCTCCTCTTCCCCAGACTGAACAGCCCCAGCTCCCTCAGCCTCTCTTCGTAAGACTTGTGCTCCAGACCCCTCACCAGCTTCGTTGCCCTTCTCTGGACCTGCTCCAGCACCTCAATGTCTTTCCTGTGGTAGGGGGCCCAAAGCTGGACGCAGTACTCGAGGTGGGGTCTCACCAGTGCCGAGTACAGGGGGACGATCACCTCTCGGGTCCTACTCACTACACTGTTCTTGATACAGGCCAGGATGCTGTTGGCCTTTTTGGCCACCTGGGCACACTGCTGGCTCATGTTCAGCCTGCTGTCGACCAACACCCCCAGGTCCTTTTCTGCCAGGCAGCTCTCCAGCCATTCTTCCCCAAGCCTGTAGCGCTGCCTGGGGTTGCTGTGACCCAAGTGCAGGACCCGGCACTTGGCCTTATTGAACCTCATCCCGTTGGTCTCAGCCCATCGATCCAGCCTGTCTAGATCCCTCTGCAAAGCCTCTCTACCCTCCAGCAGATCAACACTGCCACCCAGCTTGGTGTCGTCTGCAAATTTGCTGAGGGTGCTTTCGATCCCCTCGTCCAGATCATTGATAAAGATGTTGAAGAGAACCGGCCCCAGTACCGAGCCCTGTGGGACACCACTCGTGACCGGTCGCCAACTGGACTTCATTCCATTCACCACCACAAGAAGTTGCATGCTTGGAAGGACAGCATTGCGGTTGGGCCAAGGTAGAGACTAGTTTAGTCTATCAGCAAGCTTGCTGCCTTCATGTCCTGTTTTCGTAACTCTTACACAGTTGTTAAACCTGCATCTTCAATTTCTTGGGAATGCAAAAATTTTAGTTGGAGTAATGGATAGGAATGGGGAAATATTTTGTTAGGCTTCTGTTTAAGAACAGACCCTTAGAATCATAGAATCATTTAGATTGGAAAATACCTTTAAGATCATCAAGTCCAACTGCTAACCTAGCACTGCCAAGTTATCGTTAAACCATGTCCCTAAGCACCACATCTACATGTCTTTCAAATGCCTCCAGGGATGGTGACTCAACCACTTCCCTGGGCAGCCTTTTCTAATATTTTATAACCCTCTGTATATTCTTCCTACCCTCAAGCAGATCAACACTCCCACTGAACTTGGTGTCATCTGCAAACTTACTGAGCATGCACTCGATGTTTTGGATCATGAGAATGGATGCAGATCATGAGGTTGTTTTTTTTATATCGGGGTACAAATTTTTCTGGTTTTATCCATGAATCAGAAAGTAATTAAAGAGAACCAGGGGAAACATTTTGTGTTTATGTTATTCCAGAATTTTCCATTTGAGGTAGTTAACATCTTCCTCTGAAATACCCAGTTCAGCTTGTAGGGAGAAGCGGCTGCTGGCCTGGTCTGGTGTGTGATCTGATGAAGTTGTCTTTATTCCTAAGAATTTGAGTGCAATGGTGCAAGTTCAAGGTACTATTTTTCAAGTGGTGCTGTGGCAGACAGATGCAATCCAGCTGAGCTGAAGAGAGCATCGGAAGCGTTGTTTTTTTCTCAGGAGTAGGTTTTTTTCCCTCTTGCACCTGCTATTTGTGCTGCTTCTTACTCCTTCCTGAAAATATCTATGAGGACAGGTGGTCACTAATACATGGGATAAAATTATCATTCTTTTCAAGTCTTGTGTCTATAGAGGAAAAGAAAGGACAGAATCATTTGAAGAAACATTGACAACAGCAGGCGGATATGAAAATTTTGCCTGTTCTATTTAAACATACACATTGGTTTTAAATATAATTCCGAAGTTATCTAGTCTACAACAAGGTCAAGAAACAGAGAAATGTACCCTGTACAGATTATTTCAGACACGAGGCAGCCTGTATATATTTCCACCTTCCCACTCATACCCCAGCATCTTGCTGTTGCTGTGTTTTTAATTCTCTTGGGTTGTAAATAGGAAACAGAAGAAGTTGGTTTCACACTATTGCAGATGGATACATTGGAGCAGTAGAATAATGCTGGAATTTGTGCTGAATTAGGAAAAAATCATGTTAGCATATTCTGTACTTCCAACATCCAGAATCATGGGCTTCACAGGGCTGAAAATGTGAAAATGTGAGGTCTCTAAAGGAGACTGGAAGGTTTTTTGCAAAAGGTCTGCTCTAGCACAAAGCAGAGCTTTGGTCTTGCTGGAGAAAGGACATGATGAAATGGTTTGCCCCATGAAAAGAAGAGGTCAGACCAGATGAGCAGAGCGGTAACTCTGAATGCTAAAAATGTGTGGTTTCTTTCTTTCACCTGACATTGATGATCTCACCAAGGTGGAATAGGAATATTTCAAAAAGTCATAGTTCTTTTATTTTTACAGCAAAAGAATTGCTGTTGTTTGGTGTCGTACTCCTCCAGCTCCTTTTGGTACATCTTCCCCAACTTTCCCAGGCTTTCTGTATTTGTGGTAAATGCAGAAGAGATGTTTTTCTTACGTAAGGTGATGAAAAGGGATTTCTTACCAGTTTTGTTTTTATAAAAGGAGAGGTATTTTTAAAACCCATGTTTTTGTGAGTGGGACCTCTCAAACTGTGAAGCCCTGTGGGAAAAGATTGCTACGTGAAGCCATCTCCTATCGTTGCTGACTCTTCTCCAAATCCTCATCTAGTCACTGTAGAGTTCAATGCTCTAAACCTCAGAAAATAAAGTAATCCTTGAGTCATTAACTATCAGCCATCAGAAAGGTCACAGAATCACAGGATGTTTGGGGTTGGAAGGGACTCCTGGAGGTCATCTTGCCCAACCTCCCTGCTGAAGCAGGGCCCCCTATGGCTAGATGCCTGGGGCCATGTCCATACAGCTTTTGAGTATCTCCTGGGAGGAAGACTCCACAACCTCTCTGGGCAACCTGTGCCAGTGCTCGGTCACCATCACAGTAAAAAGGTGTTTCCTGATGCTTAGACAGAACCTCATGTGTTTCATTTTGTGCCCACTGCATCTGGTCCTGCCACTGGGCACCACTGGAAGGAGCCTGGCTCTGTCCTCTCTGCACCCTCCCTTCAGGTATTTATATACATAATAAGATCCACCCCCCACAAGCCTTCTCTTCTCCAGGCCATAATGTCCCATCTCTCAGCCTTTCCTTGAAGTAGAGATGCTCTAATCCCTTAATCATCTTTGTGGCCCTTTGCCAGAACCTCTTCAGTATGTCCATGTCTCCCTTTTATTGGGTATCCCAGAACTGGCCTCCCCAGTGCTGAGTAGGGGGGGAGGACCTTCCTTGACCTGCTGGCAATACAGCCAAGGGTACCATTTGCCTTCTTTGCAGCATGGGCATGTTGCTGGCTCATGTTCTACTTTGTCCACCAGGACCCCTAGGTCTTTTTCTGCCATGCCACTTTCTATCTAGGAGGCCCCCAGCTTAAATTGGTGCATGGGGTTGTTCCCAGGTAAAGGACTTTGCACTTCTCTTTATTCATGAGGTTGCTGTCAGAGATTAGCTGATAAAGCTGAGATGTGACAAATGAGGGTATTTGGGACTGAATCCAAGTTTGGCTATGGTGGTTTTGGTTTTGCTGAGCACCTTTCCATCACTCTCTTACCAGATTTGTGGGGCAGGGTGACAAACTAAAGCTTGAGGACTGCCCCAAATCCATCTCCGTGGACCACATGGAAGTGTCTTTCCAGGGCAAGAAGGCAGTGAGCGTGTGATGTGTGTGTAGGTACCTGCCCAGGGTTTGGAGGTGGGTGATCTCTTCTTGGAGGAGAACTGCTCTTTTTCTCTGGTTCCTGCTGTGTGGTTGTAGTGTGCCAAAAGCTGTCTGGACACGCCATGGCCTCCAGCAATTACAAGAAATGTTGGGCAGAGCTGTCACGACCCTCTCACCATGCTCGCTTTCTCTTTGAAATCCCTGAGAAAGGTAAAGAGCAGTTCAGACATTTGTCTTAAAGCTGTCTTCTTGCCACAGTTTTATAGAGAATTAGGAAAAAGAAAACCACAAGAATTTTTTCTAGAAATTAATAGTTCATACTCGGATCACTGTAGTCTCTTTTGACCTTGTTTAAATCAGAAAGTGCATGTTCCTAGTTGAATATCCCTGTAAGCTCGAGAAGCATGAGGCATATCCAAAGTTCACATTTAAGGTTTATATTTGAAAAGTTAAGAAAACACTTCTATTTTTTACCTTTTCGCAGTGCAATTTTAATGTGCTTTTTTGAGGTCATACATAAATAGCCAGACACAAATGGTTTGTGCTGTGCTGGTGGTGTATCATGATATTTAGATCTGGTTTGATTACTAAGAGATGAACAATGGCTTTACATTTGTGTGAATGTGATAATATATGTGGTAAATTGCAAAGCCAAACTGTAAATTATTTTTTTTTCTTGAAATGTTATTGTCTTGTCTGTTCTCTGCCCTTCATTTTATCTGCCCTAGGGCTTACCTTAAATTTCCGAGTCCCTGACTCCTACCAGACAACAGGCATTTAAAAATAAACCTAGCTAACATAGAAATGTGTTTCCTTTCTCAGATGTGACATTTCCCCCAATTTTCACCTACTCAGCATTCAAGTTAAATAAGTAAAACATTCTCCTGAACCCGTTTTCTGTTCATAACTTGTTTGTTATTTTATACACACCTGTGTAGTAAAATATCAGGTTGTACCGGGCTAAACTGGATGTGGAGCATCTCCTTCAGTGCTCTTGGGGAGACATTTCCTTCTTGCAGATATCTGAATTTTCAGTTTTCCTGCTTAACACCAAGGTGCTACAGTTCTTAAACCCCATGTGATTTCTTTGCTACCGCCGGTCCACCTTGCCTGTTGACGTGTCTGCGCCCACTGTCACGTAGGGGTGTTTTTCCAGCAGGAGTGACTTGGTGACACGTCCCCGGGTCAGTGCTGCTGTCAGTACAAACTCAGATTGCTCCTTTCTGAACGCTGCACAAAAAATTCCCCGGGCCTTGTGTGGGGGTCTTAAGCTGCCATTAAGGCAGCTGTTTGTCATTAGTTTAACAGCTACGTGTATTTCTTAATGCCATTTAAAATTAGTGCTTAATCTGTTTTTAAAGTCTTAATGATTTTTTTTTTTCAGTCTGAAGCATTGCTGTTGATGCAGTGATTAATTTTGCTGATTATTTTTTTTTTTTTTTAAAG
Source organism: Numenius arquata (assembly GCF_964106895.1). Lineage (NCBI taxonomy): Eukaryota > Metazoa > Chordata > Aves > Charadriiformes > Scolopacidae > Numenius > Numenius arquata. Next base: position 32,057,318 of record NC_133581.1, read on the forward strand.
TTTTAGTTTTGTCCCTGAAGTCTAGTTGGAGCAAGAAACAGTAAAGACCTAAGGATCAGACTTCTGGGGCTGCTCCAGCGGCTCTGAATCAGCAGGAGCCTTTCTGTAGCTGGATTTTAGTTCAGCAGGATTTGCAGACTTGGGAAGCCTTTGCATTAACTTCAGTGGCTTAGAATCGGATTTCAGCAGCAGAGTAACTCCCCAGAAGGCTGAAAGCACAATGTGATCCCTCTAACACAGTATCTGCCAAAGGCAGAAGAAAGAATGAGCCAGAGCATTTTGATTTTACTCAGATTTACACGTGGTTGCCTTGAAGCAGCTGTATTTTTCCTCTTTTGCAAGGTCTTTAAGCCTGGTGCCTGAAGCTGTTCTGTGCAGCGTTTTAGAGAAACTATTCAAGTCTGAGACTTAATATCAATGAACACAAAGGAGATGTACTAGCGACGAATGAGGTCTGAGTACTGCTGACACAATTTCCTTCTTTCCCACAGGTTGGACAAAGTTTGCTCGGTTGACGCGGGCCCTGACGAACAGCCGGAGCGTCCTGCAGCAGCTAACGCCCATGAACAAGGCTGAAGTGGTACACAAACACTCCCGGTTAGCCGAGGTAAGGGGGACAGACACCAGCCTGCTCCCTTCGTAAGGCAGGAAGAGATGGGGGGAAAGAAAATCCTAATTCCCATTAATAATTAATATTCTTAGAGGAAAACATTTCCCAACTCAGATTTTTTTCAACCTCCCCTCTGCTCATCCTGAAGCAGCACTATGTGTCAAGCCTGCGTTTCTGGGAACAGGTCGTGCTCTTTCAGTCCTGAAAACAGTCTCCATAGGTCACTTGTACTTACGTGGCCCTATTTCTGTGCATGCATTTCTCAGTTGGCTGGTTGTTGCTTAACTTGGAGTGCACAGTGTGCTCCTCTACGTGCTGTCTCACAGTGACATGGAACCAGACTTGATGTTCTTGAGCCCTGTGGATGGTCGCTTACTCTCCTGGGGAAATGGGATTGTTTGAGAAACCCCTTTGGAAGTATCCCTGGGGTTATACAGGCACATTGAGTATATATATAGCTTAATCTTGACTTTCTTGTAAAGTCATTCCTGCAGTATTTTTCTCATCATTTTTTCCTTCAGAACTGATGAAATGAACTCTTTGGCAGGTTGCAAACATCTCCTTAACAGTGCAGATGGTGCAACAAGTGAATGCCTTCAGGTTAACTGATGAAACAGAGGTACTGCTTTCATCTTCATGTCCATTGGTAATGACAAATACACGGGGCAAAAATACATGGTCAAAATATATGGGCTACTGAAAATTACAGCCCTAACCATCTTGTGCTAGAGAGCTTGTCCTGGGTTCAGTGCTAAGAAATGGTAACAGCTTTAAATGTGGGTTTGATTGTTGGGATTTTTTGTTCCCATTTTGGTTTTAGTGGACTTTGATAATAAAAACTCTACTTAAATTAAAATCAGAATGGAAACCCACAGTCTTCAGGTGTTGGCAGTGTGATGTTTTCCCTTTAATTATCCCACACCACTAGCTTGGATGACTGATGAGTTGTTACTCTTACATCTTGCTTTTCTAATTAATGACATTTCATTGTTCTGCAAATCCAGTTATATCCATTATTGGCTTAGTCTAGAGAAGGGAAGACTGGAGAAGATATGGTAACAATATTCAGATAAACCTAAAGCAGTTGCATGGAATGAGGAAGGAAATTGTTCACCAGGACCACTATAGCTAGAGAAAAATAAATGACGTAAGTCACAGCAAGTAAGATTTAGATCAGGCAGTAGGAAAAGCACACGTAAGGGAGAAGGTTGTGCTCAAGAATAGGTTGCTTGGAGAGTGTGCAATCTCCTCTTTACAAGTCATTTAGAGTTGCAAAGTGCTTTGTAGGCAAAGTGGTGTGAGGAATGCAAACTGAGTGGAGGTATACCATTGCTGTACAGGCCCCATCTTCCATACTTCTGTGTCTGAGGAGGGATGTTATCATCACAGCTTATCCCTTACAGAACGTACTGCCCACCTTTATCAAGCTTAAGAGTTATCAGCCATTTTCATTAGTTGTATGCAAGAATAATTCAGAGAGCCTGTGATAAGCACAGCTGACTAACAAGATATTGTGTGTTCTTTAGTGGTTTAAAATTAAAAATTCATGCAGCATGAAAGAAATAATCATTATAGTTCAGTGGTCTCCACAGCCACTTGCCACCCACTCACCATGTCAAACTCAGCATGATATTATGTTAAGAATAATAATTATGCTTTTATGGTATCATGGGAGCTCCTAAGCACTATACCACCAGAGGCATAGGGAACTATCAAACATATGTTCACTGCATTCGGCTTGAGCCCTAAGTAGCTTATTATTCCAACTATAGTGAGGCTGTTTCCAGCTCCTGCCCTAGTGAACAAGGCAGGGAACAAATAGGTCTGGAGAAACCAAGGAAAGAAGTCCCAGTCTGATTTATCATGACAGTAAAGCGTTGACCACAGATGAGTCCAAAGAGATAACGACCAGATTATCAGTCAAAGCCAAAACAGAGTGTTAAAAGCAGGGACCAATTTTGGTATTGAATAAGTTTCATGGATTTGCACAAAGGCAGCTGTGAAAAAGAGACTGTATTGATTATTGCTTTTATTCCAGGGAAGGACCCAGGGTTCCACCAGTGAGTTCAGTGTGCCACAGTGGCCAGATGAACCTTGTCCATTGGGTGGTTAGAGGAGTGCTGTTAGTGAGTCTTGTCCTGGTCACAGAGGAAGGGACACCTGGAGGTTGATATTTTTATGCATCTCATCAGGGGTTTGGCATCTGTGAGGGTCTTTGATGTGTGCCATTGGGCCCACAGTGCTTGGTGTGTGTTGCTGTTCAGCCTGAGGTCAACACATGGCTTTGTGTTCACCAAAGCTAGTGTGATATGAGGCTGTTGGCAGCCGTGGTCTCCTGGAGGTCTCTGCTGCACTTTCACTGCTGCCCAAGTAGTGGGGTCTAGTGGTTTTCTGGTCACAGGATAAATTTTTGCACCTCAGCTGACTCTGTAGAAGACAAATGGCTAACTAATGTAACAATAAGTTAGTTTTTCATCTTATCAGTTTAACTGACTTTCCTTACGGGTCATGATTGCTAAATCTGACCCTAGGGAGAGTGGGAACAGGTGAGCAGAAGCCAGTTTGCATCCCATCAGGTTACAGCCTGACATTGGGCCAGATTAGACATGTTGGGAAGCCACATCTGCCAACACAGAGTGAGAGAGGCTGCTGTGGTTTTACCTTGGTGATCTCTGAAGAAGAGATATTCAGTAGAGCCAGACTTTTACTGTCTGATCTCAGTTACATTTTTCCCATCTTAAAAATAAGACTGCAGAAAATTAAGGGAGAATCCCTATCTGTAGTACTTGAGTTCACATTCTTATTTGTTGTTTATTTAGAGCCATTTACTCCTCTTCGTGGAGGAAGCATCCTGTGTTTTATCATTTTTACACATATGGGACTGCTATTTGCAAGCCAACTGTCCCTGCAAATAAGGTGCATCAGCTCCAATACGGGACAGGTGTAGGGCTGAAATGAGTTTTAAAGTTGCTGGAATTACTTATTTTGTCCCATACAGACTTCACATTCCCAAATGTAAAAGGTGTTATTAGTTCCAGAATACACACAAACCTTTCAGTTGTCAGTGCAATATATTGCCATGTTGTGCGTTCCTTTGTGCTTTTGTTTCTTGTGTTGGACTGAGATAAGAGGTAATTAGATTACCTGGGAGGAATGTCTCAAGTGAATTTGGCTTGGTTCCTTTGCAATGCTTCCAGTTCCACATTTTACAAAAGTGTGCATGCAGAAGATTATAGTCGTATGCAAAAAAGAAAAGTAATTACAAGAAATAAAAGAGAACCCACTAGTGTTGCTTGTGAGAGCAACAACTTTTTGAAGAAAATGAGAAGGAAGCAAGATACTGCCAGGTGCTAGGGAAGAAATTGTGCACAGAATGCTTCATTTTAGGAGGTCAGCCAGCAAGGTTTACCTTTGATGGGATATTGTTCTGGCTCAGCAGTTGTTTAAAAAAGAGGTCAGGCATGAAGGATTAGTCTTGTAACACTTCCAAATATGAATGAATACTCATGTTCATAACAGCAGAGCATAAACTGGTGTGGCAGTACCTACAACCTGTTTATGGAGCTTCCCTGCCCTTGCTATTGGCATGATTTCACCTTAGTCAATCGGCAAAGATCTCCCTTTTTGCAAGAATATCCTTAGGTTCTCTTCTGCTCCCATTCATTGAGTGATAGCTGCCTCCACTCATTCTTAATAAATCAGATAATTTAGAAACTATGGGTTGACTTGCAGTGTCCCATGAACACAGTCCTGTCTTTTTGCTGATCCTTACAGAAATCCATAAGATCCCTTACTGGATCATATTAATTGAAAACTGTAACGTTTGCTTTTCTGTCTTTTACAGGTTCTCCAACTGGGATCTGATATTCTTCCTCAGTACAAGCAAGAAGCTCCAAAGACTCCACCACACATTATACTACACTATTGTGCTTTTAAGACCACTTGGGACTGGGTCATCTTAATTCTAACCTTCTACACAGCAATTATGGTTCCATATAATGTCTCCTTCAAGACAAAACAGAACAACATTGCCTGGCTCGTGCTGGACAGTGTCGTGGACGTTATTTTTCTGGTTGACATTGTTTTGAACTTTCATACAACCTTTGTTGGCCCTGGTGGAGAGGTTATATCTGATCCCAAACTCATACGGATGAACTACCTGAAAACATGGTTTGTGATTGATCTTCTGTCCTGTTTACCATATGACATCATCAATGCCTTTGAGAATGTGGATGAGGTAAGTGATTGTAGTCCGCCTTAAAAGGATTATTTTAATTAGGAATTAATTTAGGAGCATGCTCCCAGGCATCTGGCAGCAATAAGAGGCAACTGAAGCTCTGTTTGAAATATGCAGGGAAGGCATTAAGCTGCCAGGCTTCACCTATGCGGCATTCCCGTGTCGGAGAAGAGGTGTCTTATGATTTCAGTACCACGTGTGGATGTGTACGTTAATGGATGTGGGTTTTAGAATCACTTGCTTGTCATCCAAAAGCATTGTTGCACGTCCATGTCAAAACAGGCTGGACCAGTTGGGATGTCCCCCTGCCACAGCCTCCCTTTCCAGCTGAGACCCAATGAATGCCTTTAAATAGTCTTAATCCATTGCCAGGCAGACTAATATGGCCTGATAAAATTAATCAAAGCTCGCTATCTGCTCTGGCTGAAGCTGGTGGCAAATTTGCTACTGACTTATCCGAAAGTGGAGAGTGCTTCTGAATGAGAATTTTTAAAATCCTGTCCTTGGATTACTTTTTGAACCATGTGGTAATTTTCTTTTTTTTTTTGTGATGTCTTTTTAAATAGCTGATTGAGAAAGAGATTAACCTCCATTTTTTAAAACAGTTCTTGAGCTACTGCTGGAATTTTAGAAACTGTTTGAGGAGAGAGAATATAAATGTCTTAAATGGACACTGAATTAAAGCTTTTTAACTGCTAAATGTATTAACATTTACGAAATTGAGCTTGCAGCCTAAGATAATAGAGCAAACAAGCAATAACTACGACAAATAATGCATGCACAAGTCAGTGTAGAGAAAATCCATTATTAAAATGCAACTATAATGGCATTAGGAGTTGTTTTATTTTTTCACTAGAGCCTTTTATCTTTAGGGCCACAAACAGATGAAAAGCCTCTGTTCATTTTTTATCATTTTAACAATTTTTTCTTAGAACAACTTCGAATGTGGTTTGGTGGTGTTTTTTCTTTTAATAAATTCTCAAATTCTGCAGTTATATATCCTCACTATATAAAATCTACATTCTTACTTTTTAATACAGGCTTTGTTACAGATTTCTTAGAGCTCCTTTAAAATTCCATCCCTGTCTCTGTGCCGAGTACCATCTTTCGACATTGTTCCATTTTATTTATAGCACATATGACAGAAGTGATAATACTTGCAGCTTAAATTCAAGATCTTATGAGGGCTGCCCGTCTTGAAGCAGGTTGTACTGTCAGGCTGTGTAAGGAGGTGGTATTATCAAGATTGTAAATATAATACAGCTTTTTAAGATAACCAATTTCAGACTAAGAGGAATCTGATTTTTATAAAAATGTAGCATTATCTCCAGATTTTCGTGCTTTAATATGTAAAACAAACTGAAAATTTCTGTGCCCAAGCAGTACAGATATAAAGGATGAGCTTAACCTCTTTCTCTAACATATAGATGAGAAATAAACCATCTGCAATATTTGTGACAGTGAAGAGAATCAATGGCATAGTGCATTATAATTGGGGCACACTTAAAGTGGCAAACTTTGACCAAAATGTAATAACAATAGCAAGGTATCATGAGCTACAGTGATCCTAGATCTGCTATCATTTACTCCAAACAAATGAAATATCAACTCCTTTTTTAATAAGAGAAGCAATAGTAACATTTCTTTCTCATGAAATGGTGTGTTATGGCCCTGGAGCCTCCAGCAGACATTTATAACTGCTTATGTACTTGATTTCAAACTCCTCCAAATCCGGTTTTCCCTAGTGCCTGAAAAGAATTTCAGTGATTTTGAAAACAGGTGTGTAAACAGTCAGTCTTTCCTCCATGGGTCTACATTTTCCCTTTTCTGTCTTGCAGGGGAGATTTTTTGGTTTGTTTGCTATGTCTTCATTTGTGACAGCTAAGGTTTTTGAGCTGGTTGGCGTGTTCTGGTTGGTTGTAGTTATTAATGCTCTTCATCTTCATTTGGTTTTTAACATTTATTTTAACTGGTACTACTTTTCTGGGTTTTAACTTTTTGGCCCACTAGCAGCAGTGTGCTCAAACACTGTTCGTAGGTAAAGAATAAGCAAAGCAATAAGCTTAATTTGGAAGAAATATTCCGATTGATTAAAAGGAAAGTATTTCTCATTAGAAGGTGAGTGTTTCCTCCTTAAGGCCAGTAGGAGAGAGAAGAGTTCTTTAAGCTCTTGATTTTTGTAGGTTTTAGCTCTTCATCTTGGCCCTGGGTGTTGGGTAAGGGCGTTTGTCTTTAGCATTAAAGTTGCAGATTGTGGCATTTCAGAAAAAGTTAACAGAAAAGAGAGCTTAGTGGTTAAGAACTTGGGAGCAGGTCCTGCAGCTATTTGAGTCCTTGATAACGGTGGCCAAGAATGGACCTAAATCAGAGTGAATAGTGCTAAAAGCCAGCTGAGTGAAAATGACTTTCCAAATTTCCGTTATGTGTCTCACCTCCATCCCTCCTTTTGCACATAAAGCATCAAATGCACTTTGGTTAGTTGTTCAGGAGCTAGGTGAGTAGAGGGAGACACCCACTGCGGGCAGTTTCTTTTCCTCCCTGGGGGCAGGTCTCATGCATAAAGACGGATACGGCCAAGAAGTTTAGGTTTGTGTCTCTCTGATGTAGACTACTATATGTGATATAGGTGCTTGGAGGTTCTCATGCAGAGGCTGCTGAGTCATTGTATAAGATGCCTTATACACTTGAGTGCTAGAATTAAGGAAATAAATAGAAGGATTAAAAAAAAGAATTTGAGAAAAGGAAAAGTGAGCTTTCTTATTGCAGGTCAGAGTTCTTCAAATGCAGTCAGTCACGGCCGGAGTCAGAACAATGGCATTTCCATCATGGACAACATTAGGCTGAGGCTGGAGTCTTGTGAAATTCCCACTCAAGGCAAACAGGATCGCAAATCAAAGTTATTTTGTTGTTGAGTCAATGTAGAGCCTCGGTAGAAGGATATGATGAAAAGGATTATGACACAGAAATTGATAATTGGGGAGGATTAAGGTGATTTGAGGCAGAATTAGAGGTGTAGGTTTCCATGCCTGGAATTGCAGAGCCAAGCTGTTACAGTCTCCTCAGGGGGAATTGGATGTATGACAAGAAGGAGGAAAGGTAAGATAATGAGAGAGAGAGAGATACCTTGCACAGCAGGTAGTGACCTCAATGGATGTGATGGATGAGGAATTAAGTGGCTAAGTGGTATTGAAAGGGTAGGAAAACAAGGTAAAATAGGCTGGAGAAAAATGAGCTAAGAGAGAGGAAAGTGGAATCCTTAGTGGGATATGTACTTTATTTAAGAAAATTGGTAGCATGATAGTTCTAGAAATCAGAAAAATGCATGGTATCTTTTCTAGTTGGGAAACATTACTTGCACTGAAATAGATTCTAGCTAAACCAAAGCCATACAGAAGACCTTTCATATATAGAAGTGTGAGAAGGGACACTGTTAAACATACTGGGGAATCTGGCCAATTTTCAAAGTACAAACCAGAATGGAATGTGTGTGTGTGCTCAGAGTCTCTGAAACTAAGCTGATTTTTATTTATTTATTTTTTAAGTAAAAGAGTTCTCTAAAACTTCAGACTTAGTCCAGAAGTACGTCTGTTTGTCTCTTCTTTTAAATTAAAAAAAAAAAAAGAAAAAAATTCAGAATAATGGGAGATTCGGTGTTTGGATCCAAAGATTTTAGTCACATGAATTTCCCATTGTTATTAGGCTGGAAGTTTGATTTTTGTCATGGAGTTACATGTCACGTGTAGAGATTCTAATTTTTTCCCTGAGTACTTAGCTGTATGTAACATCTTTTTACATTGGTGTATGCACTGTCACGTTTCTAAAATCACGAGTCCCTACTTTAGAAGCTGGAGAATTATGTTACCTTAAGGCTTAGCCTTTATATATGTTTTGCCTACTAGAGAGAGAGAAATATCCAACCTCTGTCAGTCTGGGCTACCAAAAGGTTGTTTATAGCATAGGTAACCATCAATTCCATACAAGTCACAATTATCAGAGTCACACTGTGCTGAAAATTGTCAGCAGATGGTTTACAGTGTGCCTGACGACTCTGGTCCCATTGCTAGTGCAGATGTGGTCAAACCATTCCACAACTCCCTTTGGGACCACGTGCATGGATTTACATCCCAGGGAAAGCCAGGATGTTGTGCAGGTGCTTGACTTCTGTCTCCACATGGAGCCATGCAATTGGGAGAGTACCTGGGACTGGAAGGACCTCAGGTACCCACACTCGGGTACAGGCATGCTGATACTGTGCTGCTAAGGGCTCTATTTGAACTTCTGTAAATTAGCGTAGAGAATAAATATTCCCAAGACTAGGTGAATGGACAAGCTTTTGGCCAAATGAAAAATGCTTGCGCAAATTAAGTGTTAAATATAGCTGAAAAAGCCCCCTTTGCTATTTGGAAAAATCTTTGTATTCTTTTTTTTTTTTTTTTTCTTTTCTGGGAATTTTCACTGAGATTCATGAATTTCTGAGTTTGTAATGAAACAAAACCTAGAACCTTAATCTCATCTGTGCCAGAAACATGGCCCTAAAAGGACATGGCACATATTGCAAAGAATGGGACCAGATGTCAGGATGGTACATACAGAGAGCGAAATAGCTGGTTTTCAAATGAGTTGTATAAAAGATCATCCTTTCTGCAAAAATTAGTTTTCATGAGCCAATGACTGGAACTGAAAGCAGACAAATTTAAATGACAGACAACTCTGAAGTTCTATGTCTATTGTTTAATAATGTAAGACTACATGACCCGATGGCCTTTAAAATTTAGTGATCTGTGCAGAATATATTAAGGCATGGAATCCTTGTAATTGTAATCTTTTAATTACTGTTATCGATCTCTTTCAGCAGTGGAAAAAAACTTCTTTGCATCATTGCAATTAATAGTGACTAAAATAATGTCTGTAAATTGAAAGCAAATAAAAGCTGATACAATTAGTTTAGCCACATTCACAACTGCAGTGCTTTACTGCAAACATTGCCTTTATGGGAGATGTTTGAAGAAGGGTTTTAGGGACTGCACTCTGAGTGTCATATGCAAGGTGAAGATAAATTGGTGTGTTTCAGGAATGTGGCTGTGGCTCTGAAATAGTCTATGGCCAGCTACCTTTCTTAAATCTAGGTGGCTGACATGCAGAAAATAATTCCCAGAACTAAATCCCTGCTGCAGCCAAGTGTTAAACTATGATGAAAACTCCTAGCAACATAACGACAGATGCACTGGTCCCGAGACCTGGCATTTTCCCCTTTGTTATGCAGTTGGAAGGCAATTAAATGTGAAGAATACCGTCATCCTGCTGTAGTGTGCAGAAAACTGCAATATAATAATACAATGGCTTGGTTATGGTACCGAAATACAAAGGTATCCACCTTAGGCATAAATTATATAGATTGTCGACCATATTCACCCTTGTCACTTATTCACCCTTATTTCACTTAGTTACAGAGTTGTGCCGTGTCTCTATAGCTTTTATTCAAGCTAAGGTTTTATCCAAGTTGTGCCGCTGTTTAATTGCCAGCTTTTTAACGCTGTACAAGGTCGGGGATATTTTTCTGCAGGTTCCCTTGTGGAGATACATTAGTGTCATCCAGATGTGAGGGGCAACTTGTGAAAGGAAGGGTCTGAACTGGAGTCGATGCAGGGGGTGGTGGGAGCGCAGGCAGGGTTGTCACAGAATCACAGAATGATAGGGGGTTGGAAGGGACCTCTGGAGATCCTCTAGTCCAACCCCCTGCCAAAGCAGGTCCACCTAGAGGAGGTTGCACAAGAACGTGTCCAGGCAGGTTTGGAATGTCTCCAGAGAAGGAGACTCCACCACCTCCCTGGGCAGCCTCTTCCAGGGCTTTGCCACCCTCAAAGTGAAGAAGTTCCTCCTCATGTTTAGGTGGAACTTTCTTAGAATCAAGTTTGTGCTCATTTCCTCTTGTCCTGTCCCTGGGCACCGCTGAAAATAGACCGGCCCCATCCTCTTGACACCCTCCCTTTAAGTATTTATAAGCATTGATCAGATCCGCCCTCAACCTTCTCTTCTCCAGACTAAAAAGCCCCAAGTCCCTCAGCCTCTCCTCCTAAGAGAGATGCTCCAGGCCCCTCATGATCTCGTGTCCCATGAGATGGATGTGACACCTGGTAGCCTTCTGCTTCACAGTTTTGATGTGCATTATGGCATTACTGAACTTTAATGATATGTTTCAGTGGTCTTCCCCCTTAACGACCCCCTTTTAATTTTTTTTTTTTTTTTTTTTTTTAATTTTTAAATGTGTTGTATATGTTACTGGGAAGCAGATGTTGAGTACAAACCATTTAAATCAAATCTTTAGTCAGAGCCACATTAAAGTGATGCAGAGTCCAACTGGGGCAAACTGTGTGTGGAGTAGCTTCAAGGGAAGCTTGAGTCCTGCGTGATCCCTTTGGTTGCAAAGGAGGGGAAGGCTTACAAAGGAGATGAGGCAATTGAAGTAATCTGCTCAGATACTCACTGAAATAATGCTGATGGGAGTAGCACAAATCCACGTTACTGAGATTGCTGTACTCAGCCGTCAATGGGAGGAAAAAAAGCTGCAGCCTTAGGGATGAGCAGTTGTTCTGCGTAAAATGGAGCGAAGGTACAGCCCTGGAGAAACGAACTGCACGGCTAACATCAGAATTAGCAACATTTTACTAGCAAGACAGCCTTGTAACTTGGTGTGAGTCTTTATTTTGTTCAAGATTGGGTTGGTGTTATGTCTGCCCCTTGGTGTCAGGTGCATGTGTAGTTCCAGAAGTACTTGCAGAAGCATTGCAACTCAGGTTACTTTCTCCAGATATTTCTTCTCTTTTTATTCTTGTATTGGCATAGGAAATTCGTAGTTTGTTGCTGGCATTAAGCTATAAGCTAAGTTCAGTATCCTGTTCAGAAGCTGTCCCAACTGATACGACAGACCTTCTTCTCCCTCCCATTTCATCCTCCGTCCACCTTCCCTAAGTAAGTTAAAATTACCAGATTTTATAATATCATCCTCGTTTTTCCTGGTTGGGCACACTGATGCACTAACAAGTAAATATTGCAGGATGCCAAATTCCCCTTAACTTGAATTTAGAAGAACTATTTTGAAATCACCCTTCTTTTCGTAGCCTCGGTCATTCACTGTTAGAAATGTATTGCATTGTATAGTTGTGCCATGAACAATTCACCAGAAGTTTATTTATAATGTTCTAGCTTATTGTCATTTATGTTAGGGGGCAAAAAAGTTCCTCCACCCTCCTGGAAAAAAAATGATAAATCTCAAGCAATACATTTAGAGGTGCTTTCAGAGACTGTGTGAGAAAACCTGTGTGCTTTTATTTTGCTGTAAGGATTCAATTTTGTGCTCACTGCAGTCACTATTGCTGCCAGTCCTGCAGGGTGAAGTATTCTATGGGTTCTGCTTGTACCTGGACCCAGGATCTAGACAGATTGTGCAGAAGCAAAGCCCCTTACTCCCATGTGGATTTACGTAATTGAATGCAACCCTAAATTCAGTTCCTAAAGCGGTGATAAATCAGAAATGTTGCTTTTTTTATTTTTCTTATTCCAGCATTTTGATTTGTAACTATGCAACTTTATTAGGTTAATTGTTTACCTAAAAAGAAGGGTTTCTGAGATATGTTGCAAGATTTATTTTAACATTAACTCCAGTAAAGATGCATTAAGGAGCTAGACAGAGATTTTAGACCTAACCTCTATTTAAGTAGCTGAGCTCAAAAATTTCTTTTGAGAGTGATATGCTGGTTAAATTTCAAACAGCCTATACATCCTCCTGAATACTCCTCCTGCACTGCACAGAATAGTACCTTCTGGATATGTGCTTCCAGGCTCACTCACTCGTGTTGGCAAGACTCACCATTTCAGTTTTTCCCCAAATCTGTAGGCACTTTATTTTTTTTTTTTTTTACATTGTGTACCATCATGTAACAACTGCTTGGTGAAGATTGCCCAAGGTTTACAGAAATAGTGCCTTTTTCACTGCTTCAATGCCAAATGCTGAGCTATACCTTGACAGAATCAGCTAAGTGATTTGTTTGGGTGTGAAACTTTTGCCCATGTTACTTTAAAGAAAGTATTTCAAAATGTGCTAAGCGTGGGATTCATCTGATGAAACACAGGGCCAGGCATGGTCCACAAGGAGATACAGGCACATGCAGGGTATGGCTCCTCATGTTCTGAGATGTATCTCCAAAACAGGTCTGAGTCGTCACCTGCCCTAAAATGCCTATTTTTCACTGTTGACTGTAATGACATGCTAGTGTGACTAGCTCAGGTGCAGACTCCTCCATAGTATAGTTTAGGCTAAAATGAGATGGATCCTCCCCTTGAGACTGTATTTGCCTCACTTCAACTTTTCAAAGGAAAAAAGAAGAAAAGCAGAAAAAAATAATAGGGATAAAACTCACAGGGACATTTTGAGTCAGTGAGTCATAGGCTTTGGTGGGCAGGTTCATCGTATCGTCTTCCCATAAACTGGGCAAAGTCCACCGTCACTGATGGTGTCTGCAAATTTGCCTTGATGTGCAGTCTGCTTATTTGTCCCTGTGCCAGCCTGCTTGGTTAGATACTTCTTTTCCTTCCATCATGTTTATCTCCTCGATGTGCTTAGGAAGAACAGTCAAACCCCCCAAGCCCCTGCATAAACAAGGCTGTTTTCCTTTTCTTAATCTAAGAAAACCTATCTTGTTTAGAAACCTCATTTGTCAAATTTTATGAAAGTTTTCTTGGCCGTTCCAGCTGCCTCTCTCTGCACAAGAGTTAAGTTTGAATACGTCTCTTTAGGGCAGAGCTGTATTACTCCAGGCGGAGAATTCATCTTTGCTTTGTAGTTGGGGTTTAGCTTTTCCTCTTGATGATGCAAACACTCAAATGATCCATCCTGGAACTGGATTAACCTCTTCTGTGAGAGCAACTCCCTGATTGCTCTGAGTCCCTTTGGGGTTAACCCGTATACACAAATACTTGTTTTTCTCAGTAGTCTTCAGCTAAAGATCTTTGTAGTTGTAGAGATTTTTGTTGATTTGCCCTGTAGTGGATGCCTTGAGACTCTGTATTGCTAAGCTTTATCACATTTTCCTTTATTCCCACCCCATTATTCTTTGCACTGACAGTGTGTTCCAAAGGCATGCAATCAGCAGATTTTGTGACCATATAATCACGGAATTGTTGGAGTTGGAAGGGACCTTCTAGAGATCATCTAGTCCACCTCCCCTGCCAAAGCAGGATTGCCCAGAGCACATCACTCAGGACTGCATCCAGGTGGGTCTTGAAGATCTCTAGAGAAGGGGACTCCACGACGTCCCTGGGCAGCCTGTTCCAGGGCTCTGGCACCCTCACCGGAAAGAAGTTTCTCCTCATATTTGAATGGAACTTTGTATGTTCCAGCTTGTGCCCATTGCCCCTCGTCCTGTCACTGGGAACCACTGAAAAGAGTCTGGCTCCATCATTCTTCAACCCACCCTTTAGATACTTACAAGCATTAATAAGGTCTCCCCTCAGCCTTCTCTTCTCCAGGCTAAAGAGCCCCAGCTCTCTCAACCTTTCCTCATAAGGGAGATTCTCCAATCCCTTAATCATCTTTGTTGCCCTAATATTTCTGCTTACTTCACTAAGAAACCAAAGAAATCACCGAGAGTTGCCACTTGTAACCCTTGCTAGACTTCCTTTTAATGGTCTCCATTTTCACAAGTTCCTCAATCACCTTATAATCTCAGTTGTGGTCCCTGTTTTCTCTGTGTTTCCTAATAATTTCACCCCTTGTATTACTGAAATACTGCATTTCCTTAGTTTAGAAAATGGGGTGTGTTATCAGAGAAAGCTATCAGGAAAACCTGGCTAGATCCCAGCTAACCTAAGCTTAGCAAATCTATTGCTGCACTGATTGCATTTTGATTTATCTTGATGTTCCTAATTACTGTTTCCCTTAACATTTGTTCAGGTAATGTATCTGTTTATTTCCTTCTTGATGCATTAGCTTTTCTGGAAAACATCAACATCATCTTTGAAAAATAAAGCTAAAAATTAATTTAATTTTTAGCCCAAACCTGGATTATTTTTACTTCATTGCAGCCTGATCACTTTTGTTGTTCTTTTTTTCATTTATGAATGTGAAGAATCTTTGGGTATTTGTTTTAATGTTCTTTACAAGGAAAAGTTTGCCCTGACATTTGGCAATTCTAGCTTTATCCCTATTCTTTTTACCCTCTAAGGTGTAGCTTTCTGTTTATCAATTTTTTATGTCTCATATACTGTCAGTTCTGTGTTTCTGTTTTCTTCCTTTGGGTGATCATTTACACATTTATAACTGATGCCCAGCTTTAAAAGTTTTTCCTCTTCTTTGAGATACAACCTCTGGATATTTTGTACCTTTTGACCTAAGATCATTCCAGGTGTCCTCTGCTGCCAGGTGTCTGACTCTCCTGTCTCTCGCAGTCCAGTAGTCTTCACTTATTAGTGTCTGTAGTTCAATATACTATCATTTATAATTTACCAGCTCTTGCCCTTTTGAGATCAAGAACCCCAGTCCAGTTTACTTTGTGATTGTTCATTTTTAATGAACTGATTCAACTCCTTCTTCAAGTCAATGGGGACTTCTGCAAAATCCTATCAGTCAGAACCATATGTAGTGCAGCATCACTTTCTGTGGAGTAATTGGCTATTCAATGAAGAAATAAGAATGCTATTGCATCTGCAGAAAATCACAGCCTACTGTTATTAATAGCATTTATTCTCCAAGCTCATATCGGGAATGATAAGTCTCACATTGTGAAGCAGTGCTCCGGAATATCTGTCTCTGTAATAACATAATGTTGGTTTGGATGCTGCCCAGATCCAGGCTATCCAGATTTCTAAGGATGGGTTTAATTTCTCCTCCCGTAAGATGTGTAAGAGAAAGGCTTCAGCTTCTTTGTATTTGGTGGGAGAGAGAGCTCCAGGAGGTGATTCATCCCACCTCTGGCTGCCTGAGATGGTTTGGGTGAATCACTCTTCTGACATGCCTCTCTCTTCACTCATCAGGGAGGAAAGCTGGACAGTTAACATAGAGACTGGATGACTGACCGTAAGGTTGCAGCATTATGTGAGATGAATCCCACCCCAGGAGGATGGTTAGAGCTGAGTCATGGTGCGGCTGTGGCTTGTGCAGGTGTGCTCCAGCTCAACTTCCATGAAACCATTTTGCTCTTGCATGGAGATAAAGAGCTCAGCCTGGACTGAAAGCTCCTCAGAGGATGTGGTCACTTTAATGGCTAGTTTTGCTGAATGAAGGTTGCTGTAATTGCCTGCATCTCGCAACTCTAAGCATATTAGCTTAAATTTAGCTTAAGAAGGTCTGTATATATTGCAGTCACACCTTTGCAGTGGCAACGTGCCCTACTGCATTTCATAGAAAGGTTCCCAGCTCTGGTTCTTGGCCACTCCATAAATTCTTCAAAACCACAATGCTGAACATCAAAACATAGTGAAAAGCTCTTTTTCTTTTTTTTTTTTTTTTCTCTGATCTTTTCCAAGACAATGTTTTCTGTTAAATGATGCAGTACCAATCCCCATTTTCGGAGCCGGGAGGATTTCAGTTTTAGAACACATTTAAAATATATGATTCATTTTTTTGTTGTGGTTGCATATGTGCCCACAGCTAACAACAAATAAATAAAAAATCATAGAGTGAAATCTAATTGAAAAAGTGCCTAGAGTTAAAAACACATTGTTCCCTAATAGAAAAAAAAGAAAAAATTAAGCACAAATTTACCATTTCAGCATACTGGGATTTAATTTTGAGGTTTAAGAAGATTTTAGTATATATAGATGGTAGAAAATAATGGCTGGTTTTGTTTCTATTTTACTTTATTAAAAATTTATGCAATAATTTCCTACTGCAGAAAAGACTTACTAGATTAGCAAGTAACCAGCTGATTAAATCTTTTATGTCATTTACAGAGATGCAGCTCTGCTGCTCCTTTAGTGTAGAACAGACTCCGCTCTGTTTCCTGGTTTAGGAGGGCATCTCTAGCACTCAAACTAATTTGAATGATTTCCTGCACTTGTTGACATTCATTTTACTTTGATGTCAAAGTTCCCTTTAGGCTCTTGCATGTTTGGCTGTTGACCCCTGTGTAACATGACTTTGATAGCTTCATCCTTTCTATTGCCTGGCTTATCAGGGCAAGAGAACCTGGCTCCCTGTTCTTGCTTGAGGTGCAGAGGTCTGTTTCCACCGCGTGTATTGCAATTGTAGGAAACATCTTTCTCAGCCTTGTGGTCAGAAAAGCTTAGCCAGATGCAGCTACGTACCTTAGACACTTGTTTCATCCTGGAAGACTGAAGTTTGACAATGTGGTAACATCTAAGATCTGAAATTATAAGATTCAGGTAATTTTAATAGGAAGGAGTGGTCACTCTGCGTTTCAGACTGAGTGCCGTTCCTCCGCTACCAAACTGAATTTCCTTTCTTAGTATATCAAGAGAATTTGAGAATACAGACTTTGGAAGACCCTTATGTCAAAAAACTTGGGCTTTGTTTAATCATGAATGGCTAATTTAATTCCAAAGTTGAGCATCCATTCCTCAAAAATGTCTTTCTGGATAACTTTGACATTGTCTACATCCTTTGTAGTGGCTTCAGCTATCTACTAAATAAAAATTGTGGTACAGAAAGGACAGGTTCAGAGCTACTGCATATGTAGTCTCCTGTCTAATGGCCTTAGAAGTCACTGGGAAAGTCTCCTGTGACTCACGCTTGTAACACTGAAGTCAATGATGTGTATCATAAAGGAATTTGGTCCCAAACTTGACATCATACAAAATGAAATTCTGGAGTAGGTGGTTTTTCAGTTAAAAGATTTCTACAGCTGAGATGATTGAAGATGAGCAGGCAGAATGTCCTCATCTGATTAAGATATGATCAAATACGTCAGACAAAATCTCAAGGGGTGGAATTGTATGGTTCATAAGATAATGAGATGTTCTCAGTCAGAGAACACAGACCAGCAGACATTACAGACAATAGGCCCACCTGACTAAATACAGCAATAGAGGACCAATGCTTCTCGAGAAGGTTGGCTCTTCAGTATTAAAACCATGCGTTACTTACATGAAGCTAGTACCAGATGGGATTACCTGCTCTGTTAAAGGTTTCTAATCACCTCTGTTCCTTAAGTGCTGAGGTTACTTCAGTTAGAGCAGATCCTCATCCTTTAGTAGAAGAGTTTCCAAAATATTCATTATGGAGCATAAATACAGGTAAAACAAAAATGAAATTAAAGACAGCCAGCAATCAGTTGAGTTTAGAACACTGAATTTATGAACAGTCCAAACTTAATTCAAGGCAGTTAGTCTTTCACATAATTTCCACCAAAGAAATCGTTGCTGAATCCTAGACAGAGCTTTGTGTGTTAACAATTGTGCATTTATCGTCAGGTGATTTTTTTAAATATAAAGGTACCAGCTTGACCCAACCCAGTACTTAATCAGTGTGATGCATCACATGTTCTTTTACTATGTACTTAATTGCTCTTTCCTAGGTATAGTGTTTTATGGAATAGGCTTTTAAAGCTTCCAATATTGTCTTTATATTTTGCAATATTAGACATGAAATGTGAATGCTCAAAAAATACATATCTGATTTTTTGGCCTTAAAGTAGTGGATGAGACTGAACTGGATTTAAGACTTACAGCGAAACTTACTTAAATGAATTACTCTTTGGAAAGAATACATTTTGTCAGCTAAAATGAAGCATTTCTCTTTGTTTTATACATAAGATGTTTTAATACATAAGATTCTGATTGTCATCTGTGCTTAGGAAAAAAATAATAATTATAGCACAAACATTGTCCCAGACTTTGAAATAAATGCTGTATTTTTGTATTAGTTATACAACTGCTAAACTGTCCATGTAATTTACAGAGAAGATGTAATACGGAGGGAGGATGGACTGGCAGACTGTAAACTCACCTGATCCAGGGTTGACTTTTGGTTTGGGTTTGTGCAGTGGAAAGTAGGGTATAAGCCTTGCCGCTGGGGTGAACTTAAGCTACTGGGTGCAAAAAGGGGAATCCCAAGTTTAGATTCCAGGTCTCTAGTGCCTTCCCTAGCCTTAACCTTGGTAACGAACAGTGACTCTTAAAGTAAAATGGAAATAATGTGTATCTCCTTGACCAACACAATAGGACCCGATCCTAGAAGAAACACCCTGCTGTTTGCTCCCTCTGATTTCACAGCAAGTTGTAAACTTTCAGAATCAGGGGTAATTCACTGAAACACACTGCAGATTAATTTCATTAAATACACTATAAAACTCCTCTGTAGTTTTCTTTTTTAATGTAGATGCTGTTCTTGTGGGGTGTGACCATCTTTCAGTAGTCCCTTCACCCCACCCAGTCCATTGTGTAACGAGCATTGTAAGGGACTTCCCAGTTAATTGGAGGAGTTGGCTGTTCAGACTGCCTCACAGCCATATAACCCAAAGCAAAAAAGTCGATATACCTTTAGATGGAAATAAGAATGATAAATTAGATTTGTGTCCTGTGTAAATGCAAAATACAGAAATCAAAATGGGAAAATTCCACTTCCCCCAATGGTATTAGTCATCATGGGAACCTGAATGCAAATATAGAACTTCAATTTATTAAGGATTTGGGGATCTGAAACAAATTCCAACCGGATTTGAAAAGCATACAAGAACTTTGTCGAACAGATTACATCTAGAAATACCAGATTTATGTTACCCTTCAAACATTAGTTCTGAATAGAAACAGAGGTGCAAAAGAGATCAATGTTTTTCTGGTATGGAAAACTCCAGAAACTCCAGTCTTTTACTGTTTGATAATATAATTAGCCAGTGTTTTGACTAGACTGATTTGATAATGATGCATAGAAAAGGGCAATTTAATCTTGGCACACTAACTAGGAATGTTTGCCTTATTGCTTTCTATGTCTTAATTTCTACTTTAAATTGAATGTCTTCAGCTTCTGAATGTTTTATATTAGAAACCTTCCTTTACAGACCTTCTATTTTGAGCCACTAATTAATTTAATGCACAAGTTAGGTATATCATGGGATTGCGATAGTTCAGGAACATATTTTTCTTCTCTTTCTGCATCCATAAGCTCTATTAAAATACATGCAAACCATTTGTTCGTTGAGGAGGACTTACACATTTCTTGTTCTCTCTCAGATGTTTCTATTAACTTTATGATGGTCCCTGTGCTTCTGTTCCCTAAATATTTGTACTTCCATTTATTTGCACTTCATTTATCTTGCGTGGAAAAAACCACCGCACAAATACTTGCTTTAGGAAAATATCTGCAATGTCTGTTGATTGGAAAGGAAATTAATCCGATATGCAAAGGCATGTGGTTTTCTTGCCAATGCCTTGTGATCTGTGTTACCCTCACTCATAAAGGTGATGTGCCCACAGTTGTTAGTTCATGTTCAGTCAGTGAGACTTCTTATAAACAACAAAATATCCAGAGTTATATTAGATGCAGTGAAGGATAACCTGAGTTGGGCTAGAGGAAGTTACAGAGGTACTCTCTGGTGGATGAGAGGAACAATAGGCAGATTTCTCTGAGATTACTGATTACAATTACTTTCTGACATTTCTCTTGGGCAGTTAATGCTGAGGGTTCTTGAAATAGGTGGACCCCCATTTCGGCCAGAATAGCAATCTTCTGCTTAGATTTAATAGAATACTGTTCCCTGAGGAGCTTCGAGAAGACTCCGCTTGGATGGTGTAGTTCCACCTATGACTGCTCTTCGACCATTTTTGACCTGCTTAAAGTCAAAGTAGATTCTCCTGTTTACTTCAAACTGGCAAAGTACTGAATCACTCCTTTGTGTAACAAACAGGCCATTTCTCACTTCAGATTCTACAGAACTATTTTGTTACTTGGAAAGACTTGGCTTCAATGAAGTAATTTATCCACCAAATGGGGATAACTTGAGTGCCAAACTTGATTTACCCTGACAAGGATAAAAGCACTGGAGGGGAAAGAGAGTTTGATCTTGTATTCTGTCATCTGGCGCATGAAAAAAAGTTGTACAGAAAGATTTAAAACAGATGCAGGAATTGATGTACAGCCTTCTGTGTTAACCAGCAGGATATTTCAGATGAAATAATGATTTTTATTCTTTTCTAGGGGATCAGTAGCCTCTTCAGTTCCTTGAAAGTGGTGCGCCTTCTACGACTCGGTCGAGTTGCCAGGAAGTTGGACCATTATCTGGAGTATGGTGCTGCTGTACTGGTGCTGTTGGTGTGTGTGTTTGGACTGGTGGCCCACTGGCTAGCCTGCATATGGTACAGCATCGGGGACTACGAAGTTATAGATGAGGTCACGAATACAATCAAAACAGATAGCTGGCTCTACCAGTTGGCACTGAGTATCGGGACACCATATCGATACAATACCACTGGCTCAGGGCAGTGGGAAGGAGGACCCAGTAAAGACTCCTTGTACATATCCTCTCTCTACTTTACCATGACAAGCCTTACAACGATAGGATTTGGAAACATAGCACCAACCACTGATGGAGAGAAGATTTTTTCGGTGGCCATGATGATGGTTGGCTGTAAGTAGAATTTGATTTTATTGTGTTTAAGCAAAAGGTAGTTGAGTAGCTAGTATGATGGTTGCATAGCACACTTGCTGTAAGCTTTCTTGACATACTAAAAAATCCAGAGTACCTGTAAATAATTATGAAATGAACTTGGAATTATTGCAAACGAGAATTGAAATTGTGTAGTGGCTGTGGCTTTTAAATTGTTTGTGAGACTAAGTGCAGTATGTACATAAGTGTGCCTGATGACAATTCTATATTGAGTTCAGGGCCTCTTCTTTACTCTTTAAAGATAGTTTTGATTGTGTTTGAAAGGCCTTAGCTGGAATTTGGTTCAAAGTTACAATGGATATTCAAATTCAGGTAGTCTAACTGAGTTTTGTTTATAAACTTGCAGAGGCTTGGAAACGTTTGAAGTGGTTTTAGCCAATTCTCTAAACATTTAGTGATTCCATAAAGTGATTGTGTTCTTTATGGCACTGGTTTGACTTAGAACTAAGTCCTGATTTTATCTCCTGAATGTAGTGACCTTTGTCACCAGCAAAGCTAGAAGTGAAGGAAATCATGAGACATTATACTGCACTTTTTCTCTGCTTCCTGCTGTTCCCTGCAGCTCTTCCCAAATAGTCTAAAACCAATGGCGGTAAGACACATTTCTCATTTCATGTGCTGCCAAGGCTAGATCACTGAGCAGCTCTCCAGGT
Source organism: Numenius arquata (assembly GCF_964106895.1). Lineage (NCBI taxonomy): Eukaryota > Metazoa > Chordata > Aves > Charadriiformes > Scolopacidae > Numenius > Numenius arquata. The sequence goes on from NC_133581.1 coordinate 32,079,434, forward strand.
CAACCAAAATCTTCACAATATAGTAAAGACTGCTGAAAATGTTAATATCATTTGGGAGAATTATTTTTCTCATAAATAAAGAATTCTTGGTATTTCTCTGATGCTTTTTGTTTTCTGAGCTCTATGCAAATGCTAAGCAATTATGTAACAAGAGACCAAACAAACCCTTTTGAAAATAAGATCTGCATAATCTCTCTGATAATTATCTCAGCTAACACTTTGAGCTCATCTCACAGAAATACGGAACTATAAAAAGGAGATTTTCTTGGTACAGTCTTTCTAGATCTTTAGAAGATTAAAGCCATTTGTTTGGAGATTTTTAATGCTTTTTAAAAAAGGTTGCAGTTTTAGGACTCTGCTTGCAGTGTGGTGCAATGAGTTTTCTGCTGAACGGAATCTTTACTTGATGGGTTGATGCGTTTCAAAACATTTTGAAGTCCATAAAAAGCAAATGCCCAAGACAGAGCATTAATGAGCTATTGCAGCGAGGCTGTGGCAAACCTATAGGTGCTGATTAGCCATTTGTTGAAACTGCTTTGTGGGTATTTACAAAAGGCTGGGAATTTTGGAGAATACAGTGGATGTAGAACATTTTAAATATTGTAATATTTACTTCCCTTGTCTTTTGTGGGGAATTCTGTTGCCTGGAAAAGCAAGGTCCTGCAGAAGGAACTAAGCAGCCCTGGTAAATGATTTAGGGTGGGGTGAGAGCCATAAAACCATAATGAATAACAATAATAATAGCAATAACAAAATAGATACATGGCCTCAGTAAGTGAAAAGGAAATGGACCTGGAAAAGGGAATGTAACCTGCTTTATATTTGTTCTAGGTGGACTGTACTCTTGCTTTTTCATCTCTGAAGCACATGTTAAAGATGGGGAATACACATAGCAGTGTCAAACTTGACATTTACAACAACATATGTATGTGCCACTGGCTGATTAATAGTTTTCATAAGCGTTACCTAGAAAATTATTAAATGAACATGTCGAATTTATAAGTGGTACCTGTAAGCTTAGTAGTTGGAAAAACATGACTAGGTTTACAGGCTTTTGGGTAAAGTCAAAAGTATAATCTAACATTTAAGAAACATGGAAAAAGGACAGTTAAATTGCTTATTGCATAAAAATAATGCCATCAAAATACACGTGCCTTCTCTTGTGAATGGGATGAAGAGCATTGTCGCATGCAGGAAGGCTACAGACAGAAGAAAACTTCTTTTTAGATTATCTCCAAGTATAAAAATGCTCAATTATGATCAAATGGTTGAATCTTTGGCAAACATATCAGTGAAGATTTGAAGATTTTAAACTCATGCACATCAGTATGATGACTGCTCCTGAAATCTAAAGGAGTTGCTTTGTCGGTTGAATACTGGTTAGAAAATATGCCAACTTCCAAATATATGCTGGTCATGGGCTTTATACTTGCAATATTTTTGCAAAGAGATCAGACTTGCAGGATTGTAGAAGCATGTTTTGCAGTGCCAGCTGCTGAAAACATGACAGTCTGAACACCAAAACGGGAGAGGAAGGCACAGCAAATAGCTGGTGGCAAATACAGTTTCTCAGGCAAAGTGACCAGTGAGCTTGGGAAAAAGATTTGGCCCCAAAGAAAAGGTGTAACTAAGAACTGAAAATTATTCAAGTTGCTTTCAAAACAAGATGTTTCAGTTTTTGTTTTGAAACAATGTTTTGAGATAAACATTCAGCAAAATTCAATTACAGTTCAATCAACAATATCCCTGGTCCCTGAACTGACTCCTTTTATAAGCAGAGACATACTGTGAAATATCTTTGGTAGTTTTCCTAGAGAAGTTTGCTAATACCAATAGTTGATATTGGCAGCGTCTTTTCTAACAGGCTGTGCCAAATAAATGTCTTAAACTTAAAATGCTTAAAATTAGCACTGGAATCGGAGATAGTAATTCATCACAACCTCAGCTGCCTACTCATGCAAACTGCAGATACGAAAGAAAATCTGCACTGCCTTGTCAGCCAGCAGCGGCTTCTTCTGCAAGCCTGAAGTTTCCTATTCATGCTGGCAAAGTTATCAGGACCTGGGAGGAGTATTTGGAGAGATTTCAAATCCTTCTGGTGGGCAGGATTGCAAAATGGTGTACTCGTTAAAAATAGCCAAATTAAAGATTCTGTAGCTGCTGATAAAGCATTGCTCGGTGGCGGGGGAAACCCAGCTGAATGGGGATGCAGTTCAGTTTGATTGGCGGTTTGTCACTTGGTTGTTCACTGAGGACAGAATCAGGTGGGATATTTAGACTGAAATACATCACCTGTCTTGCAGGGAAGAGAGCTTTGAAAAACTTAACCTCATCTTGTGGAGTTTACTTCAGATTTCTTTTTGCCTCACTTGCTTTTTCTTGGTGTCCAGTGCTGTTCAGCAATATTTTTTCTGTTGCTTCCTGACACTTGAAAAGGTAAAAATAGCAAACACAAAGCATCCTATGACAAGGGAACAAGGTTTTTACAAGGATTATTGTTTAATTACCTATTCTGCATTCTGCGTAGAGTTGCTGAATATGCATTGAAAAATCTGATTTTTGTAGCTCCTTTTGTGTTGATATAGGTCATTTTGTCCCCTCTCTGCCCAGGGCAGAACAAATAGGTAGGTCCATCAGACCCTTTGAATGGACCAGGAATCGTTTATCATTCAGGAAGGACTGTTCTTCTAAACCTCCCGTTGCCTTCTGTCAGCTCACAGCCTCTAGCAAGAAACCTGGTCTCTGCTGCTGCGTGTTGCTCTAGCTCAGTCCACAGGCACGTTTTTGGCTTCTGCAGCACAGCCTTAGGTGTAGATGTAAAACTAACCATTGTTGTGTCTTTCACAAAAAGGAATGTATTAGGAAAAAAGCCAGAAAGATACTTTTGGTTTGTACACCATTACTGTCTTGCAACTCAGGAGAGCCAGGAATTCAGCGAGCAGAAAGTCTGTAAAAGGGAAAAGGCATTTTGGGGAAAGTGGCGATATGGCAAGGTAAAAGAGCTTCCAGAATTCAGGAAAGATGAGGTTTTCTGAAGAAACAAGTGTAAATGTTTAAATGACAAGAGTTTGTGTGCTGCTGTATGCCTTCTTCCCTCCTGTGCTTCCACTGGGAGTAAAATGGCCAGCTTTCCAACCTGAAGCTCACCCAGGGAGGTGGTTGAGTCACCATCCCTGAATGTGTTTAAAAGTCACTTAGATGTGGTGTTGGGGGATATGGTGTAGGGGAGAACTTTGTAGAGTGGGGTTGATGGTTGGACTCGATGATCCCAAGGGTCTTTTCCAACCTGAATGATTCTATGATTCTAAGATTCCAAGGTCTCTATGATAGACTTCTGCATGCTGCTTCTGTAACCTGGAGCAATTGGTTTGCCCCTGTCCATGTGCAACAATGAAATATGGCATCTACATGAGTTTATTTGTCCTGCTGGGTGGGCCCAAGCCAGTGCATGGCTTCGTCTAAGCAGTAACATAAACCCAGTATATTCCACTGGTCACCGAAATGCTCTGACGATCCTTGCTGCAAGGGGAGGTCAGAACAAGATGTTGAAGGCAGGAGTGTCAGTGAGCGTGGAACACTTCACTGTTTCTCAGAATGTGAAAGTCCCAGAAGAATCTCTTAGTCACCCATCAGCCCCTAGAAGAGCTGAGAAAGAATGCTTTGTTATTCTTGCTTTGGGGAGATACTTATATACATAGCTTGCTTTGGTGTCTGCTTACTTCCAGATTTATGGGGAGGTCATTGTGGGGGAGATACTATTTTTCAATGACTGATTTTAAATTATGGTGAAGACAGGGCTGTTAATTCAAATTGGTTTTGTGTATGAGCAGAAGAATTTGTTGTGACGGTAGTACAAGATAGCTTCTCTGGAAAATTGGTTATTTCTGCGAGGTATTGGGGCAATTTCTAGACAGCTCCTTCCAAAACTCAGTTTCTAATTTCATGGCTTGAAATGCTGACTTCTTGTTTTCTGAGCAGCTCTGTAGAGAGACACCCTGGAGTCCTGGGGGACAACAAGTTGACCATGAGCCAGCAGTGTGCCCTTGTGGCTGAGAAGACCAGTGGTCTCTTGGGGTGCATTAAAAAGAGCACGGCCAGCAGGTGGAGGGAGGTCATCCTCCCCCTCTACTCTGCCCTGGTGAGGCGCCATCTGGAGCACTGTGTCCAGTTCTGGGCCGCCCAGTTCAAGAAGGACAGGGAACTGCTGGAGAGAGTCCAGTGGAGGCTACAAATACGATCAAGGGAATGGAGCACCTCTCTGATGAGGAAAGGCTGAGAGACCTGGGTTTGTTTAGTCTGGAGAAGAGAAGACTGAGAGGGGATCTGATCATTGCTTTATAAATATCTAAAGGGTGGATGTCAAGAGGTCAGGCTCTTCTCAGTGGTGCCTGGTCACAGGACAAGAGGCAACTGACACAAGCTGGAACACAGGAAGTTACACCTGAACATGTAGAAAAACTGCCTTATTTTGAGGATGACAGGAGCACTGGAACAGGCTGCCCAGAGAGGCTGTGGTGTCTCCTTCTCTGGAGATAATCAAAAGCCACCTGGATGTCTTCCTGTTCAGCCTGCTCTGGGTGACCCTGCTTTGGCAGGGGATTGGACTAGATGGTCTCCGAAGGTCCCTTCCAACCTTTTACAATTCTCTGATTCTGTGATTCATCTTAAAAATACCCAGGATGATGATTTACATGTTCGAAAAGAAAACAGATGCGATTGCTGTCACTTTGACCCCAAGTTGTTATTGTTCAGGGAGAGCTGATGAAGGAGAGTGTGGGTGGGTTCCTCTTGATACCCTGCTCTGCTTTTAATTTTACTAAATGGAGAGAACAGGACATGCTCTTTCCTGTTGAGATGGGGTGAGATGCTCTCCTCCTGGCCACCTTTGGTTCTAAAACCTCTTATATTGGGCAGATGATGCTGAAAGGCTGCTGGTTGCTTGTGGCACCCTCCCTTGCTGTTGCTCAGCTCTTGTTTTGGAGTTGCGACACAGACTGCCGCAGACTGTCAGTCATCTCTCAATTGATCTGCCAAAACCTCATTCATTATTCAAGTGGGTTCTTTCATTGTTCAAGTAACGTTTGGCAGTTCCCTGCCAATAGATGGTAGTTAGCCACTTGAGTGCTGTTTGTATGAATCATGGAAGTTTATCTAGTAAATTTGTTAAGCAGCGGCTAAGCCCACGCACTGACACACCAGTATATAATTGTAGGAGAGCGCTTGCCTGGCAGACTTCCAGACAAGCAATCCCAAGAGTCCATAGGATTTAATTTTTGATCCCGAGGAAAATGTATGTGTAAGATAGCACCTTCTAGCAAAAATCGTTGCCGGTAACGTAGATTACATCATGTTTTTCACAGCAACAGATACTAATGTGAGAAGGCTTTACCTGTGTAGGAGTTCATAGGCTTTTCGTTTCCAATTTTCATTTCCTGCAGAGATGTGGGATATGGGAGAGACACGGCTCTGCATCACCCGTCCAGGAGCCGCAGAAGGGTTTGACCTCTTCGGCAGCAGAGAACTTGTGCCAACTTTTGCGCTGCTCCTTAAAATTTACTTAAAATGTGGGTCAGTGGAGGAAAACATATCTCTTTGAACAAGAGCATGGCCCTGCTAACAAGCTTTTAATTGCTTCAGCTAGGTACAGATGTGACCCCCGAACTGCGTTTGGCAGGTGGGGTGCAGGGTGCTTCCACAGCAATCGGTGTGAAGTGGCTGGAGAGCAACATAGCAATACAACTGAAAATTGCTATTAAGTAAATGATACATAAATGTGGAAAATGAACCTTTACACAGTGTTCTTGCACACAGGCAGAGCCACCTGAAAGGGTCCCAGAGCAATTATCAGGTTGTCCCAGATTACTCATAACATCTGTATCTCTCAGGAAGAAAAAAGTTTTAATTAATCCAACTAGATCAGCAAATATATCCAACTAGCTCGCAACACAGCGCAGCTTTATGGCATATTGTGCTAGAGGGATAAACAAATCTTAGATAAAAGATAACCCCCAAGGTACTACACCACTTGGATGGAAGGGGCAAGGGAGATAGTTCGTGATTTTAGGTTCTGAAGTTTCAGAAAGCCAAGTGAGTGATCTAGGCCTGTGTCCAAGGGGAAAAATTGCAGGGCTTAATTTTGTATACTCATGAGAGTATAGAGTATACTCATGTCAAGCACACCTGTGTGTGCTTGACATTCAAAAGGGAGAGTTACCCAAGTGAAAAAAAAGAGGGGGGGGCAGTTCCCCAGGTAGATCCTGCCCAGTTTCAGTGGAGCTGTTCTCCTCAGTGGATGCTGCTCTTCAGTGGGTAAACCAGGTATTTTCTGTTAGATCTCCTTACTATTGGCCTAGCTCTACTTGTAGACGAGCACTATGGTTTATCAACCAGAGCGTACAGAAAGCTGTTGGGATGGACAGTGGAGTTGGGATGGACAATTGGGATGGACAATAGGAGACAAGTTGTTTTAGGAAGTGTCCCACTGTAGAAAAATTGGGTCATACCATTGAACGAGGCCTTAAAAATATGATTTTTTTTTTCAGGTCAATCAAGAGATTTCCGTGCCTAAATTTTGTTAGGTTGAATTTCAGAGCTTGAAAACCTTTGTGACATTGTTGCACATCCAGAGAGGCTGATAGAGTTGGGGGTTTTGTGTTTTGTTTTGTTTTTGGTTTTTTTTTGTAAAAGAAATAAAAAGCCCAAATATTTAGGAGGTTTCATTATTGCACTGCTGCCTGTGGTACTGTACTAAGAGATAACAGGTAATTGGATAAAAGATGACAGTTCTTGGTTTCTCATTGCTTCATTCCTGTAGGTCTGAAGTAGTACAATGTCATGTTCCTCTTGAAGGTACTGAATTACTGAGAACTAAGCCTGCACGTCTCTCATCTTCATTTATCTTTCCTGCAGCTTTTTCTGCAAGAACCTTGATAGAACCAGGAAAAATTTTCTGGTGGTGGAAGCATACCCTACGTGGGAGTATGACTTCAGGTTCCTCCTTAAAGACCTTTACAGCTTTCCCTTCAATTTGGAGGAAGGACAGGATAGCATGCAAAATGGCATCACTCTCCTGGGGACCTGCTGTGCATCCCTGCCAGTGCTGAGTCAAAAAAAAATCCAGTTGCGCTTCAGTAGGAATATTTTGGTCATGAATGATTAAAACCAGTTTTCTTCCACTGGCCAGCAGCCAGCATGGATTTGTCAAGATGAGTTCATGGCAAATTAATCCGATTTCTTTCTTTGACAAGATAACTGCCTAGTGAGTAAGAGGAATTTAGTAGATACGATATATCTGAACTTTTTAAAAGGTTTCTGACACTTTTCTACCTAGTGGTCTCATAGAAAATGAGTGAAAGATGATCTCAACACAGTTGTAGCAAAGTCATAGAATCATAGAATCATTCAGCTTGGAAAAGACCGTTGGGATCATCAAGTCCAACCATCAACCCCACTCTACAAAGTTCTCCCCTACACCATATCCCCCAACACCACATCTAAATGACTCTTAAACACATTCAGGGATGGTGACTCAACCACCTCCCTCAGCAGCCTCTTCCAGTGTCTGACCACTCTTTCTGTGAAGAATTGCTTCCTAATGTCAAATCTAAACCTACCCTGTTGCAACTTGAAGCCATTGCCTCTTGTTCTATTGCTATTTGCTTGTGAGAAGAGACCAGCACCAACCTCACTACAATGTCCTTTCAAGTAGTTGTAGAGAGTGATGAGGTCTCCCCTCAGTCTCCTCTTCCTGAAACTAAACAGTCCCAGCTCCTTCAATCACTCTTCATATGATTTATTCTCCAGGCCCTTCACCAGCTTCATTGCCCTCCTCTGCACCCACTCCAGCACCTCGATATCTCTCTTGTATTGAGGTGCCCAAAACTGGACATGATACTCCAGGTGTGTCCTCACCAGTGCTGAGTACAGGGAAACAATCACTTCCCTACTTCCACTGGTCACACTATTTCTAGTACAAGCCAGGATGCTGTTGGCTTTCTTGGCCACCTGGGCACACTGCTGGCTCATATTCAGCCGCTTGTCAATTAGAACCCCCAGGTCCTTTTCTACCAGGCAGCTCCAGCCACACTTCCCCAAGCCTGTACTGATGCATGGGGTTGGTGTGGCCCAAGTGCAGGACCTGGCACTTGGCCTTGTTGAAGCTCATACTATTAACGCTGGCCCATTGATCCAATCTATCCAAGTCAGTGATAGCTGATTGAAAAATCTCTCTTAAAAAGTTGTCAAGGGCTTCGCTGTCAAACCCGGAGGCAATTGCCAGGGAAGTCTTTGTCCTGCGTGTGACTTTATTCAACACTTTCATTAGCAGAGTTGAGTGACGGAACAGAGAGAGTACATCAGGAGAGTTATGGGGAGGGTTGCAAGCGGTTTAGATGACAGCATCAGAATCCATAATGATCCCTATAAATTGGAAAGGTGGCCCAAAATCAGGAAGGTGAATGTCAATAAAGCCAAGTTCAATGCACCAGGTGTAAAGAGGGCAAGTCAAATGCGTATGCGCATTATAGGGAATAACTGGCTCTGCTGCTGGAGAGGATCTTGGAGGAAAAGGGAGGGGGGAAAGCAATAGGCAACTGCACTCTGAATATAACACAACAGTGGGCTAAAAGCTGTAAATCTCACTCTGGAAAGTATCAGGAGCAATGTCATAGGCAAGCTGAAGAAGGCATTTACTCTGCTGGGATTAGGCATGGTGAGGCATATTTATTTATTTATTTTGATACAGGGCTTTAAGAAAGCTGTAAACCATCTCGTGAGAGAGGAGGTCAATAAAAATCTGTTGCAAGACAGGATCTCTGGGGAATGGCTGGAGTAAGTGCCTTTGGTTTAAGCTGGGGTGGAAGCTGAAGGGGGAACATGAACATTGACTTCTGCCATGGAAAGAGCATGCTTGAAAGGGAAAAAAATTATTAGTCTTCTGTGTTTTTTGAAGGACAGGCAGGTTTCAGATGATGTACAAAGCTACGGCCAGATTTGATAGACTCCAGTTCATCGATGTGTATCTGTCAGGCTTGCTCTAGATATCCTTGCTCCTCCCTCAGTACGGCACTTGGACCAGGCAATCCCTTGAGGTCCCTCCCAACCCTGCATCTCTCTGATGTTGATGGGAGAATAAGGTACTAGCAAAGCTTGCTTTCTCTAGATGGTTGACCGTCCTTTAATGTGTAGTGACATTTTATGGTCCATGATGTAGTGGCTGCTTGTCTGCGCTGCATATTCATTCTGTACCACTTCCGTATTTGAACTGTAAAGTCTGCAATGCCCATGCTGGTATACAGGCATCCTGGGGAAGTTCAGCTCCCCCTGGAAATGCTGTTATCATCCAAATCATGCAAGGCTTTGAGAGATGAATGTGGGGGTCCAACACTGAAACAAAGCTTTAGTGGGATTTTTTTCCTGAAGTACAAGGGCCGCATGGCAGCATTCATATTCTCTAACGTATTTGGAAGGCAATGTCTGGAACTGATGAGCCTTGATTCAATTATTTATGTAAGAAGAACTTGTTCTTACTGTGGATCTGAATCAAGTCCATCTGCAGGAAACAGGGGGAAATTAATTTCAGTAGAGGAGTTTGACTTTTTTCGGCTTTAAAAGCTTTTGTTACTGAAATATGGTTCTCAGCTAAATGTTCTTGCCTCAGTGTTTTCATTAGGACTTTTTCATGAAGAAAATAAAGACTTACACTAAAGAAAGGGAAAATACTAATTGTATCTTGGAATTTTTATTTTACCCCTCTTTTTTCCTGTCTTTATTACTTTAAAATAATATATTATTTTTAAAAAATCCACATCTTTTTGTATTACCCACTGGAAGAATAGTAGAAGGATGGAAGTAGAATCTTCCTTCAAGATTGAGAGAAAAGAGAGATTTTGGGGCAATTTTCTCATTTTCATCAATTTCTCTCTTTCTCCAGGGGAAACTAAGCAAGCAGGTAAAAGGAAAAAGGCCAGCAAATAGAAAAAGATATTTTTTAAAAGTTGAAACATTAGTGAGCTGTTATCTTATTTTGTCTACATTTTTCTTGCATAACAACATGAAGGATTTTCTAATAGAGCAGAATATTTAATTTCTTCTAAAGTATGTAATGAAAATTAAAGCATATTTCAAAGCTTTATTGTGAAGCATGATCAGAATTGAAATAGGATGAAGGTGATGGAAAGGGGGTTATAAAAATTTGCCATTGATTTTTACATGGTGATGTGAAAATTAGGGGTGGCTTGGGGGCTGAATTTCCTTTGCAGGAAAAAGCCCAGCTATGTAGAAATGGCATTGTGTCAAATTCTGTGTCACTTTTTCCTCAGCAGAAGATAGAATCATAGAATCATAGAATTGTCTAGGTTGGAAGGGACCCTTAAGATCATCCAGTCCAACCATCAACCTAACTCTGATTAAAAAAAATAAACAAACCATACAAAAGAACCCCCCACATCACTAAACCATGTCTCTAAGCACTATGTCAACCTGTTTTTTGAAAACCTCCAGGGATGGTGCCTCAACCACTTCCCTGGGCAGCTCATTCCAATGCTTAATAACCCTTTCAGTGTAAAAATTTTTCCTAATATCCAATCTGAACCTCCCCTGGGGCAACTTGAGGCCATTTCCTCCTGTCCTATCACCTGTTCCTTGGGAGAAGAGACGATCCCTCCTGGCTACACCCCCCTTTCAGGGAGTTGTAGAGAGCGAGAAGGTCTCCCCTCAGCCTTCTTTTCTCCAGGCTGAACACCCCCAGCTCCCTCAGCCTCTCCTTGTATGACTTGTTCTCCAGACCCCTCACCATCTCTGTTGCCCTTCTCTGGACACACTCCAGCCCCTCAGTATCTTTTTTGTGGTGAGGGGCCCAAAACTGGACACAGCACTCGAAGTGGGGCCTCACCAGTGCCCAGTCCAGGGGGACAGTCACCTCCCGAGTCTTACTCACCACGCTGTTCCTGATACAGGCCAGGATGCTGGTGGCCTTCTTGGCCACCCGGGCACACTGCTGGCTCATGTTCAGCCCACAGTCGACCAACACCCCCAGGTCCTTTTCTGCCGGGCAGCTCCAGCCACTCTGCCCCCAGCCTGTAGCGCTGCAGGGGGTTGGTGTGACCCAAGCGCAGGACCTGGCACTTGCCCGTGTTGAACCTCATCCCATTGGCCTCAGCGCATTGATCCAGCCTGTCCAGGTCCCTCTGCAAACCCTTTCTACCCTCCAGCAGGTTGACATTCATCTTGGTGTCATCTGTGAACTTACTGAGGTTGTACTTGATCCCCTCGTCCAGATCATTGATAAAGATGTTAAAGAGAACCAGCCCCAGTATCGAGCCCTGTGGGACACCACTTGTGACCGGCCGCCAACTGGATTTAACTCCATTCACCACCACTCTCTGGGCCCGGCCTCCAGCCAGTTTTTAACGCAGCGGAGAGTACTCCCATCCAAGCCATGGGCCGAGATGTCGCTTTTGAGGTAAAAGCCCCTTAAATGGGATCTTTCCTGAAGTTGGAACACTGGAAGTAGTAGTCATGTCTGTGTCCCTCCAAAATTCATGTTTGTGTGTGCACATGCCAGCAGTAATGGTAGCGGCTAGGGAAAAATTGCAATTCTTACAATGTATTGGCAAGGTTGAACGGCCTGAAAGCATCACCAGTTGTCACACAGGCAAACATTTTCTGCCTTAGCATGAGGTGTTGCTTCCTTTAAGTCTCACCTCTCTTGCCTTATATGTGATCAAACGGCATTAGGTTAAAGGCTAGGAGGGCAGAGCAAGGTGTGATGAATCCTCACCTGTTTATTAAAAGCATTTAATCAGGTCCTTCGGTCCTTCCTGAACTGAGACCTGCGGCATGTTTTAAGCACCTGCATAGTCCCACTGACCTCATTGTTGCTTAATGCAACCTTTAAGTGTTTTTCTGGCCACAAGCCATACTGAAAGGAACTTTTTTGATGTTTAAGGTTTATGGGTAGATCTTCCAAATATAGTCAGGAGGGAATTAGGAGTCTAATTCCTGTTTGAAGGTCGCTAAAATTCATGTAAAACCTCAAAATCCTTATCAACAAGGTCCTATATATGGAAATTATTTTTTACACGGTATCTTTGAATGATCACCTGGATCATCGACCTGGACAGGCTGGAGAGGTGGGCCCAGTTGAACCTCATGAGGTTCAACAAAAGCAAGTGCAGGATTCTGCACCTGGGAAGAAACAATCCTCAGTATAAATACAGACTGGGGGATGAGGTATTAGAAAGCAGCCCTGAGGAAAGGGACTTGGGGGTGCTGATGGACGAGAAGCTGGACATGAGCAGGCAGTGTGCACTCGCAGCCCAGAAGGCCAATCACATCCTGGGCTGCATCAAGAGAAGTGTTGCCAGCAGATCCAGAGAGGGGATTCTGCCACTTTGCTCTGGTGAGACCTCACCTGGAGTACTGTGTGCAGGTCTGGAGCCCTCAATATAGAAAGGACATGGACCTGATGGAGCGGGTCCAGAGGAGGGCCACCAAAATGATCAGGGGGCTGGAGCACCTCTCCTATGAGGACAGGCTGAGGGAGCTGGGGTTGTTCAGCCTGGAGAAGAGGAGGCTCCGGGGAGACCTCATAGCGGCCTTCCAGTACCTGAGGGGGGCCTACAGGAAGGCTGGGGAGGGTCTGTTTACAAAGGCCTGTAGTGACAGGACGAGGGGCAATGGTTTTAAGTTGGAGAAGGGGAGATTTAGATTGGATATTAGGAACAAGTTCTTTCCTCTGAGGGTGGTGGAACACTGGAACAGGTTGCCCAGGGAGGTGGTTGAGGCCCCTTCCCTTGAGATATTCAAGGTGAAGCTCGATGAGGCCCTGGGCAACCTGGTCTAGTTGGGGGTGTCCCTGCTGACTGTGGGGAGGTCGGACTAGATGACCTTTGGAGGTCCCTTCCGGCCTGGACCATTCTATGAGTCTATGAATCACCTGTTTGGACAAGACATGGGAACACTCTCATTGCTTTATATGGCAAAAGGACTAGCTTTATTTGCCCTTCTTCCTCCTTGAGCAAAAGCATTTTAAAGCACGAAAGCTGATGGATGCTTCCATTCCACTATCTTTGAATAGGAAATTGAGGCATAAAAAAGGTTACTGCTGTGCCTCATCAATGCAGACATTTCCTGCACAAATTGGTAACCACCTCATGTAAAGGAAGTGTAACTTTCTAGTTATCAAACGCAATCTTTCTGCACTAGCATTTGAAAAAAAAGTTAAAAAAAAAAAAAAAGAAAGAAAAAACCCATTGGCATCAGTGCCATATCAGAAAATATGGAAATATGGAAAGGGCTGGAGGATGCAAATCTGAAATGATTAAACGTGGGTGAAGATTGGTCATGCAAGAAGGAGCTTGTAATCATAGAATCATAGAATCATAGAATGGTTAGAGTTGGAAGGGACCTTACAGATCATCGAGTTCCAACCCCCATGCCGTGGTCAGGGACACCTCCACTAGAGCAGGTTGCCCAAAGCCCCATCCAGCCTGGCCTTAAACACTTCCAGGAATGGGGCATCCACAATTTCCCTGGGCAGCCTGTTCCAGTGCTTCACCACCCTCACAGTAAAGAATGTCTTATTAAATCATATCTCCTTGTCTGAAGATGAATGAAGTGAAGGAGGAGAGAAGGGGAAGACAAATGTGTGAGATGCCTGCAATGCATGTGGCAGGACCCTTGGAGGTTCTTGGCGAACATTCCCCTTCCTCATGCATGAGGTCATTTTAGCAGAGAGGTCTGTTTAGTGATGTGCAAGACCCTGTGTGTTCTTCCGTGCGAGTGACAGTGTGTTGAGCCCTATCACATATGTTTCAGTTGCAGCAGGGGTTGAAAGCTGGTCCTGCTGAGGAGCGAAACACGGGTGAGCCTGCTGGTGTCTCGTAGGACCTTGTGGGAGCTCATGTGGTTGGTGCCACTGAGCTCCTTGTCCCCTTGCTATTCCTCACGGAGAAGCGGGCAGGTGCCCATGGTTGCAACCATGTCGAGGTTGCTGTGCTGTCTCTTCTGGGAAGTCGAGGGGTAACACTGGCTGTTAGATGGGATTTAAAATTGCAGAATTAGAGAGATTTATTTGAAGCATTAGTCTTCATTTCAAAATAGTAAGTAAATCTTCATTGGCAGAACTTCCTTAATATTTTTCAGGGATCATAACAGACACACATTATTGGTGGTATGCTGATGGGCTTTGCAGCAGGATTAGAATTTCAGGAAGCCAGCGAATTCATAGATCCCACAGCCTGCTTTGGGCATTTTTGAAAAAAAAAATATATGTTTTTCTAAGCTTCAGAGCAGGGCCCAGCACTGCAGCTGTGTTACATATTCTACCGACTGCTAAAGGAGCAATCCAGGAAAGCACAAGCTAAAAATCAAATTTCTGTGTAGCCTCTTGAAAAAAACCCCAAAACAAACCCCAGGAATATCGGAGGGTGTTAATGAATTAAATCCTAAAGTGCTTTGCTAAATGGAGGATTTAATGATAAATATTGGGGATCTCCCAAGTAAAATACTCTCTAGCTATCTTAGGAAAGAGTGAGATTTACACTCCCCCCATTACAGACAGAATAGCGAGAAAATTATTCATATGGTTTAGACATGGGTGGGTTTTTGTTTATACGCTGCTTCTAAGTAAGAGAAGCCATTAAAGGCATCTCAGTGTTTGCAATATTGTAAGGGGTGATTAGAGGCTTTGGAAGAAGTTTAATGGAAACAGCATCAGTATTGAACGCCCACACAAGCACACAGAATAGGAGGGACAGGAAGCCGAGCTGAGCAGATTTGATCTAGCCTAATTAGTCAGATTGTTGTTTTTACAGTCTATTATTGATATATACAAACACGCTGTTGAAGAATTACTAATCTAAAACATTGCAGTTCATTAGAGTTTTTAGTGGTGCTCTAATAGCCACGCTCCATCTGGATGATAATAAGAAATAATGGACCATAGAGAAGTTATGCATCCTCACCTTCTAATCCATTTTCAGCCAGCTGAGAAAGCATCAAAGAGGATTTTTTCTGAAATATATCACTTGCGATTATAAATTCAAAGCAAACAAACAGAGTCCTGTGTTCTTTATCTCTGCACCAGATATTTAATCCTTTCTTCCTTTGCGTGGGGCACAAATATTCCTAACCAAATTTATGCTGTGGATAAAGGCACGTCATTGTGTCAATGTGACATGGGCTGCAGTGGCACGACATTTTAAATGTTTTTTGTGGTACTACAATAAGAATGTCAGAATGAATCAGACTTTCTCATAGTTTATCAACTTTCAGGTTATAATTGTAGCAACAATGTGTCTTCACATATAATGGCAACACAGGGAGGTTGTTAACTAATGTGTTTTTGTGTGTGGGTGACAAGGAGTAGTCAGTTGTGGTCTCTTTTAATTGGTAGCCTTTAACACAGGAACAAGAGCGTTGGGATAGAGATGTCTAAAGGTTAAGGCTTTCGTCTAGGAATGTGAAACCTTTAGTATCGTTTCCAGATCTGACATTAGTTAGAATTGCGAACTTTGGCATTTGTTAAATTTTATGGTTCTTTTTTTCTTCTACAAACCTATGCCTGACTTATTGGTTTAAATGTTAAACGGCTCAGGGCAGGAACTCCACATGTTTTTGTACAATGCCTACCAAATCACGTTCCAAGTTACAGGGAGCCAACAAAAACAACTGAAAATCTTCCAGGAGTAACAAAAAAAGTAGCCTGACTGCACTGAATTATTCTGAATTTCTGTAGTTGACTCTGCATAACTGGTTCAGACCTTGGGTAAAATTCAAAGAGTGTGGAAGGCCTTTTATTTTTACCGATCTAGAGTTTAAAAGCTCAGGTGAAGGCATAGGTAGATGGAGGATACTGTCCATTGCCTTGGCTGTTCTAATAGCCTTCGGTCACTGTATTTCATGTGGGTCTGAGCCCACAGCATTTGTGGGAAGAAAGCAGATGGACCTTCTAGTTCATCCTGATTTAAAACATAATAATAAAAAATGTATAAATTATTTTTGCTTCAGGGGATGCAGCCTACCAAATAGGGCTGGAGGCAGTTCTTCCTACCATGAGTACTATGTTCAGTGGTAAATAGTTCCAGGACTAACATATCCGGGTACATGGGAGCAGTATGGAGTTGTGCTGACATTAGTGCCTGTCTCTTGCTTCTCATAAGAATGTGATGAGCATATGTAGGCAGAAATGCTATGGTTGAATATATCTCGATCTTTTAAACTGATATATTAGTATGTTTAAGGCAGAGTCAATATTACTCGGTAGAATGGCAAGACGTATATGGCTGACATGGTAAAGCCACAACAGGTATCGCCTATAAATCTTCAAAAGGTTTTGAAGCCCCATCATAGACACTGAAAATGTGAGTTGTTTAGGATATTAGGCAACATATTCAAAACACTGATACAGCTTTTGGGAGTTTATTTCCCATTTGCTTTCAGAGACATCTTGGCTTTTTCATCATGTTTCCTTTTTTTCTGAAAATCGTTCCCGTTGCAATCAACATGGAACATTTTAAATGAGTTTAAGATCTGCTCCTTGCTCCCTTCTTAACCCCTGGAACAACCCAGAAATATTAATTATAAAAAGGAAATGTGGGATAAAAACTACTAAATAGGCAGGATTAAGATAAACCATCAAGTCATTACCCTGAGTTCCCTGAACTCCAAGCACTAGGTATTGGAGTACTGAGCCTTAATAGTAGATTAATATTAGACACTTTTCCCCTAATGAAAAAGAAATCAATTTAAAATTATCACTTTTTAAAAATTTCTTAAATTTTGATGATTTTTCATTGGTTTGAACTTCTTGCGCGAGATTTCCTTGGTTTCTTGCTCTTGTAACTGGTTCCTGTCTCCAAAATTTTGGAGTAACCTTAAGAAAAAAGCATAAGTTAGGTAAATTCAATTCTACTGTAGATGAACAAAAATGTTATTGTTTGAGTGCTTTTAACACTGAAAGAATGTTTTCAAAGTTTGTACATATGTTTTATCCTAATGTGATCAATAATGGCACTGAATTCGAGGCTTCTGCCTGTAACTGTTGTTACTCTTGTACATACTTCCAAAAATGAATGAAAAAGACTGTATTTTTCATTTAGAGCTACAACAAATGAAAACCAGCCGAACTCATTTTCCCTTAAATATCCTAAAATTATTCACCTTGACATTGGAAAATATCAGGCCAAAATAAATTAGTCTGACAAAGGAAGTAAATTTAGAGTGGGAGGTGAAACTCTGTCTCACCTGGGGAATGCACTGTTCGCTCTGCAAATAACATTTTAACTGCCTTTCTTACTCCTAAGTAAATATCCTTATTTTGGTTAAAAAAAACATTGAATATACATTTGTGAGCCATAGCATTACCTTGCTTCCATTTCCTGCTCCAAATAAAATTTTACAATCAGCTTTATATTTGTAATATTCTCTTTCATTGTTTTTGGTTCCTCCACATTCAAGACACCCAGCTAGAAGTACCAAGGAAGTTAATACTGTAGGCAGAAAATTTGTTTGGAAAAGTGTCACAAAATGAGGATAGATCCATTTTTTTAGGTCGTGATCTTATTATTTCATTTTAGAAGCCAGTATAAAAAAAACAGACTTTACTAAATTCTGTTCAGGAAGTCTGAGTATCTGATATATCAGATTAAGATGTTTTGACAATTGTTAACAAGGCCCATTGTTACCCTCAGAGACTTTATCCTCATACGCTGTTTTTCTTGAAATGGTTTCCGTGAAGATGGTAATTAATTTTTTTCCTAATCTTTCCCCCCCAGAATTGCTGATGTGGCACAACTGGCACGGAGCTAGGTAGTTACATACAGCTATAATTGGAATAAGGCGTTCTATGTTGTCCCAGGGTAAAATCCTGACATAGTTTTTCTGGTTATTTCCATGCAACCAGAATGTTACCGCTGTTGTTTCGACAACAAGGGGAGACCTACAGGATCCATAGGCTCAACTATGCGACAATCTGTCTTGCTGATGCTAATTTCAGCTCAATTTTCATGACAGGGTATAGGATGGAGCGTGGTATCTTGGAGGCTGATTTATGTGGCATCTTCTCATTAGAACAGGGGGAAGCTTCAGCCCCCATCTTCTTTTTCTTTTCTTCTTTCTTTTTTCAAATGAAAGCCAAGCTGGCTTGAGTCAGTGTGTACTTAACGATGTTGAGATGTGAAAGTGAGTACCTATCAACTCAAAGGTATTTTTTTGTGGCTGTTAGTAGCATCTGTTTGCATAGGCAGAAAGTGAAGGCTGTGTTGTGCATCACACTGGTTTTTGGTTGGTTTTTTGGTTGTTTCATTATGAAATTATCCATGCCATCTCACAATGTAGTGGAGATAGCATATGAAATAATTGCTGCTAATTAAGCCTTCCTGATTCAAAACTATTTCCATAATCTAATCAGGCTAAGTACGTAGCTGAGTGTTGTATGGGATAGTTAATGAAAATATTTATTAGCATGGATCATGGTGAAATTAGAAAAGGTTGAAATTAATTATGATCAGGAATTTTTCTTCCTCTTTTCCAACCCTGAGTGTATAAATGGTCTGGGACGAGGGCTGGCAGTGAGGTTTGTTCCCTGCGTTTCTTTGTGCTGCTAGAGGAGAGATTTTCTGCTGTCACCTGAAACATTGATCACAGCAACAGGCGTAAGTATTTTCTTTCCTTTGGGAGGTTTGCACTCTTTGTTCTTTATGCAGGATAAATAAGCTCTTACACAGAATTACGTTGTCAAAGTCTTTAAGTACAGAATATTGGAGACATTTAAAAATATATTCAAAAAGCACTTTGGGCCCATTTCATAGCAGTCATTCTGTTTGCTTCTGCTTTAATCTTGCCCATTTTTCACTGGAAAATCTGGTGCACGCTTTTCCCACAAAAAGGACAGACTCCCACCCTTTAATCATCAGCACGTACACAGCTGCCCAATAATCAAGCACTTAGTGAAGAGTGCAGCAAAATTATTTCCAAAAGGAAGGTGTCCCACTTGACGAATCTCTAAGGATTAAGGAAATATAAGAAGTACCAAATAGCTGTGCTAAATTCTCTGAGGAGGAGGATTCAGCTCACCTCTTCCTTTCCAGCGGTTACATCGGCAGAGCTCATTTCTGTGTGCTTTGTGTGCATCCCGGAGATTTCATCCATGCGAAGGATCTCTGGAGTGCATTGAAAAGGCTGCGTGAGCAAAGCCATGGACAGAGGCGGTCCAAGAGTAAAACAGCAGACAAGTGTAGTTCTCCTCCAGACTTTATGGAGGAAGGCACAGATTTTGGGGTGTCAGTAGTAATCTGGGTTCGTGTTAAAACCTGGGGTAAAATCTGGGGAATGGTCATTCTGTGCAAGTAGCTTGTTTGCAGTGGACGTGTCTTCATGGAAAGAACAGTACACCTTTTTTTTTTTTGTTTTAGGTCTTGGAAAGTTTCCATAAGTGAAAGGACCAATATAGTCAGATTGAAATGTTATATCCGGAGTTTTTATCCTGTTAGCTCCTTTATTGACCTGAAAAAATAAAGGGGGGAGGGAAAGGGAAAAAGAGGAATAAAATTCTCTGCTTGGAGCACACAGGTGAGCAATGTCAAGGCATCTATGGTCAGTAGGTCCTTGTTGAATTAACCAGGAGAAAATTATTTTGGAACTTCATCCAGCTGCCTTTTCTTTTTCCTCTTTTTTTTTTTTTTTTTTTTTCCAGTTTAGAGCCAACTTTACCAAAAAACCATGGAATTTTATTCAGCCTGATTGAGAGAACTGATTAAACTATGTGGTGAAAGCCACAGTACTGTTTCTAAGATGCTCTTGATGAGAAACATCTTTTTCTTAATAGTAATAAACTGAACAACTCAGGGAAGGAAAAAAAAAAAAAGAAAAAAAAAAGAAGGAAGGGTGTTTCTGATGTATTATGGTAATAGTTGTAGGTTAGAATGTCTACTGTCAGCATGAAACTTTACCTTCCATTTTGGTCCGTGACCTGAAAATATGTTTTATTAGTGCTTCTGTACTGTCCAAGTGGTGTTTCGTAGGCTGATTCAGGGCACTTAACATATGGATATCATATAAGGATGGGGTTAGGTAGAGGTAGGAAGTGGGTCTGTCCCTGAAGAGGTTAAAAGTGCATCCATTATTCAGCAACAAGAGGAATTGTTTTAATTAAAGTTCTGTGATTTTCTTTTTTGACTTCAGGCTGTAGTTTTTCAGTGTGCTATGGGACTTCTATTTTAACAGCCATTGTGCAACGTACTTACCTAGTAAAAAGCAGTATCATGGGTGAACATAATCTTGAATTACGTAATCTTGAATACTCATAAATGAGTATTAATCTTAGTGGATGGTCCAGAATGTTTTTCAAATGGTCCCCTTGGCTAGAATTTATCTTGCTTAACTTAAGACATGTATGATATGACAACATACTGTATTTCCCGGTCTCCTTTAGATTTCTTTTAGACTCATTCAGAAGAAATGGGTACTTTCAAGGCACAAATCATCCAACCCGCTGTAGGTGTCTATACTTCAAAATGAGACAAAACCGGGTTTTTAAGTCTGATTATAAAACTAACTTAAATGTAGGTATCAGCATCCCACATTTCCTTAGAAACACCGGTAGAGCTTTGTAAGAACAATGCAGCTGTACTTAGATAAAATCTCCTCATGAAGCATGGGAGTTTTTATATTGCCAGTAAATATTTTGTCATAAAAGTTTGTGGAACAGAAGTAGTGTATTTGTGTGGAAAAGGAAGGAAGAGAAAGCAAAAAGGACTGTTTCTCCTTCTTACGTGGGTGGGTGTGAATTCATACATATACTTGCTGTGTATATCTGAATGCTTTGTTTCTGTAATTGCTCTACTTTTACCACTCCTTCAATCCTAGGCGAATCCTTGGTTTCCCTTTCTGTAGATAAATGTGCAGACCATCACCAGTAGTGGGCTCTGTTAATTGGAGTAATTTAAACTATCAACAAAAAGTGGGTCCGTCTTGGCCACACCTGAAGCGGGATGACTCCGTGTGTACCAGCAGCCTGCAGCTACGAGAGTTTGAGTTGGATCAAGTTCATTTGTGATGAATATGTGACCCAGAGAGATCAATGTGAGCACTGAAAAAACTTTAAGATTGAAATAGTTTGATGTTGCTGAAAACCTGCGTTATTTCATCCTCTCTTGAAAAGATGCCCTGCGTTGCACGGTTCAGTCTGCTGATGGCACCTTCTTAATCAATGGCTTCATTTTAACCGTGTCACACAAATTGTGCACAGAAATGAAGAGCT
This sequence comes from Numenius arquata, assembly GCF_964106895.1. Classification (NCBI taxonomy): domain Eukaryota; kingdom Metazoa; phylum Chordata; class Aves; order Charadriiformes; family Scolopacidae; genus Numenius; species Numenius arquata. The sequence continues at coordinate 32,100,696 of NC_133581.1, forward strand.
GCTATTGGGCTCTCTTAGCAGATAGGCTGAGTGGGGATAAATTCCTGCCTTGCCTATGTTTTCCTTTATTACTTGGTAATCTCCTACGAAATGGTAAATATGACTGAGAGACGAGTGTGCTGCTTTACACAATAACCACTAACCTCATTCCTGCAAGGGAGCAGGGCAGTGGACACTACTGTCCACTTGGGAGAAGAACGACTTATGAGGGAGCCAATAAGCACCTTGAGAGTGACTGCAAAATTGATAATATAATTTGGATTCAGCAGAGCAACTCAGATAATGCTGCTCCCAAAGCCCATTAAATTAATCAGTTTTGACGAGTGTTACCTTCCACGGCTCTGTGCAGATGCTGCACACAGTCACTTATAACTTGTTCATGCGCTGTCTAGGCAATTTATCTCCCTGCAAAAGTATTTAGCTCTCTGGGTTGCAGGATAATTTGTATATATTTGGCACTTGATGTCAGTGAGCATCACTTTGTTAGAGTTTATTAACTGTGGTCGTATAATAGATCCTGCAATAGCTACAGTCAGTCTCACATACTGGCACCAGCTATGTTAGATCCATGGGAAGTGAGTGGTTTGTAAGCTGGAGACTAGTATAAAGTTATAGAAGTATGGAACCCCTTGATTATATTGTTACATAAATACATTTCAAGGCATGAAACCTGCAACAAGGGCCTTTAAGAAGAAGTGTGGTTTGCCTCTTTCAGAGGGAATACCCGTGCTTTGTCCTCTGGGTTGCACCTTCAGAAGACACAATCATAACCCAGCAAAACCCACTTGTTTTCAAATAAAATTAAAACCATTCTTTTTTTCAGTATGAATTGAACGGTGAAACACTAAGCATAATGTAGATGACTTTCCAAGTATTTTATATGCTTTGCTCACTTCTAAGAAATACAATTAAGTTTTTCTTATTTGAATGTCATTATTCAAATCGCACCATATTATCCTGCATGTTGAATTGCATTGCAGCAATAAAGATAAAACAGCACTTATTTGCACAAATACTACAGCTGCAAATATTTGCATATTTTTAATAGCGACAAAAATTACAAATAGGAAACATGATTATTATTTTTTTTTTTGCTAACCAGCATATAACAGGCTGAGTACATCAGTACTTCCCTACCACCAACTCATTTTGCAACCTGCCAAGACCAAATGTAATCGACAAAGAATCAGGAAAGAAAGCAAACACCAAAAATTCATTCAGGACACTTAGGCTACTGCAGTTTCACTTCCTCTAAGCAACTAGCTTTCTGTAATGCCAAGATTTTTCTGATAAATAAATTCCAATCATAAAAATGAAGGATTATCATTAGGGTTTACAGTGTAGGAAATTCTAGGTCTAAAATGGTCAAGAAAGAATACCTGAGATGTGTAATCGGATTGTAATAGTGCTTAGTTATTGGGTATAAAGCAAGAATCAGCCTTTGACAGATGGGCTCCATACTAATTATCCACCTACTCAGGATCTGGACCTACCTTTTCTCCCCCCCCGTCGTGTTGAGCTGCAATATGGAAAATGATGATCAGCTGAATCCTCATGGGAATAAATAAAAATAACTTTTACAAAGTGTGGTGTCACTAGAGGAGATTGCTGCTGCCTGAAGGTACCATTTTTAAGAGGGACTCCTCACCATGGCATACGGTGCTACTACAGCTCTGTCTTGGTGGCACCTGCCCGTGTGGGATGTCTTTCCTGCCTGAGCCCATCGGAAGAGTAGTTGATTGAAGTAATGCACTATTTCGTTGTCAAGTAATGGTGTTCCAAATGCCTAATGCTTGAATCTCCTAAACATGCCAGGGGAGTGCTTCGTCGTGCAAAGTTAAATGATCACATGTGGACCTTGAAGAACTTAATGTTTTTTAAAAAGTAAGTTTGTGGTTACAGCAAGGGCAGTCACTGAGTCCCTTTGCTCTAAAGTTTGACTTTTCCCATGATGCACAGAGGCTGCAGCATGTAGAAGAGTTTGTTCAGCAGGACTAGGCAGAGAAACAAGGTCATTAGGAAAATTATAAGCTGCAAGGTAGTTTGTTTCTTGACATTTTAAATATACAGCAAAATGCGATGATTTCAGCACAGTACATGAACCCTGCTTTTTTTCACTCTAATTAAATTTGTTCTAAACATGTGGAGGAACAGCAGAGAGGAGCCAGACTGCGACTGACCTTTTCATTTTGTTTGGGGACCAGGCAAAGGTGCACCACCTGTGGTCACTTGGAGGACAGTTTAATAATTTCAGTCATTCTCAAGATTTCAATAATCACACGCAGATCCTGGGTGCGTCATAATGTTCACTGACAGAAGATCATTTATGTTTCCCAATCAGCAAAGAAAATTGATATTTCTAAGCATGTTCTCAGCATCTTGGTAGGTGAAGAAACCACCTGGGGTGAGAAGAAAGATGTTGCCTTGTAGTTGCTGCTGGCACTGCTCAGATTTTCTTGCATCCTGCTTTCTTTGTTGCAGTTTTATTTTAAACTGCACAAGAGAAAGTGCTTTGGGGAAGAAGCAACTATAGCAATAGCCAGGGAGCAATCTTAATCCCTCCAGTAATTCTTTGGTTCTTTGACCTTGTACTTTTAATCTCCTTGAGAAGTTTATTCCTTGACCTCATGGTTCTAATTCCATCACAAATTTTATTCCTTGACCTCGTGGTTTTAATCCCTTTGCTAATTCCACTCCTGGGCTCTGGCTTGAGTGGGGTTTTGTGTAAGCACATCTTGGAATCTGTGCCACCTTAGCTTGTTTCTGGTTAAAGGCTGAAATAGTGGGAAGAGAATTAGAAGATGCTTTTATGCACATACCCAAATATATTCCAAGGGAGAGCCAACTATTTCTGGGCCCAGAAGTTATTGTGAGATGTTTAGGGCAGGAAATGTAGGCGAGCAGTTGCAGTTTACCTTAACAGGGGTATCATTTGCTTAGATGAACATTAAACTACTCTTAAGATGAGTCTTGTGAACTTGATTATCATATTATTGCAATTATGTCCTCTGGGAAGATTTGAGTCGGGAAGATTTGAGTTAGGAAGATTTGCAAATGAGTTGGATGTTCAGGCTCAGAGAGTAAGAGGAAGGTTTGGATTTGAGTGTGTGTTGCCTGTATTTGAATCCAGCCAGGAATATAGGTTTGCTGACCGGAACATAGCAGAGGCCGAGGATGGAGAGATGAAAGGCTTTGCATCCTGTCATTTTAATTCTTTTGAGCAGTTTTTTTCCCACTGCATCAATTTTTAAACTGAGACTTTAATCTAAAACATTTCAGCCCCTTTCATGAAGGGATTTTTTTTCTTTACTTTTCCTTTTTTGCCAGTTATGTAAAACCATCTGCTGTCTACATTTTGTCACTTTGAGTGCTCACTCTTTTTTTTATTCTTGTTCCCTTCCGTCCATCACTTGATGGAAATAATCATGTTATTTGGAAAGTTCGTGTGAAAGTTGCTTGGTTTTGTCTGTGGCACATCCTTTTGCTGGCGGCCACAGTAAGACATATCGGTACTATTCTGTCCTCAGATACTTGATGTTAAGACTTGGGCAGAGTGGAGTGCAGACAACTAGGAATGGTACTGAGTCCCAACATCCACCTTAGGAATCTTGCAAGGATGTGCTGTTGTGCAGCTGTGGCTTAGAGATGGTTTTCAGGGTAGCCTTGAGCTGAGCGCATTGCAGTAACTTGTTTTCTGGGCGCTGTAACGATCTGGTTTGCGTTCCACCTTCTGGTTAAGATGTAGAGGGAAAAGGTTACTCTGAGTAATTGTGGGATTTGATGCTCAACTACGGCTCAGGAATTATTCCTACAGACATCAGGAAGGCATTTTTCAAATGCCGATTTGTTTTTTACTCTCACTTTGCTGGAAAAACCATAGATTACTGCTTTCCAGCTTGTCTGTTTGTTTATCCCAGCTTTTGATCAGCTATAGAGCTACATGGTAGAAAGACTGACAAAAAGTTTATCAGGAGTATCACGCAAAAAAGAGGAGGAAATGCATTGTCAATATTGTTCCTCAACACCTTCTCTATCCTTTCCATCCCAATGACTCAGTTCCCTTAAAGCTAACTTGCCTGACCCGGTGTAAAACTCATCAGTGCAAATCATCATTACCGTTATTATCTACATAATAGTGTTTTATTTCTGTTTAATTACAAAGAAGATCCTGTCTGCTATGCCTCCACCTCTCCTTTTTTTTTTCCCCTCCCCATTTTTCAAAAATTAAATTCCAACTCTGGATCCATTCAACAGTCTCAGCAATTTCAATATTAAACACCTGACATTATATTGACTTTCAAAGATGGTGCACTGGAACAGCTGTAATAGAAAAAACTTTGGAAAAGGTAGCCAAAACCAGGGATGTCAGTGGTCCCTACCTTTTAGCGTCAGTCTTAATCATGTTTCATTTGTTAAATGCAAAAGCAGTGGTGGTGTCAGAGATAACAGAATCCCAGACCTGATGTCAGAGATCTCATCTGCTGGTAAAACTGTCTACGTGTTCTGATGTTACTGCAAGCGCAGTGAGCTCCAGGATGAAGCCCCGTGCTCATCCATGCTCCGCAAACAGCGATGGCTCAGCTGGGTCATAACCAGGGCTTGGCTAAGTTGCACCACGTACATGCTTGATTTGTTTGGAAGATTTTAAATTGTCAGGCAGAGAAGGCTCGAGCAGGAAAATAGCATGATGTGTGTTGGAAGAGTGGTTATGAAGAAACTGAGGTCAGGGAAGGTTTTGTAAAAGCTGAAACAGGGAAAAAATGTTTAGCAGATGGTTGAGGTTCATAGGAAACTTGTGCTGTTTGTATACCACAGTGTTGAAACTCTGGTTGTCCTGAGTTGAAGGACAGCCGTGTGACCAGGCTTGTGGGAGGAAGGCTGAACTGTCTTTTCTAGTAGTGAAAGGCTGTGGATGTTGTCTACCTAGACTTTAGTAAAGCCTTTGACACTGTTTCCCGCAGGGTTCTTCTGGAGAACTGCCTGCTTAAGGCTTAGATGGATGTACTTTCTGCTGGGTTAAAAACTGGCTGGGGGGCCAGGGCCAGAGAGTGGTGGTGAATGAAGTTAAATCCAGTTGGCGGCCAGTCCCAAATGGTGTTCCCAGGGCTCGATACTGGGGCTGGTTCTCTTTAACTTCTTTATCAATGATCTGGATGAGGGGATCGAGTGCACCTTCAGTAAGTTCACAGACAACACCAAGTTGGGTGGGAGTGTCGACCTGCTGGAGGGTAGAATGGCTTTGCAGAGGGACCTGGACAGGCTGGATCAATGCGCTGAGGCCAATGGGATGAGGTTCAACAAGGCCAAGTGCCAGGTCCTGCACTTGGGTCACATCAACATCCTGCAGCGCTACAGGCTTGGGGCAGAGTGGCTGGAGCTGCCCGGCAGAAAAGGACCTGGGGATGTTGGTCGACTGTGGGCTGAACATGAGCCAGCAGTGTGCCCGGGTGGCCAAGAAGGCCACCAGCATCCTGGCCTGTATCAGGAACAGCGTGGTGAGTAGGACTCGGGAGGTGATGGTCCCCCTGGACTGGGCACTGGTGAGGCCCCACCTCGAGTGCTGTGTCCAGTTTTGGGCCCCTCACCACAAAAAAGGCATTGAGGTGCTGGAGTGTGTCCAGAGAAGGGCAACGGAGATGGTGAGGGGTCTAGAGAACAAGTCATATGAGGAGATGGTGAGGGAGCTGGGGGTGTTCAGCCTGGAGAAGAGGAGGCTGAGGGGAGACCTTCTCGCTCTCTACAACTCCCTGAAAGGAGGTTGTGGTGAGGTGGGTGTTGGTCTCTTCTCCCAAGGAACAGGTGAAAGGACAGGAGGAAATGGCCTCAAGTTGCCCCAGGGGAGGTTCAGATTGGATATTAGGAAAAATTTTTACACTGAAAGGGATATCAAGCATCGGAACAGGCTGCCCAGGAAAGTGGTTGAGTCACCATCCCTGGAGGTATTTAAAAGACAGGTAGACGTGGTGCTGAGGACATGGTTTAGTGGTGGACTTGGCAGGTTAATGGTTGGACTTGATGATCTTAAAGGTCCCTTCCAACCTAAACGATTCTATGGTTCTCTGATTCTATAGACATATGTCTTTTGTAAGATACGTGCAAGACTTACACATATGACACTGTACAGAGGGCATACACAGACCTTCTCCATGTATGCACAAGCGGACTGGCTCTTTAACCATGTTCCCTGTCCACTGTGAAAAGCTGAGGGACCATTTAGCCTCTTCCCTAAAATGGTATGATAGAAAATGGAAAGTCTGTGTCTCTGGAGGATAGAAATATTAACAGTGAAAGCAAGAAAGAGCTCTTTTACGATGACAAAACCATAAATGCTGCATAGCCTCACACCAAAATAGCTTAGATAGTTTCTTAAATATGAAGATGAATTTAAATGGACTGTATTTGTAGTCTGATGGAAGTCATAGCCTAGGTATGCTGGAGATCTTGTTTTAATTCCAGTTCTCCAGGATGTTTCTCAGCCCAGAGTTTTCTTTACGCTTTATCTTGTGGCTGATGCTTTATAGGCATTTCAGTCACTCAAGCTGCTATATTTAATGCATGTATTACTGTTAACACAGAAGGTGTTAATATCCATAATGATGTTTCCTTTGAAAAAGCCGGCAGCATTTATTCTAGCTCTTTATCTTTAATGCGATTGTCAAGATTTTGCTGTGTTGGAGACGGGAATGATGACATTCAAGCCACCTCAGAGTTGCAATTCCATTAGAGCACTTTCCAATTCCTTAGCTATGGCCTTGGCTTCTTTAATTAGTAGAGAAATTTAATAGAGATGTATTAGTGAAAGGAAACCAGCTTTGGTGTGTTATCTGAAGACAGAAAATAAATACACACTTTTCTGTTACAAGTATGAGTAAACATGGACATCTGAATTGCATCCACATGGTCTTCTCCAAGGGTTTGCTTTGAACAGCGATGACCAGAGGTTACAAAAATGCCCCACCACAACAAATCTTCAAAGCAGTGGCTGAAGCTACAAACCTTATAAATTCTAGGTGCCTTTTATTTGCTTCCTGGATGGAATTGTGGGACAGGAACAATATGGAAATGGCCAGATGAGTTGGCCATCGTCTAGTGGGTTTCTTGTTGAACACAGTGGGTATCCAAATGTTGGAAATCTCATGAACAGAAGCTTATAAAGGAGGGTGGCTACCAGGATCCTCTACCCACCTGAGATCCACCACCACAAATGCAGTTGGAGTCAGTAGTTACTCTTTGAAAAGAACCAACAGGGGTTCACCATGGCAGGGTCACTGCCCTCATCTGCGTATTTGAGGAGAAGCTGGTCATCAGAATATTTCCCTAGGATCTGGGCAACCATCCTTGGCCGGACAGATTTAAGTCCTCCATCTGTCACCTTCTAAAGGTCCCAGGTCACCTTTCTAACTTATCCCTCTTGTTGCACCCTGCCTTGGGCTCCTGCCTGTTTCTCTCCCAGATGAACTCATTCATCTCCAGTGCCCAAACCTGACCATTCTTAACTCTTTCCCACATCCTCCCAGTTCAGTAGCCACTATTGTTTGCAGGTGCCTCTACCTGTTCCCTTCCGTATCCTTGCCAAGTCTATTGGTCTCTGCAGAAAAGCATCATTGAAGGTGACTTGGGAATATTTGGATTAAAAAGAGAAGCAGACAATGATTCTGAGTAATTCCAGGGTTAGTCCTCATTACTACACAATGATGTAGGGATCTGAATTTGCTTAACCTTGGTTTTCTGGTTATGCTATTTCTTTGGACCTGTTTCATGATGTCCAAAGACCCTAACAATGATCCATTTTTCACTTTGCAAGGCACTCACACAGGCGAAATTCTCTGTTCTGAGTGTTTATGCTGAAATACTCTGGCATTGAGGTGAAGCTGCGTGTCCAGACCAGTTTCATCTGCAATACTCTGTCCTGTGTTCTGTTTTCAAAAATTTCAATGACTAAGAGCATTTAATACGATTACATAATCCCATTATGAGAAAAAGTAAATTTTTTAATGGAATGCTTCTTCCAAAACCGGTATTTTAAAAGATGTCTTCTTTCTTGAAAAATCAAATTATCAAGATTGTATTTTTTTTGTGCAAATGCTCGCCGCTCTTGAGGGGAGTTTTCAACTTTTGCAAAAGCTGTTGAGTACATTAACATGTAATTGTAAAACATCTGAAGATGCGATAGCCATTTTATACGCCTTATAAAGAAGGGAGAAACTTGTGTTAATGTTTTGTGTTTAGAAAAGGTATACTTTTTAGCATAAGTAACAGGCTTTTATTTCCCAAATGGCCTTCCTTGTACCTTTACTGCTATTTGTTGGGAAAGTAGCAGCTGTAGGATCTGTCTTGAGAAAAGACGCTGAAAACAGGCAGCCGAAAACAACCACAACCAGGTGGTTATTGGGGATACGGACAGAGAATTCTTGAATTCTTAAATTCTTTCACCTTTCCCTGTCATTCTCTCTTTACTTCTGCCGCTGCTAAAATCAATACTCATCTGCCAAATATGTCTTTGCAGTTGCTTGAGGCAAAGGAATCAGTGCAGGTTTGCTGTCAGAACAGTGTTAATTCAGCACCTCCAATAATGCGGAAAATGTGAAACAGTCCAGATTTAGATAGTTTTTGGTTTCTCAAAATAGATGGCAGCTCTTCTGTATTGATTTCAAATGGATTATGAAATGTTATTGTAATGAAGATAAAAGGATTCTAAAACCTTTTTTACCAACAACTGGAGAATTATTATGTATTGCCAATGAAACCTCAGTCCTTATTCCTCATCTTTTATCCACCTTTCCTTTCCTTTCTTTCTTAGCAAGAGACTGTTGAAGAAAAGTTCTGTCAGCTTATCGGGAAGGACTGTTGCAATTGTTGGAGCTTGATTCTTCTGGTGCCAGGTTTATATAACTTACATCTCCAGAACTTCTACTGTCACTTTTCTCTAAATAGAAGGCATTACACCTAATATAGATTCTTTTTATCTTTTTGTCATTTAAATATACTACCCATAAATTTAGAACCTGCTCAAAATTATTTTAGTTGGGAAAATAAAGTGCTGGGTAATGTTCTTTTTTCTCCCCTTCTTTATATCTCTATGAAGATAACATTTTCTCAAGTAACTTTTTAAAAGGCTTTTCTATTGCAAATTATTTGAAGTGCATGTTACCAGACTAATTAAAATTCTTACAGGACTACCTTTGCTGTTACTTAGCTTGTGGCTGTGCTGCAGCATTGCAGGTGACAATTGTGAAAGCCTCACCGTGTTATTAAATAATGCAAAATACTGTTGGGATATACAATTGTGTCCAGTTGTGCAGAAATATAGTTGGGATATTTTTCATGGAAAACATTTTGTGTTCTTCCAGAACAGATCCTTATTTCCTGGCTATTGATGATCCTCACCTTCCCTGGCTAGCAGAAACTGCAGCAAAGACCTGACATGTTCCGAATCTTTCTTCCAAGTTCCCACAGTCTGTTCTATCCTGAAAAAGCTATCTGTCCAAAGCAGTGACCTGACTGCTGGTTACAAAGACCTGGTGAACAGCCTACAGAGCCACTAGTTCACCACCAGCAATATAGTATTAACTTATATTTTAGACCCATGCAGAGGACAAAGTCACTGCTGTTCTGTTGATGAGGTGTACTGCCCTTGTCATGATTTTAACAAAAGGGAATTTGAATGATTCAATTTCTATTTGAAATAAAATAGATGAAACGTAGTGAGAAATAGACTGGCTTTTGAAGGACTCTGATATATTTTTTTAGTAGTTGGTACTGAGAAATACTATTTTTTTTTATTTTTCTCTGAAGAAAGATGAAAGATATGTAGAAAATCAGTCACGGTGCGTGTGTTCAGTAGCCTTTCCCAGATGTCATCTCAGCCTATCACGAGATCAAAAATAAATTTTCTTCCTCCAGTAATTAAGAAAAAGTAAGATACTATATGAGCAATTACTTTCAAACTGTTATTAATAATTTAGTACAGGATTGTATCACAGTGGTAACTTGTCCAAATGTCCTCATGAGTTTAAATGCAAATGCCCTGAATGCAAATACCATCAGAGTATTGCAGAAATTCCTTACTAGCAACTAATTTGGCATATTATTAAAGGTAGTTAAAATTTTTGAGGGAGAATTTTATTTCAATAGAAGATGCTCATTTGTCAGAGGGGAAGCATTTAACTGATCCTGCCGAAACATCTTTTAAAAGAACTTATTAGCACTGTGTGTCCTCTTCCTTCCATTATGTCCTGATAAATTCAATATGGGACAAACTGACCTATCAATTTTGTCACTAAGCATTTTTTTTCTTTGAGTTTTTTATTTATCAGTGTTACCTAGTGGAATATGAAATAGTGAAAAACAATTTAATTTTAATTCTTACCACCCTATCACCACCTATTAGTGATGGGGCCGTAAGGGAGTATACTCTGCCACGTGTGCAGCACACTAACTCTGCTCAGTGACATTAATTTCTTTGGTCTTGTCTAATTATGGAGCAATTAACGACTCTATGTCAGGAGATTTGTGGGGTGGGCAAAGACTTTCTTAAATTATCTGTGGATTCTCTACAGGGTTGAAAGGATCATTTCTCTTCCTCTACTCAGTTCCTCTCAGTATATATTTTTTGAAGTACTTACTGTTTGCTAAATGTTCGCAGAGGTAGAACGTGGAAATGGACTGCAAGTTCATTTTCTGTAAATGAGATGGAAGACAGGCAAGCTCTTACTAATTATAATCAGTAAATGGTACCTTTTGAGAATTTTAACTTGTTGTTTGGGTTAGAACACTCAGAAATGTCTTTCACGAATGAAAATAAATACATTAAGTAAATAAATCAGTCCTTGAACCTGGCATGAACCTGCCCAAAATGATAATAACCAAAAAAAAAAAAAGTAATAATTGCCTTAAGCCTCTGAAGTGTGAAATGGAGATAACATAAAGGACTTCAGTAGTAAATTTGTTCTCCTATCTGACTTGTTAGGTAAGATTTTATTAGCTTCTACCACAATTCTTATCCTAGCTTTGTTGATGAATCATCATCAACAACAATAAAAGCAGGTTTTACTCAGCAAGTTCGTTAATAGTGTAAAAACGAAAAGAAATTAATATTTTCTTAGCATAAAAAGCTTGGCTGTTCCAAATCTGGTTTGGTTCTGCAATATTAAGTACATAGTTTTGAAGAGCGGACCAGAGCTTTGGTGGTGAGTGTGAACAGGAATAACTGATATGGCTAATATTATGTTTCATTAGCAACTTTCACAAGTACAAGTACACTACGGGGGTTGTCCACACTGTGTATTTCCAATTGCCTTAAGTATGAACTGTGGTCCTCTAAACTGTACCTAGTTGTCCAGTGTAGTGTAATAAATGGAGTGTGATTTCTGTCTAAAACCAGTCCAAAATGGACTGTGGCCATCAAGCCGTTAATGGTGCTTGGTGTATATCTAACATGCTTTGGCTTCATTCCATGTTCTCAGACAAATGTCCTGATTGGAAAGCTCTGGGTCATGAGGCAGGGGAAGTTGTGAGGAAATTAGGACTGAGGTTTAGGGTGATTTAGGGTCTAAGCAGGAAACCCCCTCAGGGTTGCCAAAGGTGAGCGAAGACTTCTAGCAAGGACTGCTCTCCTGAGAGGGATCTCGGCTTCCTCTGGAGGTCCTTAGTGTGTTCCTGCTCTTTGCAGGAGGTGCTTGCATGTGTAAATCAGGGCTAGGGCATGCTTCACTTGGTACTCCGCATTTTCCTTTGGAGTCTTCCATTCATTAATTTCAGTTGGCAAGGTCCCCTGGGAAGAGTTTGTTTTCAGACCTCACAAGTCAGAGATGCCTGTTTGGCTCACCTTTTTCCAACACTCTGGAAAACAAGCTGTAGAATTTCAATGGAGGCTATTCTGTAGCATAAATCAGATTTTTGCATCCTGTTAGCACATAAAAATCCCTGAAAAGGGTCCAAGACCTTGTTGTGTGCTAGGCACTTAACAAATAGAGAATCTGCTTCTAGGCATTTCAGGCCAGTGCAAGTAAGGGTTCTTTCCACTTTCACACCTTCATCACACGTATTTCCATCCAGACTTGATGTCTCTCCTGCCCTTTGGTCACTTGAATTCAGTGGCCTCAGCAGCCACTCATTAAATTTTCAAGAAAGTACCACCGTCCATGTTGTTCCTCATGTTGTGGAGGAGAAGGTCATGGTCACATGGTCACAAAGATACTAGAAAGACACCTTGAAACTTCCCTTCTTCACGGATGCCTTCAAAACATACCATTAGAGATGAAGTTGTCTATTAGTTTAATCATTGCTGTTTTGTTGATTCCTTGTGCTTTGCCGTCTGGAAACTCGTCGAGGAAGAATGCACCTTTCTTCCAGTGCCCTGCTCCGATGTTCTGTTGCAGGTGTAGACATAGATATGGCATGAATTGGAGGCAGCATTTGGGCAGTCATAGATGGCATGCCATGGGAGCAGCCCATCGTGCTCGCCTGGATGTTTTCATTTGTGGTGCTGGTGGCATGTGGAAGGTGATGGCAGGTGCAGAAAGATGCATTCTCTGCCTCTGTTCTGCTTGATTTTGAGAAGAAACATGCAGGTGGGGGGAGTGTGAAAGGTGTCCATGTACGTGTTGTAGCAGCTGAGCTGACACTCCCGAGCGCTCTGCAGGTGGTGCCCCATGTTCCATGTCTTAGACCAAAGCCAAGTTGTAGAGCTCCATGCGGTGGTCAGGTTAGCGAAACCAGGCAGAGCTTCATCTTAAAGCAGCCCTGAGTCTTTGATATCCCTAGTAACTCCAGAAGGAGCCACAGGGCAGAAGATGACAAGGCTGTTAATTATGGTTACTTCACTAAAACAAGTCTCCTGTGATGAGAGCTTGCCATTTGGCAGCTGGGCTAACGGTGCTTCGCATGACAAAGACATGCAGTGCTACAGCGGTGGGATCTTTGCCAGTATCAGCAGAAGGAGAAAACTTTATTTATGAAAAAAACCATTTTTATCCCTATTATTCTGATAAAACCTGGCTGCAAGCATTATACCGGTAATGATTTTTTATGAATGTGTGTGAAGCTGGCGAGTTTGTGAAAGCGAGATGTTCTGTATAAATTCTTCAGAAAGATCCAGGGATGGAGAACATGGAGTCATTTCTTACAGTGTCATGGCAACCAGCAGTACCCAGAGGAGGCACCTTATCAATTCGGTTAAATAATTAGGAATAACGTTGAGCAAAATGAACAGCTTAGAGTGATGTCGGGCAGGAGACAGCTAAGCTTTTAAACAAAATAAAAAAATATGATATATCACTTCTGGAAGACTTCAGCAGAGGCTGAGAGGAGACACGGATGGAGGGAAGGAATGGAGGGAATTAACGAGAGTGAAAAAAAACTTGTGGTAGAAACTTATTCAGATAACATGGAAAGTATTTAGACAAACCCTTAGTTTTGTTGAAAATGTATTTCTATTGAAAATGATATGTTTTTAAGAAAAGAATTAATATACACAAGATTTATATTTTTGCTAGTACAACATTTTACAAGTAATATGTTTTTGTTTTCAAGACAATAGAAAAGTTCTTTCTTGCACATTCTCTTTCTATGCTTTTCAGACTTCTTTACACTAGAAAGAAACTGGAGAAAAATCCTTCCCTTTATTTTCTGGGGGAGAAAATGAGCAGAAATGTAATTTTGTTTTTTAAAAACTTCACTTGAATGATGGAACAAGTAGAATATAGTAAAGAAATAGGACATCACATTTCTACTTTCACTTTAAAAGGTCTATAAGTACAAATGCAGATTAAAAAACCCTGCAGGTGTTATTTTCTCTTACTTCTTTGCTAAACTTTACCCTATTTCATTTGGAAAAAAAAGCAGCTAAATTGTAAAGCGAGGAATAATAATTTCTAAAAACAGTAAATGTAACAATTTAAAAAATACTTCATTCTGAAAATTTCCAATGAAAAATAGAACAGGGACAATTGAAGTAAATGATAGGTATGGAACAAAATTAAATAACTTGTCTTTCTTTCTAAAATGTATGTATAAATGTCCCCTATGATATGGCTGTGAAATTATTATTATTTATTACTATTATTATTACTACTACTACTAATTATTCTCCTTTTTGTTAAAGTTCTGTCTTAGTAACAATATCTATCCTGTATGTGTAGTGTCCATGTTACAAAGAACTTACTAAGAATAGACATGAAGAAAATTAAAATAGTTTCCCAAAGGCCTTTTGCCCTGTGTTTGGGAAAGTTCCCATGCAGATTCTCAAAAGTAAAAGATAAACCTACCTGTTTATTGCCAACCCTAAAACTCACTAACATCAGCAGCTACTTTCCATTGACCTCAGTGAATTATGGATCACTACCTCTGGGAAAAATGAGTTCAGATTAATATCATGAAGAACCAAGGCAGGTTAGCTTGCAAATTTGGTTCAAAGTGTTTTTATTTAGGTTAGGTAAATGTGTTTTAATATTATGCTTACTAATATGTACTTGCAGGATTAAGCACTTATATAAAATGAGAAATCTGTGAAAGACTGTTTCTTCCAAACCATCAGTAGAGGAGATGAAGAGACTCTGCTCCATAGATAATAAATCTGAATGCCTTAAAAGATTAAAGGAAATATTTGCAATTTGATCAAACAAACTATGGGGAATAAAATGAAGTCTGTTGGGATTGGGTTTGCAAAACTGAATAAAAAATATAAAGAAAACAGCTTTGCAAAGTCAACTGCAATTAATAGTTCAGTATAAAATTAATGTACCATGCTGCAGAGGCTTGGCAACGAGGAGGCTGGAAGGCCAGAAAAGATATGCTAATAAATGGGTTGTTGAATTTCATTTTCATTGGGTTTGAAGACTTTATCCTGCAAGGCTTACAACAGTTATTCACAGCACTAGTCAGTGGTAGGAACAACTGAACGTGAATGATACCTGCGAGTACTAGTAGCACTAGCTGGTTTAGGTCATTAATGCAGAGGGTCCAAAAAACCTGAAAATACTGTCAAACTCCCCATTCCATGTACAATCCCTATTATGTGTATGATTTCAGATGTCACTGAACAAAAACACTGAAGGTGTCATGGTCACTTAGATTATTAACCTGTTGCATTCATAGCTGATCTGACTGTTACTTGAATGAAGATGATAGCTGGTCAGCATCATTAATAGCGCATGCAGAGGTATGACACTGGGAATGCCAAACTGGAGGGATAAACATGTATTTTAGAAATTAGTGCTTACTCTTGCTGCTAAAGAATTAATGTTCAAGAGACATCTCATAACTGTTATAAGTGTTGGGTCACATCTTGACATTTTTATTCTGTCAAACCTCTCATTTATTTTCACTGGACTTTTGGGGTTGGCTTAGTCACTCTCAGTTAAAATCCAAGAAGGAACAGCTTTGCCTGCATTTCCCCTGCTCTGGGAAAATCTTTAATCCTGCTTATAGTAGAAAGATGATAGGTCTTCACAATTATAGGGACTTAAGACATGATACTAGCATAAACCTAAAAAATTTAAGAAACAATTCAGTTTTGCCCAGACTTCTTTTATTCTTTACCTTGTAGTTGTACCTATGTGCAGTTTTTCTCCATTGTGCTGCAGGTCTTTTTTATCTGCTTAGTCCTGAAATGAGGGGTTTTGCTTTGATATAGCAATCCCACCACAGAAGCGATTGTGGAAAGGACAGATGAAATTCAGTGAAATGCAAATTAATACACGTAGGCAAAAAATAGCTAGCTGTACCTGTACAGTAATGGTTTCTAAATTAGCAGTTACCACTCAGGAAAGACGTCTGACTGTGTCGTGGTTTCGGCCAAATTTACCAAAACCAGACTTGACAGATGGCCCTCCCCCTGCCAAAAAAAGAGAGGAGAGGAAGAGATAAGGAGATTTAGAAGTTTAGAATGAACTAAACTACTTTAATGAAGAATTAATATTAAAATCAAAAAGAAGAAAATAATGAAATAGATACAATATATAGAAATCTGTATCAAGCTCCCAGGATGACAGTCACGTCACCGGCAGGCACTGGGGAAGTCCCAGACTGGACTCAGCGAGGGATGGGAACTGGGTTCCAGCTCTGGAGTCAGGAATGCTCGGATCGGGATCAAAGGCAGACGAACAGACAGGGTCCTTCTCAGACGTCGGCCATTGAAGGAAGAGAGCTGACCCTTTGATCCCTCAGCTTTTACACCGAGCATGGGGCAGATGGGATGGAATACCCCAGTTGGTCAGGTTTGGGGTCACCTCTCCTGTCCCCTCCTCCCCACAGATGTGACCCCTCTACGCTTTTCCGCTTCCAACCCTCTAACGGGGCAAATAAATTTACCTGACCTTGGTTGTTATAGCAATAAGTATAAGCAGGAGCCTCTCTGCCCACCATCCCTTGGCATGGAGCACAAACATCGGTCTTATCACTCTGGGAACGAGCAGTTTGCTCCACAACACGCCCTTAATTTCAGAGAGTTGGAAGAGGCCTGGCTAAGATGTAAAATTACTGAACAGAAAGTTGGTTCTGTTTTACTTCAAACCGGGACAGACTGTTATTGCAGATAGTTCCTTGAAAATATCAGTGCAATTGTCAGTACCAGTCAAAAAAAAGGCAAATAGGATTTTCTAGGCAAGAAATGGAAATTAGCGTCATTGCACCACGCTGCACTGTTCTACAACAAGGTTTTGTAAGATTAAAAAAGGCATGTAAAAGGTGACGAAAATGAAGCGTGGAATGACTTTCTCAGAAGGAGAGATCAAACAGATGAGGGCTCTTCACAACCAAGACAACACAGTGGAGGAAGGCTTACAAAAATCAAGAGTGGTGCCCAGGAGGTGAAGAGGAGCAATTGCTCGCTTCCTTGGGAGAGGGGGTTGAGGGTGGCCAGTGTAACACCTGGGGCAACTATGCGTGCAGAATAGCGCACCAAAATACTTTGTCATATAGTGTTTTGGTGGGAAAAAAAGCAGAAATGGATTTGTGGAAAGGAATTAGATATTCTTGGTAGAGCTGTCTGGTCAGTGGCTAATACATATCATGCTCTGGGTGCAGTGGGAAGTTTAGAAAGTCCCTGGGCTCTGAGTTTGTGGAAATCTGAAATGAGTAGCCCAGGGCAGAGATGCCCTGTGCACCCTCCTTCTTGTGCTCTTATCATAAGTATCCAGAAGGGGCTGCAGCCAGAGGAAGAATTTTGGCTTAGGTGGGCAATTGGCGTGATGCTGCGTGTCACTTCTGTCGCTGTACACATCTCTGTGGGTCATGCGCATCCCAGGCATCTCCCAGACAGCGTCGGGAGCCTTACAGCAAGAACACCATTGTCCCGAAAAGAGTAACTATTGCAGCGTCCAAGAGCAGAATAAGTGGATTTTAGTTAAACAGGACATTTAAAAATGCTACGAAACAGCCACAAAAAAGTCAAAGGAAAGTGATAAAATGCACTCAATTATTCTCCTCAGATACTCTCCAGACGTCAGTGTAATTTCATTGACTTCAGTTAAATTAGTGTTAATGTAGGAATGGAAATGCAGCAAATCTAATTCCAGCATCTTCTTCCTGGAATAGTAAGCAAGAAAACAGGGAGGTAATCAGATAGACACAAGTGCTCATCAGAAGGAGTTGGACAGGGAGTAGGAGAGCTCCAGGAGCTGCTGCCAGGAAATAGACACTTTTCCAGTCTCACATAGTCATGCCCAGTTCAGCAATACATGCGCAGAGGCTGAAATGAAAAGCTAGACTTTTTTTTTGTTTGTTTTGTTTTAGTTTGCCAGTGGATGCAGTCTTTTGTTGTTCTGTTGAATGCTCTCAAGTCCCACCTACCAGGACAGCATCAATGGCTAGTAATGTTTCCAGCAATGGTTTTATTCTTGGTATTATGGAGTAGGGAGCGGTGGAGAGCTGTGAGACTGGTGGAAAGAGGTGGAGGTAATCTCGAAATCAGAATCATAGAATGATACAGGGTTGGAAGGGACCTCTGGGGATCATCTAGTCCAACCCCCCTGCCAAAGCAATTCCACCTAGAGCAGGTTGCACAGGAACGTGTCCAGGCGGGTTTGGAATGTCTCCAGAGAAGGAGACTCCACCACCTCCCTGGGCAGCCTGTTCCAGGGCTCTGCCACCCTCAAAGTAAAGAAGTTCTTCCTCATGTTTAGGTGGAACTTCTTACATTCAATGTAATGTGCTTGATATAGTCTTTAGATAGCTGTTCTTTCATCTGAAACCAGATCTGTTTGTAAGCCTTGGAGCGCTGATGTCCAGTTCTACATATATGTTTCTGTCTGGCTCTGTGATCCTCTGATAGAAAATGCAAATATATATTTAGGGCATTGCCTACCATTTTGCCATGCCGTTACTCTTCAGCAGAACAGTTTGTGGCACTTGCAAAGGTGAATGTGGAGAGCATCTTCCTAGGACCATAGATGTTCTCTCAAGTGCAATAAAAGCTACCCAAATATACGGGGATTCAAATTGTTATTGGGTAGGAGATGAAACCCTCTTGCTAAGCACATTCACACGAATACCCTCCCCAAAGACGCTTCTCCACTGGTGAGAAGTATCTTCATAGCGGTGGCGAGTGACAGCAAAGCCACAGACCTGTGGCTTAAACATGGTCCCACCGATGTGTCGGGGCTAGTGGTGTGGATGTATTCTCATTAACTGATAATGCTGAAGGCTAAATTAAGTGGCCAACTTTTTTCCTCCCCCATCCTCCTGGAAGGATGCACTACAGAGTAGCACACATGATTCCATAAACGTGGGAAACGTGCTTGTTTTTGCAATTTGGTTTCACTTGGCTATTGACTGTCTTACAAGACAGCCTCTGAGGAAGCTCTGAAGAAGCTGTCAGGCTCAGTGACAGCTCAGCATCTGCCGCAGCTAAATCAATACCGCAATGAGGAACGGGTTCCCAAAGTGGATAATGAAAGCGGAGTAAAGTTAATTCACCTTGAAAGCCTGAAAAAATTGGTGTAAAATTTTTTTAGGCAAAGCTGGCATCATTCCAGCAAAAAATGAGAGGTGCTGAGGTCCAGCCTGAGCTGCAGTCTGCCCAAGCGTTGCTTTCAGAGGGAGCGGGGAGCAGGCTTCCCGCTACTCATGTCCACAAATGCTCCAATAAAATGGGTACCCGGTGCTAATAAACTGGGCAAAACCAGATTCACTTTGGCCCCGATTGCTAGCAGTGCACTAGGAACTCATGGTTTGGTTTTGTGGAAAATATTCCGTAATAATATAAATTTGTGAAATTTGTGTGTGTGTGTGTGAAGATAATGAATATTCCATTTTTCCTTCGGCTGTTAAGACTTTTTTTTTTTTTTTTTTCATCAAAATGGGATTTTCTTCCATTGTTCACGTTTCAAAGGTTTAAAAGACTGGAGGAAAAAATGTTTTGCTATGAATTATTTTAGCTTTCTAAAACCCGGAGATGAATTGTTTCAACTTTTTGTGGAACTATTCTTTTTTCCTCTTTGTTTTAGTCCAAACACTTCAGGGAAGGCAAATTTAATTTGAGATAGACTGTCAGCATCACATAGAAAATGTTGGATACAAAATTTTACTCGGCTCTGTCTGGAGATGCTGAATTTGCAGGACTGAGAATTAGAGGGAAGGTACTTCTGTAGATGGCTTAGATGAGTAAGAAACGTTATTGTTCAGTCCGATTAAGCCAGTTTTGCGATCATTTTACAAAGCAGAATTACTCTGAAAATAATAAGATGCAAACATCATCTCCAAATTTGAGGTTTTTAATATTAACTGTTTAAGCACTTTGTTTTGTTCTTAAAAATACCCTATAATTGCGTACAAAAATCTATCCTCACACAGAGTTCAGGCTGATTAATTAAAATACAGAAAGAAGGAACTACCAAATAGAAGCAGCATTGTTTTACCTGTGCCCTCTCTTATTAATATTCTCAGGTAGATACTGTATAAGCATGCACTGTTGTGCTAACACACCTCTCAAGGCTCGGCGTTGCTCGTGTTTTATAGCTGGAGTCATTTGTCTAATTGTCCCAAATCCATTTTTATTAATTGTGCTGAGATAAAATTGAACGTTTGATTAAATGAATAAATAAAGTTAGATTTGAAAGAAGTAGAAAGAATGAGAAAATTAGAACACTAAAAGGTAAATTAGCAGCTGCAGGAAGTCTGAGCCTGTTCATATTGTATGTTCACCTTTACACTTACATACAGGTCTATCTGTGTGTAGGTACATGTATAAATATGTGTATTTGTGAGTATCTAAAACACACCAACACACAGATTTATACAGTACAAACTTTTACATTGACATATGCAGAAAAAAAGGAACCTAGGAGCAGAGAGCCAGAAACATCTTCCAGTACAGTGCAGTACTTTAAAGCTGTGTTTACAGATTTCCTGTTATATTTTAACAAGGCAGGTGATTTAGGTGGTGTTCCTCAGTGTGCAAGTGACGTTCTGGCATCCTGCCTCCAGCAACATTGCTATCCTGAGTTCGTCTTAATGTGACAAGAACTTGGTGTCCCACTAAAAAATTCCCTTAAAAATACTAAAGAAAAAAAAGCCCCAACAACAGAAAAAAACCCTTTCAGCTCAAATCCAGCAACAATCTGTCAAGGTGTAATAGTATCAGGCTTGTCTGTGACAAGCTGTGGGGTATCTCATCAGGGTTAGGGGGATGGGTTGCTCATAAGGGCCTTCACCCTGTAGCCCTGAGGCAGGCTGGTGACACTCCACTGCACTCAAAGCCTTATGGAGATGAACCACCAGCTCCTGAGGTAGTTGAAGTCAACAGAGAAACCCCTGTGAGACACCTCAAGGGGTGTTTCCCTAAGAAGGGGGCACAGCCAACAGCCCAGCTGAAGTGCCTCTACACGAATGCACGCAGCATGGGCAACAAAGAGGAGGAGTTGGAAGCTACTGGAAAGCTGCTGGAAAGCTATGATATGTGGCCATCACTGAAACCTGGTGGGGTGAATCCTACAACTGGAGTGTGGCTGTTGATGGCTACAAGCTGTTCAGAAGGAACAGGCAAGGAAGGAGGGGTGAAGGTGTTGCCCTCTATGTTAAGGAATGGATAGAGAGTGAGGAGATGTCCCTAAAGCCCTCCCTGGGGTCAGATGAAGAGAGAGTTGAGAGCTTGTGGGTGAGGATTAAGGGGCAGGCCAATATGAAAGCCACAGTTGTGGGTGTTTATTACAGGCCACCTGATCAGGATGGGGAAGTTCTCATGGGGGACTTCAATCACCCTGAGATCTGCTGGGAAAGCTACACAGCCAGATGTGTACAGTCCAGGAGGTTCTTCCAGTGTTTCTTGACTCAGGTGGTGGAGAAGCCAACAAGGAGAGGTGTACTACTGGACCTAGTGCTGACAAACAAAGAAGGACTGGTGAAGGACATTAAGGTTGGGGGCAGCCTTGGCCATAGTGATCATGAAAAGATAGTGTTCAGGATCATGGGTAGCATGCACAAAACAACAAATAGGTCTGAAGCCTTGGATTTCAGGAGGGCTAACTTCAGCCTCTTCAAGAACGTGGTTGGAGAAATCCCATGGGTTAGGGCTCTGGAAGGTAGGGGGGCTCAAGAGAGCTGGACGGTATTCAAATATCGCTTTCTCCAAGCTCAGGATCGGTGCATTCCTAAGAGCAAAAAATCAGGCAAGGGAAGCAGGAGACCTACGGGGTTGAGCAGGGAGCTTCTGAAAAAGCTCAAGTGGAAGAAGGAAGTTTACAGTGCATGGAGGAAGGGACTGACCACTTGGGAAGATTACAAGAATGCCGTTAGAGTATGCAGGGACGAAATGAAAAAAGCCAAGGCCTCCTTGGAATTGAAATTGGCAAGGGATGTCAAAGTCAACAAGAAGGGTTTTTTTCAAGTATAATGGACGCAAAAGGAAGACAAGAGAAAATGTGGGCCTGCTGTTGAATGAGACGGGTGCCATGGTGACGGAGGATGCAGAGAAGACGGAATTGCTGAATGCCTTCTTTGCTTCAGTCTTTACTGCTCAGGTCAGCCCTCAGGAGTCCTGCACTTTGGAGGAAATGGAAAAAGTCTGGACAAAAGAAGACTTCCCCTTGGATGAGGAAGACCAAGTTAGGGTTAAGTAAACTGGATATTCACAAGTCCGTGGGTCCTGATGGGATGCACCCACAAGTGCTGAAGGAGCTGGCAGATATTGCTGGGCTGCTCTCCATCATCTTTGAAAGGTCCTGGAGAACAGGCAAGGTGCCCAAGGACTGGAGGAAAGCCAATGTCATCCCAGTCTTCAAAAAGGGCAAGAAGGAGGACCCGAGAAACTACAGGCTGGTCAGCCTCACCTCCATCCCTGGAAAGATAAGGGAATGGCTCATTCTGGGCGTCACCTCAAAGCATATGGAGGAAAAGAAAGCTATCAGAGGCAGTCAACACAGATTCACCAAGGGGAAATCATGTCTGACGAACCTGATAGCCTTCTACGATGGCATGACTGGATGGATAGATGAGGGAAGGGCAGTGGATGTTGTCTACCTTGACTTCAGGAAGGCTTTTGACACTGTCTCCCACAGCATCCTCATAGGTAAGCTTAGGAAGTGTGGATTAGATGAATGGACAGTGAGGTGGAGTGAAAAGTGGCTGAAACACAGAGCTTGGAGGGTTGTGATTAGTGGCACAGGATCTAGTTGGAGGTTCGTATCAAGTGGTGTTCCCCAGGGGTCAGTACTGGGTCCAGTCCCCTTCAATATTTTCATCAATGACCTGGATGGAGGGGTGGAGTGTACCCTCAGCAAGTTTGCTGACGATACAAAACAGGGAGGGGTGGCTGACACACCAGAAGGCTGTGCTGCCATACAGTGAGACCTGGGCAGGCTGGAGAGTTGGGCAGAGAGGAACCTGATGAACTTCAACAAAGGCAAGTGTAGGGTCCTGCACCTGGGGAGGAATAACCCCATACACCAGGACAGGTTGGGGCCTGACCTGCTGGAGAGCACCTCTGAGGAAAAAGACCTGAGAGTCCTGGTGGACAACAGGATGTCCATGAGGCAGCAATGTGCCCTTGTGGCCAAGAAGGCCAATGGCATCCTGGGGTGCATCAGGAAGAGTGTGACCAGCAGGTGGAGAGAGGTCATCCTCCCCCTCTGCTCTGCCCTGGTGAGGCCCCATCTGGAGCACTGGGTCCAGTTCTGGGCTCCCCAGTTCAAGAAGGACAGGGAACTGCTGGAGAGGGTACAGCAGAGGGCTACAAAGATGATGAGGGGCCTGGAGCATCTCTCTTATGAGGAGAGGCTGAGGGACTTGGGTCTTTTTAGTCTGGAGAAGAGAAGGCTGAGGGGGGATCTGATCAACACCTATAAATGGGTGGGCGTCAGGAGGATGGGGCCAGTCTTTTTTCAGTGGTGCCAAGGGAGAGGACAAGAGGAAATGGGCACAAACTTGAATGTAAGAAGTTCCACCTAAACATGAGGAGGAACTTCTTTCCTGTGAGTGTGGCAGAGCCCTGGAAGAGGCTGCCCAGGGAGGTGGTGGAGTCTCCTCTGGAGAGTCTTCTCTGGAGACGTTCCAAACCAACCTGGACACGTTCCTGTGCAACCTGCTCTAGGTGGAATTGCTTTGGCAGGGAGTTGGACTAGATGATCCCCAGAGGTCCCTTCCAACCCCATATCATTCTTTGATTCTGTGATTCTCTGTTTCACACGGTAATACTGATAGCTGCCAACTTCACTCATAGAACTTTTTTATGGAGATGATCCTTTTTGAGCCACTGTTGGTTCCTGTGCTTCCATGGAACAGTGCTGGAGACCCTGTGTGTCCTGTGCTTGTTACCCATGACAATTTTGGCATGGTGAGGCATGCAGAGGAAGGCACATGGGATGGTTTTGATCCACAGGTGTCAGCACCGGCCAGTAATAACACTAAAGACAGCACTCTGGGAAAGGAGCTGCTTTATTTCTTTGATGGAGATAGGAAAGAGAAACACTTATGTGATGAGTAGATGATTATTTGACAGATGCAATTAAGCTTTTTTCGAAATACTGGAGAGATTTGCATGGAAATGAGGCAATGTTAAAGATAGTATTCAAAATGGAGAAAGTGATAAATAAGGGCTGGAGCAAAGTGCTAAAGGCATGGGGTTGCTGGCATTCATGGTGAACATACTTTTCATGAATTTTGGTCATCTTCGGCCTCTACTTTCTTTCTGCACCCACTGTAATTCCTTGCATTGTAATTAACATCTACCATTGCACAGGGCTTTGTGCAGCGTGTGAAATGCTAGATGTGCTATTTGGTGAGGAGGTGATGGATTTCTCGAGATGAAGCATTGGTATAAGAAAATTAGTTCATTTTGCTAATTAATTATTCTTGGTGTATATGTCATACCCTTCTTATAAATGGAAACGTAAATATTCCTCCCCGACTTGTCACCACCAAAGGCTATGACCCATTAAACCCAACTTCCTCTGCATATGAAATATGTAAAAAAAGCCCTAACTCTCAGCATCTTACTCAGAGCTCTCAGGTTAAAAGTTTCTAGAATTAAGGCCCCTTCACTGCAAGATGTGGGTTTTTCAGGCAAAGTGACATTTTGCCACTCAGGGTAACGCTGTTTGCCCTGCTGCCTGTTGTGGTGTAATTGCAGCATTTTTCAGGCTGTGCCTTCCCATATGATGCTTAACACCCTTGAATAATACAGAATCACAGAATCTTCTTGGTTGGAAGGGACCTTTGAGATCATCGAGTCCAACCACAAAAAAACAAACAAACAAAAAAAACCCAAACAAACAAAAAACCAAACACCAAAACCAAAACAAAACCAAAACCCACACAAAACACCCACAACCACACACCACACCCACCCACAAACAGACGCAAACCAACAATCCTGGGCACTAGAGCATGCCCTGAAGTGCCACGTCTACATGTTTCTTAAATACCTCCAGGGATGGGGACTCCACCACCTCCCTGGGCAGGCTGTTCCAGTGCCTGACCACTCTCTCAGTAAAGTAATTCTTCCTAATATCTAATCTAAACCTCCCCTGCCCCAACTTCAGACCATTTCCTCTGGTCCTGTCATTATTCCCTTGGGAGAAGAGTCCAACCCCCATCTCTCTACACCCTCCTTTCAGGGAGTTGTAGAGGGCAATGAGGTCTCCCCTCAGCCTCCTCTTCTCCAAACTAAACATGCCCAGTTGATGAGGGAGAAGCAGACCCTAGCAGACCCAAAACATGCAAAGCTTTCCAGATGGAAGAGAATGCAGGAAATTGCATCCAAATGCCAAGAGGAGACCAGAGAACACGTGCAGGGCTGTATTTCTGGTGGCTGGCACTGTTTCTCAGGTGAACACAGTAATCTAATAACAATGGGTGGCTGTGGTAGGGGATGTTGAACAGGGAAGCTGTTCTGTATGGACTATGTTTTCAAGCTGCTTAGCATCTGCATCGTCAGGCCCAGGCAGCCCTTGGACCCTCATCCTTCAGGAGGCAATGTGTAATTTTGTTGTCTATGCTGCTGAGTAACCTTACCAGACTTCAGTGCATGTCCGTCACGCCCTCAAGGGCTAGAAGCCGAAAACACTGATAACTGTGGGCAACGGTAGAGGGTAGTCTTAATTTAAAACTGTCTCAGTCAAGCACGGTACTGTGTTTTGCGGGACCGATTTGGCCAGTCTTGGATTGCATCTGCGTGAAAAAAATATAGCTAGTCAGCTTGTCATGGTGGAGAGGCATTGGAGCTTCAAAGTAAATATTTTCCATTAGCTAAGTGCTCTCATTAAAAAAAAAAGCTCCCAGTTTCAGCGTTTAAAAATTAGTGACTGTACAAGTGCAGTTGAAAGCCCTTATTTTTATAAGGAGTTTTGTATAAAGTATGCAAAATGCCTCATTGCCTCCAAAGCAGCTGTTCCACTCTGCTGTGCAAATGGTGTCCACAAAGGAGGGACAGTGGGTGTGAATTCCTACAGTTTACTACTGGTGATGCTCTTAGTTACATACTTATTTAGTTCTCGTCAAACAACTGTCCCATCAATGTGAACAGGGATTTTACAGATTTCTCACTGTTACCATTATCCTCTTAATTTAGAGTTTGAATTACATCCTGGGCTGCATCAAAAGAAGTGTTGCCAGCAGATCCAGAGAGGTGATTCTGCCACTTTACTCTGCTCTGGTGAGACCTCACCTGGAGTGCTGTGTGCAGGTCTGGAGCCCTCAATATAGAAAGGACATGGACCTGATGGAGTGGGTCCGGAGGAGGGCCACCAAAATGATCAGGGGGCTGGAGCACCTCTCCTATGAGGACAGGCTGAGGGAGCTGGGGTTGTTCAGCCTGGAGAAGAGGAGGCTCCGGGGAGACCTCATAGCGGCCTTCCAGTACCTGAGGGGGGCCTACAGGAAGGCTGGGGAGGGCCTGTTTACAAAGGCCTGTAGTGACAGGACGAGGGGCAATGGTTTTAAGTTGGAGCAGGGGAGATTTAGATTGGATATTAGGAACAAGTTCTTTCCTCTGAGGGTGGTGGAACACTGGAACAGGTTGCCCAGGGAGGTGGTTGAGGCCCCTTCCCTTGAGATATTCAAGGTGAAGCTCGATGAGGCCCTGGGCAACCTGGTCTAGTTGGGGGTGTCCCTGCTGACTGCGGGAAGGTCGGACTAGATGACCTTTGGAGGTCCCTTCCGGCCTGGACCAGTCTATGAATCTATGAATCTATGAATTGCTATAGTATTAAGATGTTTGGTCAGGAGAACAGGAGTGAATGTCAGCTGGACCCACGGAGGAGCTGTGCATCTTCTGTGACTGCAGCGTGGTGTACAGAAATACACAGAAGGCCACCGCCTCCCTGTGTTGGCACTATGGGACGTACATCTGGATGCAGGCATTGTATGTAAAGCATATAAGCCATGGGGATGATGGATTCAAGCTGGCCATGGTGTAAATTTGCCTACACACAATTATGTCCAACTACCCCCCCCCCCACCCCGATTTCAGCAGTCGGATGATGTTGCTAAGAAGTTCAGAGTTAAAGTTTACTGCTTTATCCAGACCCTTGCCCATTAGCTTTTCCTCTGCAAAGTGGGTGTGACGACATGTTGTTGGGATTTATGGGAGGATAAATATATTGGATTACATGGCATGGGCTCGTACAATGATGTGGCTGCAAGTGTAATTGGAGGAAAAAGGTATTTTTTTACTTTGGGCACTTTTGGAAGTAAAATGTGACAGCTGGTATGCTCTGGTGTTTATATCCCCTCCCTATAAATGGGGAGTAATTGTATTTAGCAGGCTGATTGAACACTGCTGTAAGACTGGTGTTGGCATTGCTGGCATGGGGGAGTGTGTTTTAACAGCACAGTTTTTACTGGGGTCAAGGATTCAAAATTGGCCTTTTGGAGACTTGTAAAATGACTGGGTTGTGTCGGTGCAGAGCTGGGAGGCGTGTTGCTGCTGCAGGTGGAGGTGGGAGGCTGAGGTGCCGGGACAGGATGGGACGGGCATTAAAAAAGTGCTGTATGATAAGGGAGGGGGCTTAGAAGGATTATTTTCTTCTAAGGAATACACTTTGTTGAGTAATGTTGATGGATTTGAAGAAAGCTGTTCATTGTGACAGCAGCAGCATCTCAGGGAGGCTGTTGAATTTAGGAGACGGACACTGCACTGTGCTGCCAGGTGTCACACTCAATAGAGCCTGCAAGCGTTTGGCAATATAATCAGATGTATTAAGGTGGGGTGGATGGAAATAACAGAAAACTGCTTGACTTTTAAAATAATAAATCAGATATTTTTGTACTGGTCATATCTAATCTAGAGAATATATCTAATATAGATACTATAGCTAGTATCTATATATTGGAGTTTGTACTGAATCTGTCCTGAATGATATAGCTTTAATAATATTAATCTAATAATTTTACAGGAATACCTAATTCCAAAAGTACATTGAAGAAATTGCAGCTAGCCTCAGCGTGCAAAAAGGAATGTCTGTATTTTTCCAGGATCAAGGGCTCATCTTCTTTACAATTACAGTTTAGAGGCATATTGTGTATGCTTAGCTTAATAATACTCTAGCATAGAGCAGACCATAGGGAAAATTAGGTCTCTCAATCAAGCCTTCAGTTCCTGAAGGCAGATGTTCCTGTCTGGACATATTTAGCAAATGCTCAGGAGATAATAAGAGATCTGAAATGCTTTGGGATAATTTAGGTAAACTCTGAGTAATTTTTTTTAGAAAGTTCCTTGTTTTTAAACAGGGAAAAAGATTTATGTAACACTATTGCTAAATAATTCAAAAATATTTTATGTATGTACAAATATAGCAACACACATTTAATGTATAAAAATTTATAGCACGTAGATCCTTGTATATAATTTAGGGGACATTTTTCAATGCTGAAGAGTAAAAATAGAATTTATAATAACAGCTGAACCACCTGCCTCACCCTTAGGATTGAGAAAAAATATTTCTGCATTATTATATCAAATTGATCTCTATGAAATCTAGTGAAGACTGTTCCAGATTTACACACATACGGCAATCAAGTAAATAAGCATTGTGTGACAATAGGAACATTACAGGAAATGTCTGGAGAAATGCAAGTCGTTAAAGAGAAGGTGAATAAATGCCGTTTGACCTAACTAGTCATTTCAAGAAATTGGGTAAAGTAATTTCACCTTCAACCTCTGTAGCATCATCTTTCGCATTCCGTGTAATCAGAGAGACCAAATTAAAACTATTGAATTGTATGTATACCTTAGAGATTTCTTTAGAGGTTGTTTAAATCCTCTTACTGTCAGGAGAGACGTGGTATTTTGTTTCCTTCAGAACCTTTTGCAAATGATCTTTGTTGCCAGTTCCTCCTGCCAAAAATAATTAAAATACAGCAAAAGTGAAATGCCCTCAGTAGCACTCCTTTGCTTTTGTTTTTTAAAGGTGGGGGGCAAGGGTCACATTTTTCACTTCAACATTTGCTCATTAAATAGGGATGCTCTGAGAAATCTTCACTTGCCTATTACAGGCACTAAGGGTCGTTGATGGAGAGCCTTAAACCTTTAAAGGCTGAGAAAGGCAAGAGCAGTATTAGATGCTCACCAGTACGTCCGTGCCCACACGTGTGCATCTGTGCGTAGGGGATCCAACGGGCTCCGGAGGCTGAGACATCTCTGCCAACTAAATATCTGATCCAGCTCACCTCTCTGTTCTCTCCCATCCCTGTCCTATCTGCAGCTGATGCAATTACCCCAGCCTAAAGTTGTGTGGGGAAGAGCAAAGGCAGGTCACTTGTATTTTTAAGGAAGACTAACTTCATCTCATCAGACCCTTCCAAGCAGAGGACCCTTTCCCTGTAGATGAGTGTCACAACAGGTGCAACAGTTGCGATGCAAATTATTTTATTTATATATTTAGTATTTCCTCATCAGCACCAACTTGTTTTGTTGCATACCAAGACCTGCAAAACAATAAATATTAGCTTTTTTGAATTATCCCCTTTTCTAAGTTTCATATAGAGAACAGCGATGGGGGAGCTGATTTACAGAGACAGATGGATTTTCCATGCCAAGTTATGAAGAATGTGCTCTTCCCAAAAAAACAGTGAACCGGTCCCAGCAGCTGCCAGTGTTGGTGTACGGAAGCACCATGAGCAAGGGGAGCCTTTGAGGTGCAGCTTCAAAGCTGTGAAGATCTAAGTAGGTTCCTTTTACATGTTTGCCAAAGGCCCCTCCGTGCAGTAACCTGTAAGAAAAGGGGAATATTTAGATGAACTTAACCACGTGTCTTTACCATTTCCACTATGAGGCAAAGGAAGGCTTTGATTTCCAACAAAAGGATAATGCTGGTTTTGTCTGTGCAGACTCTATGGTGTGTAGGCTTGGGAATTCTGGCTTAGTGAAGTACTGCTGGGTAAAGCTTCCAGCAATTTTGCAGTCTTGATCCAATGATTTATCCTTAATTTCTTGAATTCTATCCTTAATTTCTTGAACAAACATACTGTTTAAAAAGAGTACAACTTTCCAGGACCCTATATTAAGAGACAGAGAACTAGAATTCCTCTTCTGGCTGTATATTTTCTACAAATTGTCTCTGCCAAAGAGTAATTTTTTTTTTTTTTTGCAGAGAATGTAATATGTGCCGGTTGCTTCAGACAAGCTGTTTTCACTATGGCATTCTTAGCTGTTTCCAACCTGGCAGGTGTGGGAGTTTAGTCTCTTTTTTTTCCCACCTTCCACCATGTCACATTTTCAGTCAACCTGTATCCACTGTGTAGGTTTGCGTGGCCGGTTGGGTTGTATGCATTGTAATTGCGTATGCAGTCTAGCTGTAATTACAGGCTTGCATAAATTTTACTCATGCAGAAAGGCAGGTCTTTGAGGACAGTTATGGCTTCTCTTTACACTTACAGTCACGGTCCTTTTCAGGTGTATCTAACATCAGAGGGGAGATGAGAGATATTCTGCACTCACATATGTGACAAGCTGAGTTCATGACAAATCAGCAGCCGTTCTTCAGAAGGATGAGGGATGTTGCACTTCAGAGAAGTGACGCTTCAGCAAATTTGTCCTACTACAAAAGTCCAAAAGAGTGGAGAAAGCTGTAGGAAAAAAAAGAAAAAAAAAGGAAAAAAGTCGGGTGGCACTCATCCATCTAGACATTTTTATAATCCACATACTCTTATACCCTGAGTGAGTGTTGATATATATCTAAATGGGTACAGAGGTAGAGAAAACCTTTCAGTAGCTAGCAGATATGATACAATGATGAGTAAAGCAAGGAAAAAACCCTACCCCTAAAGTAGAGAGCTTTATTTCTGGATCTCACAGAGTGTATTAATCTGCTGTGTTTTCTAAAACTGAAACATCTTTGCTACACGTTGTGTGACCTTGTTTGATATGATCTTGTGTGTTGAGATGAAAAATCCCACGACTTTTATGAAACAATGAACATCATATTTCTGATGAACTTCAGCATCTAATTTTTATACAGGGGTAGTAAAAAGCACTGTGAGAAATGGAAGTGCAATTTTTCTGTTGGACAGGTTTAGGAAAGCACCATGTTACTTTAAAAATGCCACTTCTCAAATAGGGTTGCTAAACAACAGTAAACGCGTATGAAACAAAGTGAGTTTTCTGGAATGAGGTAGAAATTTGTGGTGTAGAGGGAAGATGGAAGGCTTTTCTTTTTTTTTTTCTTTCGCAGTGGATTATTTCTTGCCATTTCTTGCCAGTTGTTTTTCAAAAAGCGATATGGAAATGCATAGCTGCATTCTGCTATAAACTACCTCGGAGCAAAGATTATTAAAAATGACAGGCACATTTCTGTGTATTTGATAATGTCAAGAGCTGAAGTGAAGTGCCGCACATTGGTGTTATGAGATATCAGAATAATTCTCTTTTCTGCAAAACCTGTAACGCCTAATGGAAGAATGTCATTTTGGGCTTGCTTGCAAGAGTAATTGCCTTGTGACTCAATACGGCACCTTAAACTTGCTTGACTTCAAGAGCGTCTTTCAATTCACCACTATTCAAGACAGCACTAGCCAAGGTGTGCATTTAAGTGTTTGCTTAAACGCTTTACTGAATTTAGGCTTCAGAAATTAGCTGTTCTCCATTAAATACTATTCACTCCATTACACTTGTAGTAGTATACTGAGGTTGATGCCTTTTCAGTTGGAAAGGCCTAGTTAAAACATGTGATTTTCTTTAATATGGCATGTCATTGTTTGGTGTTGCACAACTCAACTGGCCGAGCTTGACAGTAACACTGGCAAGTTTGGAAAGAAGAGAATCAAACCAGAGGAGAAGGTAACTCCAGGAATGAGTTTGAGGTAGTGCTTCCTACTCTACTATGTCCTCCTCCTGCTCTAGTGATATGTCCTCAGCAATGAGGTAAACTTGGGACTTTCCGTTGTTCTCTAATCCAATTTTTCTCTCTTTGGAATCATTAGTGACTGGCATCTAGAGTTGACATGAGATACCCAAGTCATCTGCTGGGGCTGGCTGTGAGAATGGCACTCTGAATCTTTCTTGTGCACGCCTCAGCCATTGACACAGGACCCCATTTGTATAGATATCTCCTTGCCAGGCTTTCCAGGTTCCTTTCTTCTGCATTTCATTTCTTCTTTGGGACTGAGGCCGTTCTCTACTCATAGCGTGTGCTAGCTGAGCCTGTCTTACAGGAGATCCATGTGATTCTTTGGATAGTGTCTTCAAAGTTTACTGGTAGGCTGCAGCTACGTTTGAAAATTAGTTTGGATTAATAAGAGTATAGAGTTAAAACGCACCACTCCCTGTGTTGACGTCATCTGTATGATTGATTTTGTAAATTAATGCAGACTGAGGAGCTGTAGAAGCTGTATGGTTAAATTCACTAAATAACTCTGTGCATGTATGTGTGTGTGAGAGTGTGTGCATAAATAGCGATGTTTGGTTTACACCTATACATTGGCAGTGTTTTGTAACCATACATAAAATTCTTTGAAGTTATCCTTGAATTATGAGTAGCGGTTACTGGAGCTTACATATTTATTTTTAATTGTCTTTGGGTTTTTTTCAGCTCTTCTTTATGCAACTATTTTTGGAAATGTCACCACCATTTTCCAGCAAATGTATGCCAACACCAACCGATACCATGAGATGCTGAACAATGTGAGGGATTTCCTAAAATTATATCAAGTCCCAAAAGGCCTTAGTGAAAGAGTCATGGATTATATTGTCTCAACCTGGTCCATGTCTAAAGGAATTGACACAGAGAAGGTATGAATATGTGAGGTAACAATTTGGATAGCAAGATTTTGTGTCCATTGTGTACTTTCTTAGAAACAGGTCTGTGTAACAGCATATAACTTACTAACAAATTCTTAACTGCATGCTACTCCGTTATTATGTTTGTGTTTGGATCAAAACCTGGATGTTTTTTAAAAGGACTGTTTTGCTGCTTTGGAAATATGCCTTTATTTTTCATTATGGTAAATGTTTTCTGCTTTCCAGTCTTACTTTGCCTAAATACTAAATAATTTTTATGTACTTAACTACTGAAATCAACGGGAAATTGGTCTTAAAATTAGTCCGAGAACATAAATTTGGTGTCTCACCTGCATCAATGTTATTCTGAAAAGTATTGGCATCTGAGTTGCAATGAAATGAGTTTGATTGGCTTGGACCTTTTGCTGATGCCCAGGACATCAACATATCCATAGTATGGGATTTAATGGCAGCAGAGACTGATCTCCTTGAGATAAAATCTCTTGGCTAGAACTTAAGGCCTTTGGTAGGAAGATACAGAATATGTGGCACTGCTGGCAGCCATGCATGGTAGAAGTCCTACAGGACTTTAGCCCTCAGAAAGGACTGGTCATTTAGGTTTCTTGAAAAGCTGATTAGAGGAGAATGTTGTCTTCGG